>NC_136489.1:169988649-170315508 GCF_053919585.1 Euprymna scolopes | reverse complement strand
AGGGGGCAACCATCAGTTTGTTTAGGTATGCTGAAAACGAATATCGCAAGGAAAATTAGCAGAGATAAATAGTTTTGGAGCTAGTTTTATTAATGCGTTTATTTTGAAATGTAAATCACTGATGACCATGTTTGAACAGGCGGCATATGAAAGGGGGCAACCATCAGTTTGTTTAGGTATGCTGAAAACGAATATCGCAAGGAAAATTAGCAGAGATAAATAGTTTTGGAGCTAGTTTTATTAATGCGTTTATTTTGAAATGTAAATCACTGATGACCATGTTTGAACAGGCGGCATATGAAAGGGGGCAACCATCAGTTTGTTTAGGTATGCTGAAAACGAATATCGCAAGGAAAATTAGCACAGACAGACGAATAGTTTTCGAGATAGTAATGCGTGTATTTTGAAATGTAAATCACTGGCGACCATGTCAGAACATGCGGCATATGAAAGGGGCCAACCATAAAGTTGTTCAGGTATGCTGAAAACGAATATCGCAAGGAAAATTAGCAGAGAATGACCAACTACTAGTTTTGGAGCTAGTTTTATTAATGCGTGTATTTTGAAATGTAAATCACTGGCGACCATGTGTGAACAGTTTTAACAGGCGGCATATGAAAGGGGCCAACCCTCAGTTTGTTCAGGTATGCTGAAAACGAATATCGCAAGGAAAATCAGCACAGACTGACTATAGACTCACCATCAAAGTATTGAAATATTTTTTTTATTTTATAAAGGAATCACTACTTATCAAGCCCCAGAGGCCACTCGAGGATAAGGTTTAAAGTGTGTACAGTAGTCAATGGACAATATCATAGTAATCGTTAGAAGTGTACATTTGGTAAATTGGATTATTTATAAGGGGCGGCTCATCAAGAACTTGTTTACATTGGACTTGAAGACGACGAAATAAAAATATAAAGTTGAAAGAACTAGCGAAAAGTATCATTTTAACGATGCATTTCAAACCGTAAACTGCCTGCTTACATTTTTTTTTTTACATTTTTCGAAGATAATAAAAAGTGTAAAAAAAAGCAAACCTTTAGAATCCTAAAAAGATCTCCCGGGAGCATTTTTGCAACATGAAAAATATACAAACCAAAATAAAGAGAGGAGGCAACCCTGCTCAAAAATATGGTTTATTACATCGCCTAAAAAAAGAAGAAGAATCGGGGGCTCCGTGGGGAAGTAAATTGTTTTCTTTTTTCTAACTTGGTTTTAAAAAGTTTTTATTGCTAACATTTATTTTCATGAACTCTAACCACACCTCACAACCCTAACCCGGCCGGTCGGGGAAAAAAGTTTTTATTTTTTTAAATTTTGGTGAATACGACAACACACATACGCACGCATGTACACACATACACACACACACACGCACGCACACATAAGCATATCGCTTGTCACCAAGCTAAAGAAGAGAGAGAGAGTGGGGGAAGGAGAGAAAGGGTCGTACGTGCCGGGGTCAAACAGAAGTTAAATGAAATCGATTATAAATCGCTCGACAAAGTTGTGTCTGAACTTTTTATTCTATGAAACTTAAGATTCATAAAACGAAATAATCGTGACCCGTGGAAATTTCATGGCGAATATTTCGCATTCAATAAGAACAAAACGAAAAAGTAGTGAACAAATAAATATATAAGAAAATGAATGTTACCAAAGGCAAGATAAGTTACTCTTCTACCTACCTAGATCACATTTTTGTTGTTTTAACTTATTTTAAAACGTTTATTTAACACAAACAAAAGTAGCGCACGGTTTTAAGTTAGAACAATAAAGAAGTGTCTGACATTTTACAGACATCTTGTGAGACTCGATAATCGCTCTAAACTCGAAAATTAAGCAAAATACTGGTAGGAACACATCCAATAAATGTCAGCAAACGTTCGAACATGTTTTCTTTTTCACATTAGCGAAACACTTATCAGAGAAAAAGCGAAAATGAGAAGCAAACACAAATGAAGAAGTCGGTTTTTATCGTTGAGCACAAAAACAACAAAAAAAAAAGAGTATCTAATCTAATAGGCCCCGTGTGTGCTATAGGTCAATCTCCAACGGCTGTCCCATCGCCTCAGTGTTGCATCCCTGTTTACAAGTACCTTAATGGGATGTGCTCTCATGAACCCATAGCACTTATACCAGTGCCCGGAAAACTTGTCCCGGGAAAACTCGTCTCTGGAAAAATCGTACCCGGAAAACTCGAACCGTTCAGTTTGTTCAGGTATGCTGAAAACGAATATCGCAAGGAAAATTAGCAGAGAAAAATAGTCTTGGAGCTAGTTTTATTAATGCATGTATTGCGAAATGTAAATCACTGGCGACCATGTTTGAAGAGGCGGCATATGAAAGGTTCCAACCCTCAGTTTGTTCATGTATGCTGAAAACGAATATCGCAAGGAAAATTAGCACAGACAAATAGTTTTGGAGCTAGTTTTATTAATGCGTGTATTTGGAAATGTAAATCACTGGCGACCATGTTTGAACAGTTTAACCAGGCGGCGTATGAAAGGAGCCAACCCTCAGTTTGTTCAGGTATGCTGAAAACGAATATCGCAAGGAAAATTAGCAGAGAGTTTTTGAGCTAGTTTTATTAATGCGTGTATTTTGAAATATAAATCACTGATGACCATGTTTGAACAGGCGGCATATGAAAGGGGGCAACCATCAGTTTGTTTAGGTATGCTGAAAACGAATATCGCAAGGGAAATTAGCAGAGATAAATAGTTTTGGAGCTAGTTTTATGAATGCATGTATTTGGAAATGTAAATCACTGGCGACCATGTTTGAACAGTTTAACCAGGCGGTGTATTAAAGGGGCCAACCCTCAGTTTGTTCAGGTATGCTGAAAACGAATATCGCAAGGAAAATTAGCAGAGACAAATAGTTTTGGAGCTAGTTTTATTAATGCGTGTATTTTGAAATGCAAATCACTGGCGACCATGTTTAAACATGCGGCGTATGAAAGGGGCCAACCCTCAGTTTGTTCAGATATGCTGAAAACGAATATCGCAAGGAAAATTAGCACAGACAGACAGACAAATCGTTTTCGAGATATTAATGCGTGTATTTTGAAATGTAAAGTAAAATAGATGGCCCATCAAGCCAGAAATAAATTAATGACAGTTTAAAGGCTTCAAAATCGCTTTCGAATTGACTATTTCATGATCGTGATTTTCTCATAAAATTCAACATCAACTGTCGATTTATTCGTCGCATTAACTCGCATCCTAGACTTGATTTAACCCGTGAGTGTCGACTCATAAATCAATCGAAATATAAATATAGAAAAAAAATTATTAGGATTATTTTTTATTAATAGTAAATTACTGTTTCTTAAATTTCAAATCTATATAAAAACACGAACTTAATTTCAAATCTATATAAAAACACGAACTTAATTTTCCGTTTCAGCGTATATTTTGTAAATTTAAATCCAGCCGAGAATGGTTTATGTAAGATGACTAAACCTCCCCCTCTCTCTCTCTCTCTCTCTCTCTCTCTCTCTCTTTAGCTTCTCCGTGCCCCTGTCACTAAGTATGTGTATATATACTTATATATATATATATATATATATATATGGAGAGAGAGAGAGAGAGAGAGAGAGAGAGAGAGAGAGAGAGAGAGAGAGAATATGTGCTTCCACATCAAAGAGGGGCAGGAGCATAAACAGAGACAGAAGCACACACTCTAACACACTCGCATAAAAACACACATACAGAAAACACACACATACATACGCACTTGGATAAACACACACACACACACACTCGCATAAACACACACATACACGAACACACACGTACACACAAATACTCAAACACACCAACACCAACACAAATCAACTTTCCGTTAAAAGCTGTCATGAGGTGGCAGGGGTGGGTGTCATAAGTGTCAATCGAATTTGAAAGTTTGTTAACGAAATGGATTTATTTCAACTTCGTTTGACACGTGCCAATTCTCCTGCCCTTCACCCACCCCTCTACCTGCCTCTCTCTTTACTAAGACTTTTCGGGTTGGGGTCTGGGGTAGGTCGTAAAAATAACCGTTTTTTTTTTCGTTATTAAATTGTAATTTTTTAAGAAATCATTACCTTAAAAGTTAAGAAAGCCATTTTTAATGTAGAGAGGGGCATGTTAACTATTCTGTACTTTCAGCCAATAATTTAATAAGCAAAAGATAGGATAAAATTGAATTTAACAAATATCGAAGAAGTTTTCTTTGATATTTTTTATTTTACAAGCTGCCCTAGCGTAGTATTATCTCCAATCTCTCCATGATAAAAACGGCTTTCTGAAAAAAAAAAAAAAAACACTCCCAAGAAAGCCGTTCTTAACATGGAGAGATTGGAGGGGGTATTCCGGAAGTCGTTCTTAAAATGGGGAGAGGAGGGCGTTTTGTAACTATTCCGTACTTTAACCTAACAATTTAATAAAAAAACATCAAATGTTAAATAAAAATAAATAAAAATAAGATAAATAAATACCTACCTGCCTCTCTCTTTACTAAGACTTTTCGGTTGGGGTGTTTATGCTACGCTGGGGTAGGTCGTAAAAATAAACTTTTTTTTTCGTTATTAAATTGTAATTTTTTAAGAAATCATTACCTTAAAAGTTAAGAAAGCCATTCTTAATGTAGAGAGGGGCATGTTAACTATTCTGTACTTTCAGCAAGTTAACTATTCTGTACTTTCAGCCAATAATTTAATAAGATAGGATAAAATTGAATTTAACTTGAAAATTTTACCCAAAAATATCGAAGAAGTTTTCTTTGATATTTTTTATTTTACAAGCTGCCCCAGCGTAGTATTATCTCCAATCTCTCCATGATAAAAACGGCTTTCTGAAAAAAAAAAAACACTTCCAAGAAAGCCGTTCTTAACATGGAGAGATTGGAGATAATACTACGCTGGGGCAGCTTGTAAAATAAAAAATAAATTTCTGCTTATGATACATATATATGTATATATATATATATATATATATATATATATATATATATATATATATCTCATAATATATATATATTATAATAATATATATATATATCATAATATACATATATATATATATATATATATATATATATATATATATATATATATATATATAATTATTTTTTAATTTTTTTATAACTTTTCAAAGTTTCGGCTTCTCTCTATCTCTCTCTCTCTTTCTCTCTCTCTCTCTCTATCTCCCTCTCTCTCTCGCTCGCTCGCTCTCGCGCACGCGCGCTTCTCCGTGTCCTTATATATAGACAGAGAGAGAGGGAAAAGGGGGGAGAGACCGAAAGAGACAGAGAATGTGTCTACGCTCCCCTCCAACATGCTTCAACGCCAACGACGCACACACCCACATACACACACACTTGCATTAACACAAACATACAAATTTAACTCAGCACACACACTCACATAAACACACACACACACACACACACACACACACACACACACACTCGCATAAAGACACCAACACACACAAACACAAAGTATTACTCTGTGTGTGCGTGCGTGCGTGCGTGCGTGCGTGCGCGCATATCACGCCACATTCACTCTTCAACTAAACAAGTTTAAATCAACCAATGAAAAGGCAGCTAGGTAACACAAACTCCATAAAAGGTAAAAAGGTTGCGTCATCGACTGCGAACTGTTCGATTTTTCCCGGAAAAAGTTAACGGTTTTCACGCCGATGGTGAAATATAAAAAGAGGCCTAAAACGGACTGTAAATTCAGTTTGGACCCTGGCAGCGAGATGAGTTCCAGAAGAATAGATGACCAGCCAGTCGACCCAGCTAAGCCGCCGCCCTGCCGCTCCTCTGTCTACTTCTCTGATGTCAAAAAAAAAAGGTATTTCTTGTCGTTTCAAAGTAGATGACGCATTTATTTCAGTTGTGTAAACTGCACAAGTGTTCAAATGAACGTTGTTAGTATGAGCACAGTTCATAAACACGTCGAATTTCTTTTCAAATTTCGACACTTGTGTAGTTTACACGATTTTAACGTTTAACGTCTTTTTATATTTTATTATACTGTTAGAAAGCCAGCCAACAAATATTACCGTGACAATTGTGCAGTTTATAGACCATGCTGTTCTTGGTTAAAATATTTAAATTTAAATCTAAATTAACGTCTTTTTTTAAAATTTGTTAGGTGAAAGTATACATATAATATTATTTAAGGGTGGTCGATAAACTATAGAATTACCGTGACAATTGTGCAGTTTATAAACCGTGCTGTTCTGGGAAAAAAATATTAAAATTTAAATCTAAATTAACGTCTTTTTTTTAAATTTGTTAGGTGAAAGCATACATATAATATTATTTAAGGGTGGTCGATAAACTATAGACTTACCGTGACAATTGTGCAGTTTATAAACCGTGCTTTTGCTGGAAAATATATTTTAAATTTAAAACTTAAATTAACGTCTTTTTTTTTTAATTTGTTAGGTGAAAGCATACATATAATATTATTCACGGGCGGTCAATAAACTATAGAATTACCGTGACAATTGTGCAGTTTATAAACCGTGCTGTTCTGGGAAAAAAATATTAAAATTTAAATCTAAATTAACGTCTTTTTTTTTAATTTGTTAGGTGAAAGCATACATATAATATTATTTAAGGGTGGTCGATAAACTATAGAATTACCGTGACAATTGTGCAGTTTATAAACCGTGCTGTTCTGGGAAAAAAATATTAAAATTTAAATCTAAATTAACGTCTTTTTTTTTAATTTGTTAGGTGAAAGCATACATATAATATTATTTAAGGGTGGTCGATAAACTATAGAATTACCGTGACAATTGTGCAGTTTATAAACCGTGCTTTTGCTGGAAAATATATTTTAAATTTAAATCTAAATTAACGTCTTTTTTTTAAATTTGTTAGGTGAAAGCATACATATAATATTATTTAAGGGCGGTCAATAAGCTATAGAATTACCGTGACAATTGTGCAGTTTATAAACCGTGCTGTTACTGCTGTTCTTGGAAAAAATATTTTAAATTTAAATCTAAATTAACGTCTTTTTTTTAATTTGTTAGGTGAAAGCATACATCTAATATTATTTAAGGGTGGTCGATAAACTATAGAATTACCGTGACAATTGTGCAGTTTATAAACCGTGCTGTTCTGGGAAAAAAATATTAAAATTTAAATCTAAATTAACGTCTTTTTTTAAAATTTGTTAGGTGAAAGCATACATATAATATTATTTAAGGGTGGTCGATAAACTATAGAATTACCGTGACAATTGTGCAGTTTATAAACCATGCTGTTCTTGGATAAAATATTTTTAATTTAAATCTAAATTAACGTCTTTTTATTTAATTTGTTAGATGAAAGCATGTATATAATATTATTTAAGGGCGGTCCATAAACTGTAGAATTACCGTGACGATTGTGCAGTTTATAAACCGTTCTTTTTTTGGATAAAATACTGGATGTGTATTTTCCCCCCTAAAGTCCAACCCTATCCTCACCGTGGTAGGGGGGTGTAACGTTGTAGTTTAACAGCTACACGGCTAAATGGGCTCTGGCAAAAAAAAAAAAAAAAAAAATCCAGAAAATGTCGGCATTAGTTTGTTGCGTCCGTCATCTGGTCGTCTCTTTATACGCTTGCATGTGGCGAGCAAAAAGACGTGAAGGGAGCAGGCTGAAAGGAGAACAATACCCGAAAGATGTAAACCGAACGAAAGAGAAAAATGGGCCTCCCTGCAAGGCCCCGTGTTCTCCCCAGCCTGCTCCCAGTTTCCCCGACTTTGCATGCAACTGGTTTTGAGCTTTTGGAAAGCTCTTTTCTCAGTGTCGGGGTGTTGACTCCACTTCCAAGTTAACAAATAGCTGCAAGTCTGGGTACGGTCCGATTGGTTCCGAAGCTCTTCCGCTGTGAGGTGCGCTTTCGAATCTCCCGAAGGGGGCTACCCTCTAAGCAGGCGACACGTGCTCGTGTTACTATGTAATGCAGGCTTGCCTCGACTCGACTAAGGACGACTAGAGTTGGACTAGATTGTGTGCTCACAAGCCGCTTTAAGGCCGCTTTTATTATTCCTACTGTCTAGGAACTCCGAAACGGTATGGTAGTGCAATTATATATGACCGTCCTCCAATACGAAATGGTAGTGCAATTATATATGACGGTCCTCCGACATGACAGTAGGAATGCTAGTTTTGTGAGCGATCATCGCCGTCTTATGAACACAAACTAGTGGTATCTTTACGAATCCTGTTGGGTAGAGAGAACACCTCTGTTTTCTGCTCCGCCTGTTATTCTGAGTAGAAACCGCTTTTTAGGAGATGTTCGCAGCAAAGCTTGTTTTTATATAGTGCCCCTCCTTTCGGGAGTTCATCACCTCGCTGCCCAGACGAGAGCTTTCTCCGGTGGAACCTCTTTTTTTTTTCTTTTTTTTATTTTACTTTCCAGTTTAATGGCGAACGAACAGTCACGAGCAAGTGGTCTGCACCGACAGGAAGATGAGTATAGTATCACCCTTTCTTCTTTTTATTTCGATTTCAGTCTTTGTGATTTGATAATTTAATTTAACTGTTTCCATTGTTCCAGCTTTCACACAGCAGTAGATTATCAACACTATAAACATCATCTCTTTTTTATAGATTGGAACAAGCAATGAAACCTAGCAGCATCACCGTTCCTGTCTGCCACATGTCTTGTGCACTTTGAATCCAGTATTTCTTTCTTTGCGTTCAAGCACATCTGGGTACACTTAAACTGCGTATGATGTATGTCTATCTGTTTCTTCCAACATTAGCATCTCGAAGTCTTGGCAGCAATCATTGTCATAGAAGTAGAGTAAGTATTCTTTTTCTTTCCTTCTGTGTGTATATTTTTGTAATTTCAGGTACTCCCCTTGATCATGGTGGAATTCTACTATCAGCTATTGTTAGAATTATGTGCATTGGAAAAAACAACTGAATCCAGCAGCATCACCTATCCTAGCTGCCACATGTTTCCTGTAGTTACAGAAGTCCTCAAGTAAGTGTTTCTTTCTTTGTGTACATGCACATCTGGGTACAATCAAATTCTAAACTATTAGCTTTATTTAAATGAATGCAGTTCTGCTTGTATTTCTTCTCATCAGCTAACTTATGCAACTACAAAAAAAAAAGTAGTACATGGGTGTTTGATCATAGCCAGAAAGTTAAATATATCATTAAAAAAAAAGTTTTTAAATTATTAAAAGGAAAAAAATCATCACAGTAAAAATTATATATATGTAACAAAGAACACAAACAAACATGAAATTGCCATGAGTTTCAGCAAGAAGCAGAAAAGAGAAAAAGTGGAGATAACACCTGGGAAGTAACAGGTAAGAATTTTCTTTATTTCTTATCTCAACTAGCACATAGATTTTTTTCAAATATACATTAAAAAAAATTACCCAAGTCAAACAATTGATGGAAAAACTAAGCATTAAAGTTCAATTAAGCATAAAAAAAAATAAATTCTAATAATTATGTAATCTATATACAAATTGTCTCCCTTGAATATATATATATATATATACATATTCAAGGGAGACCATTGGTATATAGATCACATAATAATTAGAAGTTATTTTTTTAATTGAAATATATATATATATATTCAAGGGAGACAATTTGTATATATATCATATAATTATTTGAAGTTATTTTTTAATTCAAATATATATATATATATATATTTATTTATTTCAATTAAAAAAATAACTTCTAATAATTGTTATCTGTATTCACATAGTCTTCCTTGAATATATATATATATTCAAGGGAGACAATTTGTATAAAGATCACATAATTATTAGAAGTTATTTTTTTTAATTGAAATAAATAAATATATATATATATATTCAAGGGAGACAATTTGTATATAGATCAGATAATTATTAGAATTATTTTTTTTAATTGAAATAAATATATTTATATATATATATATATATATATATATATATATATATATATATATATATATATTATACTAGCATGGGTTACTGGCGTAGCCCCGGTGTTTAGCGGTGTATGCTGCCCCCCTCCCCAACCAAAAAAAAAGCAGAGAAACGGTTAATTTTTTAAAACTTGACCCCTATTATGAACCCTTAAAATTTATTGTTTGGGGCTCCAACGGAGATATTAAGTTAGATCCATGTCCAAGGAAACTATATGTAAAATTTCAAGTGTTTAGACCCATAATTGTCGGAGGAGATTTGTAGGGTTCTCAAAGGCCAAATCATTGAAGTTTGACCCCTCAATCGCCAAATTTCTGTCCAAGTACCAATCACATAGATTTTCCAAAATCTCAGTACCCTTTTTATCAAAATTTGGAATATGTAGACTAAAATTGACAGAGAAATGTACACACAGACAGACATATTCAATTCTATAGATAGATAGATAGATAGATAATGAGAGACAGAAAGATAAATATATACAATGATAAATGAATTAGTAGAGATAGTTGTTAAATTTTTGGAAATATGTATGGCAATTTGATGGTAAGACTTAGAGCTAACTGTTAATATTTAAAATATATACACAGAAATTCAAATGACAGGACTTATATGTAGAGTGCTCAATACATCAGTAGAGCAAGGTAATAAGTTAAAAAAAATGTATACGTCAATTTAGATAACCACAATTTTTTTGGTATTCTTGTGTGAATATGACATAATGTAATATAAATTTTAATAATTTTATTCTAAATGTTATGATTCTCAATGAAAAATCTAAAATGTCAATATATATATATATTTTATATATATATATATATATATATATATATATACATATATATATATATATTTCAATAAAAAGAATAACTTCTAATAATTATGTCATCTATATAACAATTGTCTCCCTTGAACATATATTGATTATATATATATAAAATATATATATTTATATATATATATATATATATATATATATATATATATACATATATTTATTAAAAAAAAATAACTTCTAATAATTATGTGATCAATATTAAAATTGTCTCCCTTGAATATATATATATATGTATATATATTTATTTCAATAAAAAATAAGCTGTAATAATTATGTGATCTATTTACAAATGGTCCCCCTGTAATATATATATATATATATATATATGTATATATATATATATATATATATATATATATATATATATATATATATATATATATATATATTTCAATTAAAAAAATAACTTTTAATAATTATGTGATCTATATACAAATTGTCTCCCTTTTTTAGCACTATTTAAAGTGTAATTATTAAGTACAAATCTAAATAAAATGTCTTTATTGCTCTATGTCTAATTGAGCACTCTTATATAACTCTAGTTTAATCTTAATGTTTACTTATCCTGTAATAAAATAAACGTTTTATAATATCAGCTCTGTCTAGTTTTGAGCACTATTTTAAAGTGTTATTATTAAGTAAAAATCAAAATAACATGACTTTATTGCTCTATGTCTCATTGATTGAATTGAAATAAATATATATATATATATTTACTTCAATTAATAAAAATAACTTCTAATTATTATATGATCTATATCAAATTGTCTCCCTTGAATATATATATATGTATATATATATATATATATATATATATATATATATATATATATTTATTTATTTCAATAAAAAAAAACTTCTAATAATTATGTGATCTATATACAAATTGTCTCCCTTGAATATATATATATATAGATTATATATATATATATATATGTATTTCAATTAAAAAAATAACTTCTAATAATTATGTGATTTATATATTTACCAATGATTCTTGCATGTGCTCCATAGTTTTATATAGCTGTGTAGTAAATTTAAAAATTGCTTTGTTTAATTATACAAGACGATTTTACTTTAAGAGTGCTCAATGCATTTATAGAGCTTTGTAGTAAGAGTTGGAAACATTTTGGCAATTATTTTAGACAAATCTACTTCCAGAGTGCTCAATATATTAGTAGAGCTAAATAAAACATTTGAGAAACAGATATGGCATTTCAACTGCATAAATTTATTTTGACAGAGTTCAATACATTAGTAGAGCTAAATATAGACTTTCAAAAAACGTATGGCAATTCAGCTACACGAATATACTTAAGAGTGCTCAATACATTAGTAGACGAAAGAATAAAATTCAGAAAACATGAAGAGCTCTGCAGTATGTTTTGAAAACCTAAATGTCAATATGTAAGTATAGATATACTGTAAGTGTTTAATATATATATATATATATATATATATATATATATATATATATATATATATATATATATATATATGACAAGTATTAAAACAAGTTTCTTATTTGAGTGCCTAATATATTTGAGAGCTCTATGGTAACTTTATAAAACATATTTCCAAATTATGTTAGATAAATTGTCTTTGAGAGTGCTCATTTCTAAGTAGAGCTCTGTAGAAAATTTTTGAGACATGTTCAGCAATTTAAGTTCATATGAGTTAATAAATAGAGCTATATAGTGACTTGTGCAAACTTATATGGCACTTATCCTAGACAAGTTAACTCTTGTAGCTGTGCAATACGTAAGTAGAGTTCTGCATTAGTTTTGGGGTATGGTTCTCACTTTATTAGGGCAATAACTTGGACACATTATACTATGGACAAATCCATTGAGGACAACCAAAGGTAACCTGTTTTTTTCCACTCTGCTGAATAAGACTCATCCGTCTTGGTTCACTCTTGGGACATTAAAACACACGAGGTGAAGAATTAAAAAAAGAATGCAAAAATGTAAATGTCTTTGCAACTCATTCATTTTCACTTTCATAACACAAAAACATCTGTAAAAACTTGATAAAAGAATGCACAAACAATAAAATACAACTTTGCTGTCTTGGAATCTGAAATCAGTAGAAACTTCCCCTACTGAAATTCCTGCACACCTCAAAAAAAAAAAAAAAAAAAGAAAGAAAAAAGAATCCTTCCCAATGCAATACTTTTCAAGCAATTACAGTGTCAGACTTGGTACTGCAATGACTCTGTAAACTGAAAAAAATATACATAATAAAAAATGTTAAGCAAAATTGATTCATGTTAACACCTCTCCCAACACCACAGATTAATTACAAAAATACTTGATAAAGCAAGACACAATTACAAATGTGTATGAAAAAAATAAAAATAAAAAAAATCAACCAAGCAATGGCTCATGATTTCCTGGTGTTTGATGGAATGTGAGTAGGCATACAGCCTGGATAATTTTCCAAGGTAAGTGATGATATTCATCATTATTGTCTTTTTGGATTAGTTCAGATATATCTCATAACTATAATTGTTTTATGTATATATTTATATGTCTAGATGTTATGTGTGCTATTTGCATGTTCCCTATAGAAAAAAGCTACATAAAATTTACAAGTGTATTCTGATGTAAAATTAACCAGTAAAACAATGCTTGTGTTCCTGATACACCAACTATTTCCTATTAGCATATAAGTTGAATCATGAAATGTATCTCCCTTGCCTGTCTCTCTTTATACCTCTGTATTTATCTAGATCTGTCTATCTCCCTTTTCTTATTCTTTATCCCTATTCCCCGTCTTGCTATCCCAGGTAACAGTAGGCGTCGATGAGGCACATCCAGACGCCAACCTACACGGTGCAGAGAAAGGACAGAAAAAAAACTAAGTCCCGATGTGCCTAGCAGATTAGAAGGCATTTTGCTACGCCTACATGCACCCAACATGGCAGTAGGCGTCGATCGGGCACTTCCAGACACTTACTTACACTGTTTCGAACTTAGAAATTTCAATTGAATACTACTTGACATGTGTTGGTCCAGTAGCTCCTCATCTACCTATACCTACGTCCACCCCTGTTTGGACTTAGAAATTTTCAATTGAATACACGTTGAGAAGGCTTGGTCTATAGGATTCTCACCTATCTATACCTACATCCCCCCTTGTTTGGACTTAGAATTTTTTCAATTGAATACAATCTGAGAAGGCTTGGTCTATAGGATTGTCACCTATCTATACCTACATCCCGTCTTGTTTGGAGTTAGAATTTTTTCACTTGAATACACGTTGAGAAGGCTTGGTCTATAGGATTCTCACCTATCTATACCTACATCCCCTCTTGTTTGGACTTAGAATTTTTTCAATTGACTACACGTTGAGAAGGCTTGGTCTATAGGATTCTCACCTATCTATACCTACATCCCCTCTTGTTTGAACTTAGAATTTTTTCAATTGAATACACGTTGAGAAGGCTTGGTCTATAGGATTCTTACCTATCTATACCTACATCCCCTCTTGTTTGGACTTAGAATTTTTTCAATTGAATACACGTTGAGAAGGCTTGGTCTATAGGATTCTCATCTATCTATACCTACATCCCCTTTTGTTTGGACTTTGAATTTTTTCAATTGAATACACGTTGAGAAGGCTTGGTCTATAGGATACTAACCTATCTATACCTACATCCCCTCTTGTTTGGACTTAGAATTTTTTCAATTGAATACAATCTGAGAAGGCTTGGTCTATAGGATTGTCACCTATCTATACCTACATCCCCTCTTGTTTGGACTTAGAATTTTCTCAATTTAATACACGTTGAGAAGGCTTGGTCTATAGGATTCTCATCTATCAATACCTACATCCCCTCTTGTTTGGACTTAGAATTTTTTCAATTGAATACACGTTGAGAAGGCTTGGTCTATAGGATTCTCACCTATCAATACCTACATCCCCTCTTGTTTGGACTTAGAAATTTTTCAATTGAATACACGTTGAGAAGGCTTGGTCTATAGGATGCTCACCTATCTATACCTACATCCCCTCTTGTTTGGACTTAGAATTTTTCAATTGAATACACGTCGAGAAGGCTTGGTCTATAGGATTCTTACCTATCTATACCTACATCCCCTCTTGTTTGGACTTTGAATTTTTTAATTGAATACACGTCGAGAAGGCTTGGTCTATAGGATTCTTACCTATCTATACCTACATCCCCTCTTGTTTGGACTTAGAATTTTTTCAATTGAATACACGTCGAGAAGGCTTGGTCTATAGGATTCTTACCTATCTATACCTACATCCCCTCTTGTTTGGACTTAGAATTTTTTCAATTGAATACACGTCGAGAAGGCTTGGTCTATAGGATTCTCACCTATCTATACCTACATCCCCTCTTGTTTGGACTTAGAATTTTTTCAATTGAATACACGTTGAGAAGGCTTGGTCTATAGGATTCTAACCTACCTATACCTACATCCCCTCTTGTTTGGACTTTGAATTTTTTCAATTGAATACACGTTGAGAAGGCTTGGTCTATAGGATTGTCACCTATCTATAGCTACATCCCCTCTTGTTTGGACTTAGAATTTTTTCAATTGAATACACGTTGAGAAGGCTTGGTCTATAGGATTCTCACCTATCTATACCTACATCCCCTCTTGTTTGGACTTAGAAATTTTTCGATTGAATACACGTCGAGAAGGCTTGGTCTATAGGATTCTCACCTATCTATACCTACATCCCCTCTTGTTTGGACTTAGAATTTTTTCAATTGAATACACGTTGAGAAGGCTTGGTCTATAGGATTCTTACCTATCTATACCTACATCCCCTCTTGTTTGGACTTTGAATTTTTCAATTGAATACACGTCGAGAAGGCTTGGTCTATAGGATTCTTACCTATCTATACCTACATCCCCTCTTGTTTGGACTTAGAATTTTTTCAATTGAATACACGTCGAGAAGGCTTGGTCTATAGGATTCTTACCTATCTATACCTACATCCCCTCTTGTTTGGACTTAGAATTTTTTCGATTGAATACACGTCGAGAAGGCTTGGTCTATAGGATTCTCATCTATCAATACCTACATCCCCTCTTGTTTGGACTTAGAATTTTTTCAATTGAATACACGTTGAGAAGGCTTGGTCTATAGGATTCTCACCTATCTATACCTACATCCCCTCTTGTTTGGACTTAGAATTTTTCAATTGAATACAATCTGAGAAGGCTTGGTCTATAGGGTTCTCACCTATCTATACCTACATCCCCTCTTGTTTGGACTTAGAATTTTTCAATTGAATACACGTTGAGAAGGCTTTGTCTATAGGATTCTAACCTATCTATACCTACATCCCCTCTTGTTTGGACTTAGAATTTTTTCAATTGAATACAATCTGAGAAGGCTTGGTCTATAGGATTGTCACCTATCTATACCTACATCCCCTCTTGGTTGGACTTGGAATTTTTTCAATTGAATACACGTTGAGAAGGCTTGGTCTATAGGATTCTCACCTATCTATACCTACATCCCCTCTTGTTTGGACTTAGAAATTTTTCGATTGAATACACGTCGAGAAGGCTTGGTCTATAGGATTCTCACCTATCTATACCTACATCCCCTCTTGTTTGGACTTAGAATTTTTTCAATTGAATACACGTTGAGAAGGCTTGGTCTATAGGATTCTTACCTATCTATACCTACATCCCCTCCTGTTTAGACTTAGAATTTTTCAATTGAATACACGTCGAGAAGGCTTGGTCTATAGGATCCTAACCTATCAATACCTACATCCCCTCTTGTTTGGACTTAGAATTTTTCGATTGAATACACGTCGAGAAGGCTTGGTCTATAGGATTCTCATCTATCAATACCTATATCCCCTCTTGTTTGGACTTAGAATTTTTCAATTGAATACACATTGAGAAGGCTTGGTCTATAGGATTCTTACCTATCTATACCTACATCCCCTCTTGTTTGGACTTAGAATTTTACAATTGAATACACGTCGCGAAGGCTTGGTCTATAGGATTCTTACCTATCTATACCTACATCCCCTCTTGTTTGGACTTAGAATTTTTTCGATTGAATACACGTCGAGAAGGCTTGGTCTATAGGATTCTCATCTATCAATACCTACATCCCCTCTTGTTTGGACTTAGAATTTTTTCAATTGAATATACGTTGAGAAGGCTTGGTCTATAGGATTCTCATCTATCTATACCTACATCCCCTCTTGTTTGGACTTAGAATTTTTCAATTGAATACACGTTGAGAAGGCTTGGTCTATAGAATTCTAACCTATCTATACCTACATCCCCTCTTGTTTGGACTTAGAATTTTTTCAATTGAATACACGTTGAGAAGGCTTGGTCTATAGGATTCTCACCTATCTATACCTACATCCCCTCTTGTTTGGACTTAGAATTTTTCAATTGAATACAATCTGAGAAGGCTTGGTCTATAGGATTCTCACCTATCTATACCTACATCCCCTCTTGTTTGGACTTAGAATTTTTCAATTGAATACACGTTGAGAAGGCTTGGTCTATAGGATTCTAACCTATCTATACCTACATCCACTCTTGTTTGGACTTAGAATTTTTTCAATTGAATACAATCTGAGAAGGCTTGGTCTATAGGATTGTCACCTATCTATACCTACATCCCCTCTTGGTTGGACTTGGAATTTTTTCAATTGAATACACGTTGAGAAGGCTTGGTCTATAGGATTCTCACCTATCTATACCTACATCCCCTCTTGTTTGGACTTAGAAATTTTTCGATTGAATACACGTCGAGAAGGCTTGGTATCTAGGATTCTCACCTATCTATACCTACATCCCCTCTTGTTTGGACTTAGAATTTTTTCAATTGAATACACGTTGAGAAGGCTTGGTCTATAGGATACTAACCTATCTATACCTACATCCCCTCTTGTTTGGACTTAGAATTTTTTCAATTGAATACAATCTGAGAAGGCTTGGTCTATAGGATTGTCACCTATCTATACCTACATCCCCTCTTGTTTGGACTTAGAATTTTTTCAATTTAATACACGTTGAGAAGGCTTGGTCTATAGGATTCTCATCTATCAATACCTACATCCCCTCTTGTTTGGACTTAGAATTTTTTCAATTGAATACACGTTTAGAAGGCTTGGTCTATAGGATTCTCACCTATCAATACCTACATCCCCTCTTGTTTGGACTTAGAAATTTTTCAATTGAATACACGTTGAGAAGGCTTGGTCTATAGGATGCTCACCTATCTATACCTACATCCCCTCTTGTTTGGACTTAGAATTTTTCAATTGAATACACGTCGAGAAGGCTTGGTCTATAGGATTCTTACCTATCTATACCTACATCCCCTCTTGTTTGGACTTAGAATTTTTTAATTGAATACACGTCGAGAAGGCTTGGTCTATAGGATTCTTACCTATCTATACCTACATCCCCTCTTGTTTGGACTTAGAATTTTTTCAATTGAATACACGTCGAGAAGGCTTGGTCTATAGGATTCTTACCTATCTATACCTACATCCCCTCTTGTTTGGACTTAGAATTTTTTCAATTGAATACACGTCGAGAAGGCTTGGTCTATAGGATTCTCACCTATCTATACCTACATCCCCTCTTGTTTGGACTTAGAATTTTTTCAATTGAATACACGTTTAGAAGGCTTGGTCTATAGGATTCTAACCTACCTATACCTACATCCCCTCTTGTTTGGACTTTGAATTTTTTCAATTGAATACACGTTGAGAAGGCTTGGTCTATAGGATTGTCACCTATCTATAGCTACATCCCCTCTTGTTTGGACTTAGAATTTTTTCAATTGAATACACGTTGAGAAGGCTTGGTCTATAGGATTCTCACCTATCTATACCTACATCCCCTCTTGTTTGGACTTAGAATTTTTCAATTGAATACACGTTGAGAAGGCTTGGTCTATAGGATCCTAACCTATCAATACCTACATCCCCTCTTGTTTGGACTTAGAATTTTTTCGATTGAATACACGTCGAGAAGGCTTGGTCTATAGGATTCTCATCTATCAATACCTACATCCCCTCTTGTTTGGACTTAGAATTTTTTCAATTGAATATACGTTGAGAAGGCTTGGTCTATAGGATTCTCACCTATCTATACCTACATCCCCTCTTGTTTGGACTTAGAATTTTTTCAATTGAATACAATCTGAGAAGGCTTGGTCTATAGGATTGTCACCTATCTATACCTACATCCCCTCTTGGTTGGACTTAGAATTTTTTCAATTGAATACACGTTGAGAAGGCTTGGTCTATAGGATTCTCACCTATCTATACCTACATCCCCCCTTGTTTGGACTTGGAATTTTTTCAATTGAATACACGTTGAGAAGGCTTGGTCTATAGGATTCTTACCTATCTATACCTACATCCTCTCTTGTTTGGACTTAGAATTTTTTCAATTGAATACACGTTGAGAAGGCTTGGTCTATAGGATTCTTACCTATCTATACCTACATCCCCTCTTGTTTGGACTTTGAATTTTTCAATTGAATACACGTCGAGAAGGCTTGGTCTATAGGATTCTCACCTATCTATACCTACATCCCCTCTTGGTTGGACTTGGAATTTTTTCAATTGAATACACGTTGAGAAGGCTTGGTCTATAGGATTCTCACCTATCTATACCTACATCCCCTCTTGTTTGGACTTAGAAATTTTTCGATTGAATACACGTTGAGAAGGCTTGGTCTATAGGATTCTAACCTATCTATACCTACATCCCCTTTTGTTTGGACTTTGAATTTTTTCAATTGAATACACGTTGAGAAGGCTTGGTCTATAGGATTCTAACCTACCTATACCTACATCCCCTCTTGTTTGGACTTTGAATTTTTTCAATTGAATACACGTTGAGAAGGCTTGGTCTATAGGATTCTCACCTATCTATACCTACATCCCCTCTTGTTTGGACTTAGAAATTTTTCGATTGAATACACGTCGAGAAGGCTTGGTCTATAGGATTCTCACCTATCTATACCTACATCCCCTCTTGTTTGGACTTAGAATTTTTTCAATTGAATACACGTTGAGAAGGCTTGGTCTATAGGATTCTTACCTATCTATACCTACATCCCCTCTTGTTTGGACTTAGAATTTTTCAATTGAATACACGTTGAGAAGGCTTGGTCTATAGGATTCTCACCTATCTATACCTACATCCCCTCTTGTTTGGACTTAGAATTTTTTCAATTGAATACACGTTGAGAAGGCTTGGTCTATAGGATACTAACCTATCTATACCTACATCCCCTCTTGTTTGGACTTAGAATTTTTTCAATTGAATACAATCTGAGAAGGCTTGGTCTATAGGATTGTCACCTATCTATACCTACATCCCGTCTTGTTTGGACTTAGAATTTTTTCAATTTAATACACGTTGAGAAGGCTTGGTCTATAGGATTCTCACCTATCTATACCTACATCCCCTCTTGTTTGGACTTAGAATTTTTTCAATTGAATACACGTTGAGAAGGCTTGGTCTATAGGATTCTCACCTATCAATACCTACATCCCCTGTTGTTTGGACTTAGAAATTTTTCAATTGAATACACGTTGAGAAGGCTTGGTCTATAGGATTCTAACCTATCTATACCTACATCCCCTCTTGTTTGGACTTAGAATTTTTCAATTGAATACACGTCGAGAAGGCTTGGTCTATAGGATTCTTACCTATCTATACCTACATCCCCTCTTGTTTGGACTTTGAATTTTTCAATTGAATACACGTCGAGAAGGCTTGGTCTATAGGATTCTTACCTATCTATACCTACATCCCCTCTTGTTTGGACTTAGAATTTTTTCAATTGAATACACGTCGAGAAGGCTTGGTCTATAGGATTCTTACCTATCTATACCTACATCCCCTCTTGTTTGGACTTAGAATTTTTTCGATTGAATACACGTCGAGAAGGCTTGGTCTATAGGATTCTCATCTATCAATACCTACATCCCCTCTTGTTTGGACTCAGAATTTTTATATTGAATACACGTTGAGAAGGCTTGGTCTATATGATACTCATCTATCTATACCTACATCCCCTCTTGTTTGGACTTAGAATTTTTCAATTGAATACACGTTGAGAAGGCTTGGTCTATAGGATTCTAACCTATCTATACCTACATCCCCTCTTGTTTGGACTTAGAATTTTTTCAATTGAATACACGTTGAGAAGGCTTGGTCTATAGGATTCTCACCTATCTATACCTACATCCCCTCTTGTTTGGACTTAGAATTTTTCAATTGAATACAATCTGAGAAGGCTTGGTCTATAGGATTCTCACCTATCTATACCTACATCCCCTCTTGTTTGGACTTAGAATTTTTCAATTGAATACACGTTGAGAAGGCTTGGTCTATAGGATTCTAACCTATCTATACCTACATCCCCTCTTGTTTGGACTTAGAATTTTTCAATTGAATACAATCTGAGAAGGCTTGGTCTATAGGATTGTCACCTATCTATACCTACATCCCCTCTTGGTTGGACTTGGAATTTTTTCAATTGAATACACGTTGAGAAGGCTTGGTCTATAGGATTCTAACCTATCTATACCTACATCCCCTCTTGTTTGGACTTAGAAATTTTTCGATTGAATACACGTCGAGAAGGCTTGGTCTATAGGATTCTCACCTATCTATACCTACATCCCCTCTTGTTTTGACTTAGAATTTTTTCAATTGAATACACGTTGAGAAGGCTTGGTCTATAGGATTCTTACCTATCTATACCTACATCCCCTCTTGTTTGGACTTTGAATTTTTCAATTGAATACACGTCGAGAAGGCTTGGTCTATAGGATTCTTACCTATCTATACCTACATCCCCTCTTGTTTGGACTTAGAATTTTTTCAATTGAATACACGTCGAGAAGGCTTGGTCAATAGGATTCTTACCTATCTATACCTACATCCCCTCTTGTTTGGACTTAGAATTTTTTCGATTGAATACACGTCGAGAAGGCTTGGTCTATAGGATTCTCATCTATCAATACCTACATCCCCTCTTGTTTGGACTTAGAATTTTTTCAATTGAATACACGTTGAGAAGGCTTGGTCTATAGGATTCTCATCTATCTATACCTACATCCCCTCTTGTTTGGACTTAGAATTTTTCAATTGAATACACGTTGAGAAGGCTTGGTCTATAGGATTCTAACCTATCTATACCTACATCCCCTCTTGTTTGGACTTAGAATTTTTTCAATTGAATACACGTTGAGAAGGCTTGGTCTATAGGATTCTCACCTATCTATACCTACATCCCCTCTTGTTTGGACTTAGAATTTTTCAATTGAATACAATCTGAGAAGGCTTGGTCTATAGGATTCTCACCTATCTATACCTACATCCCCTCTTGTTTGGACTTAGAAATTTTTCAATTGAATACAATCATAGAAGGCTTGGTCTATAGGATTGTCATCTATCAATACCTACATCCCCTCTTGTTTGGACTTAGAAATTTTTCAATTGAATACAATCCGAGAAGGCTTGGTCTCTAGGATTCTCATCCATCTATACCTACATCCCCTCTTGTTTGGACTTAGAAATTTTTCAATTGAATACAATCTGAGAAGGCTTGGTCTATAGGATTCTCATCTATCTATACCTACATCCCCTCTTGTTTGGACTTAGAATTTTTTAAATTGAATACAATCCGAGAAGGCTTGGTCTAGAGGATTGTCATCTATCTATACCTACATCCCCTTTTGTTTGGACTTAGAATTTTTTCAATATAATAAAATCTGAGAAGGCTTGGTCTATAGGATTGTCATCTATCTATACCTACATCCCCTCTTGTTTGGACTTACAATTTTTCAATTGAATACAATCCGAGAAGGCTTGGTCTATAGGATTGTCATCTATCTATACCTACATCCCCTCTTGTTTGGACTTAGAATTTTTTCAATTGAATACAATCCGAGAAGGCTTGGTCTATAGGATTGTCATCTACCTATACCTACATCCCCTCTTGTTTGGACTTAGAATTTTTTCAATTGAATACAATCCGAGAAGGCTTGGTCTATAGGATTGTCATCTATCTATACCTATATCCCCTCTTGTTTGGACTTAGAAATTTTTCAATTGAATACACGCTGAGCAGGCTTGGACTATAGGATTCTCATCTATCTATACCTACATCCCCTCTTGTTTTGACTTGGAAATTTTTCAATTGAATACAATCCGAGAAGGCTTGGTCTATAGGATTGTCATCTATCTATACCTACATCCCCTCTTGTTTGGACTTAGAATTTTTCAATTGAATACAATCCGAGAAGGCTGGTCTATAGGATTTTCACCTATCTATACCTACATCCCCTCTTGTTTGGACTTAGAATTTTTCAATTGAATACAATCCGAGAAGGCTTGGTCTATAGGATTCTCATCTATCTATACAAACATCCTCTCTTGTTTGGACTTAGAATTTTTAAATTGAATACAATCCGAGAAGGCTTGGTCTATAGGATAGTCACCTATCTATACCTACATCCCCTCTTGTTTGGACTTAGAAATTTTTCAATTGAATACAATCCGAGAAGGCTTGGTCTATAGGATTGTCATCTACCTATACCTACATCCCCTCTTGTTTGTACTTAGAATTTTTGAATTGAATACAATCTGAGAAGGCTTGGTCTATAGGATTGTCATCTAGCTATACTTACATCCCCTCTTGTTTGGACTTAGAAATTTTTCAATTGAATACAATCTGAGAAGGCTGGTCTATAGGATTGTCACCTATCTATACCTACATCCCCTCTTGTTGGGACTTAGAATTTTTGCAATTGAATACAATACGAGAAGGCTTGGTCTATAGGATTGTCACCTATCTATACCTACATCCCCTCTTGTTTGGACTTAGAATTTTTCAATTGAATACAATCCGAGAAGGCTGGGTCTATAGGATTGTCATCTATCTATACAAACATCCCCTCTTGTTTGGACTTAGAATATTTCAATTGAATACAATCCGAGAAGGCTTGGTCTATAGGATAGTAACCTATCTATACCTACATCCCCTCTTGTTTGGACTTAGAAATTTTTAAATTGAATACAATCCGAGAAGGCTTGGTCTATAGGATTGTCATATCCGAGAAGGCTTGGTCTATAGGATTCTCATCTACCTATACCTACATCCCCTCTTGTTTGGACTTAGAAATTTTTCAATTGAATACACACTGAGAAGGCTTGGACTATAGGATTCTCATCTATCTATACCTACATCCCTTCTAGTTTGGACTTAGAAATTTTTCAATTGAATACACGCTGGCTGAGCAGGCTTGGACTATATGATTCTCATCTATCTATACCTCCATCCCCTCTTTTTTGGACTTAGAATTTTTTCAATTGACTACAATCCGAGAAGGCTTGGTCTATAGGATTGTGACCTATCTATACCTACATCCCCTCTTGTTTGGACTTAGAAATTTTTCAATTGAATACACGCTGAGCAGGCTTGGACTATAGGATTCTCATCTATCTATACCTCCATCCCCTCTTGTTTGGACTTAGAATTTTTTCAATTGAATACAATCCGAGAATGCTTGGTCTATAGGATTGTCATCTATCTATACCTATATCCCCTCTTGTTTGGACTTAGAAATTTTTCAATTGAATACACGCTGAGCAGGCTTGGACTATAGGATTCTCATCTATCTATACCTACATCCCCTCTTGTTTTGACTTAGAAATTTTTCAATTGAATACAATCCGAGAAGGCTAGGTCTATAGGATTGTCATCTATCTATACCTACATCCCCTCTTGTTTGGACTTAGAATTTTTCAATTGAATACAATCCGAGAAGGCTGGTCTATAGGATTTTCACCTATCTATACCTACATCCCCTCTTGTTTGGACTTAGAATTTTTCAATTGAATACAATCCGAGAAGGCTTGGTCTATAGGATTCTCATCTATCTATACAAACATCCTCTCTTGTTTGGACTTCGAATTTTTCAATTGAATACAATCCGAGAAGGCTTGGTCTATAGGATAGTCACCTATCTATACCTACATCCCCTCTTGTTTGGACTTAGAAATTTTTCAATTGAATACACGCTGAGCAGGCTTGGACTATAGGATTCTCATCTATCTATACCTACATCCCCTCTTGTTTTGACTTAGAAATTTTTCAATTGAATACAATCCGAGAAGGCTTGGTCTATAGGATTGTCATCTATCTATACCTACATCCCCTCTTGTTTGGACTTAGAATTTTTAAATTGAATACAATCCGAGAAGGCTGGTCTATAGGATTTTCACCTCTCTATACCTACATCCCCTCTTGTTTGGACTTAGAATTTTTCAATTGAATACAATCCGAGAAGGCTTGGTCTATAGGATTGTCATCTATCTATACGTACATCCGCTCTTGTTTGGACTTAGAAATTTTTCAATTGAATACAATCTGAGAAGGCTGGTCTATAGGATTGTCACCTATCTATACCTACATCCCCTCTTGTTTGGACTTAGAAATTTTTCAATTGAATACAATCCGAGAAGGCTTGGTCTATAGGATTGTCATCTATCTATACCTACATCCCCTCGTGTTTGAACTTAGAATTTTTTCAATTGAATACAATCCGAGAAGGCTTGGTCTATAGGATTGTCATCTATATATACCTACATTCCTTCTTATTTGGACTTAGAATTTTTTCCATTTAATACAATCTGAGAAGGCTTGGTCTATAGGATCGTCATCTACATATACCTACATCCCCTCTTGTTTGGAATTAGAAATCCAGAATAACCACATTCTTTCACCTTTGAGGATATGAACATTTTTCCAGTTTTTCAAGGTATTAATTTTGTCTTTATTTTATGTCTAAATCAAAGAAAATCAGCCAAAAATACCAAAGAATAGCATTAATAGCTTTCGAATAGATAGGAAACATTAAAAATAACAGATGAATGATTCCAGAATCACCACATTCTTTCACCTTTGAGGTCATGAAAATTTTCCAATTTTTCAATGTATTAATTTTGTCTTTATTTTATGTCTAAATCAAAGAAAATAAGCCCAAAATACCAAAGAATAGCATTAAAAGCTTTCGATTAGATAGGAAACATAAAAAATAACAGATGAATGATTCCAGAATGATTCCAGAATCACCACATTCTTTCACCTTTGAGGTCATGAAAACTTTCCAATTGTTCAAGGTATTAATTTTGTCTTTATTTTATTTTTTTAAAATGCACCCGTTTTAAAATAATCTAATATCACCTAACGGTGGTACTTTATTCTGTGACGTCACCAGGTTAGGTTACTTTAGTGCAACGGCCTTCTATTTACGTAGGTCATTCTCGACTAGGTTAATGTGTGTTTACCTACATAAATACAAGTAAAATAAACAAAAAAATATGTCAAGAAGTCTGTCAGATTGGGGATGGTTCCAGATTGTGGCTAGGTTGTCAGCTATACGAACCAGGTTATTTGCAGCATCTGTGAATGTTGTGTTTAACAAAAGAACTCAGTTTTCAGATTTCCAAAAGAATAGCAAGAAAAAATGGAAATTTAAAACTAGTGACAAACAAAAGCTGAATTCATCTCCAAGTACTATTCCATTAAACTTTATAAAATCAACCTTTTTTCTTTGGGAAGGTGGAGCACTGATTTCACGTGAGATAAATATGACACCAACTTTATTACAGGAGGAACTTTATTTTAGAGAAAAGGAAATGCTTTTGAAGTATAAGAGACCCTCTTTATTCAGCTTTGCTACAAGATGTGGTAAGATAATCTATGACAGCTCCAATAACCATAACATTCACCAAGGTTTTTTTTTTCACGTTCGGCTCCATTGCCAATGAGCAAAGCAAATTTTCTCCAACAAAAACGGCATTTTAATCTAAACCGTTTCTGTCACGGTTTTCATAATTCAAGTTTGCCTTTTAAGATGATGAACAAAAACATTGGGAATTGTACGTCCATCGCTTCTGCCTCTACCAAAAGCCGATCTGATGCTTCTCGGGGCTGGCTTACTCTTGAGGGTTATCGCATCTACCCATGGTCAATATCTGGATTAGAGACATGTGTAGTTGTCAAGGCTGAACAAGATAAGAAACTAGCAGTGGCCTTCGACCTAGGATACATGACCAGACCGAGTATTCGTTGTCAACACGTTTTCATCAGGTAAGAAAACACAAATCTATAGCTCATCATCACCATCAAAACTAACCTATTTCTGATCAGGTCTTTAGATTTCTTCAAGTCCAACTTATCACTTCCTCCCATGTTTTCCTTGGCCTATTGCTGCTAACTCATCCTGCTACCTTAACTATTCTACATCTACTAATCCAAGAACTTTCATCCATTTTTTTAAATATTGCAATTCCATGGTATTATCAAATTAATATATACCATCACAATTCCATAGTATTATCAAATTAATATATACCATCACAATTCCATGGTATTATCAAATTAATATATACCATCACAATTCCATAGTATTATCAAATTAATATATACCATCACAATTCCATAGTATTATCAAATTAATATATACCATCACAATTCCATAGTATTATCAAATTAATATATACCATCACAATTCCATAGTATTATCAAATTAATATATACCATCACAATTCCATAGTATTATCAAATTAATATATACCATCACAATTCCATGGTATTATCAAATTAATTTATACCATCACAATTCCATAGTATTATCAAATTAATATATACCATCACAATTCCATGGTATTATCAAATTAATATATACCATCACAATTCCATAGTATTATAAAATTAATATATACCATCACAATTCCATGGTATTACCAAAGTAATATATACCATCACAATTCCATGGTATTACCAAATTAATATATACCATCACAATTCCATGGTATTATCAAATTAATATATACCATCACAATTCCATAGTATTATCAAATTAATATATACCATCACAATTCCATGGTATTATCAAATTAATTTATACCATCACAATTCCATAGTATTATCAAATTAATATATACCATCACAATTCCATGGTATTATCAAATTAATATATACCATCACAATTCCATAGTATTATAAAATTAATATATACCATCACAATTCCATGGTATTACCAAAGTAATATATACCATCACAATTCCATGGTATTACCAAATTAATATATACCATCACAATTCCATGGTATTATCAAATTAATATATACCATCACAATTCCATAGTATTATCAAATTAATATATACCATCACAATTCCATGGTATTATCAAATTAATATATACCATCACAATTCCATAGTATTATCAAATGAATATAAAGCATCACAATTCCATGGTATTATCAAATGAATATAAAGCATCACAATTCCATGGTATTATCAAATGAATATAAAGCATCACAATTCCATGGTATTATCAAATGAATATAAAGCATCACAATTCCATGGTATTATCAAATGAATATAAAGCATCACAATTCCATGGTATTATCAAATGAATATACAGCATCACAATTCCATAGTATTATCAAAGTAATATAAAGCATCACAATTCCATGGTATTACCAAAGTAATATATACCATCACAATTCCATGGTATTATCAAATTAATATATACAATCACAATTCCATAGTATTATCAAATTAATATATACCATCACAATTCCATGGTATTATCAAATTAATATAAAGCATCACAATTCCATAGTATTATCAAATTAATATATACCATCACAATTCCATGGTATTATCAAATTAATATAAAGCATCACAATTCCATGGTATTATCAAATTAATATATACCATCACAATTCCATGGTATTATCAAATGAATATAAAGCATCACAATTCCATGGTATTATCAAATTAATATAAAGCATCACAATTCCATGGTATTATCAAATGAATATAAAGCATCACAATTCCATGGTATTATCAAATGAATATAAAGCATCACAATTCCATTCCAAAGTAATATATACCAAAGCTTTTATACAGCAACCAATTCAATATTCCTTTGACACTTCATTCTTCAGAGGAAATCAGTTCAACCTGCCTAGGATAAATTCTGTACAAAAAACAAACAAAACATTACCAAAGTAATAAAACTGAAAAACCTCAATCCAAATATCATTTTCTTGTAAGACACTATGAGTATATATATATATCGCTACTCTTATATAAAGGTCACTTTGAATGTGTGTTTGTGAGAGTTCCTTCTCCATAGGTTCCGAAACAGCTGAGCCTATCTTTTGCACATTTTACACAAAAGTAATTTATGTCTAGTAGTGGTTTTAGATATATGTTGGACAGAAATTCACTTGATAAGTATAGGAAATCTACAAAAAATCTGATCCTAACAATAGTCTTCCTTTCGTATAGATCAAAAAGAAAAATATTTACATTATATTATACTAGCGGGGGTACTCGGCGTTGCCCGAGTGTTTGTTTCCGGGACGGGGGGGGGAGTTTTAAAAAATGTTATGGTAGGTAAGTAGGAAGGATCAAACCCGGAGTCATGAGTAAAAGTAGGAAAATAAAGTGTGAAAAAAAAAAACAAAAAAAACATCTGCAACGTTAACAGTTCGGCCACCAAGAAAAGTCCATTGCAGTTGTTTAGGAAAAAAAAAAAAAAAAAGACGACTACGGTAGGTCGGCGCGAACGTGAAAATATAATGTGAATTGTCCAGCATGCTAACCACTACGCCACAGAGCAC
Organism: Euprymna scolopes; assembly: GCF_053919585.1. Taxonomy (NCBI): domain Eukaryota; kingdom Metazoa; phylum Mollusca; class Cephalopoda; order Sepiida; family Sepiolidae; genus Euprymna; species Euprymna scolopes. The sequence continues at coordinate 170,286,020 of NC_136489.1, read as the reverse complement.
TGCAGCTTAGTTTAGTGATTTTAAATAACTTCACATGAAAGAACTACGAAGCCAAACCGGTGTTCTCTTCTCAACTGTTCCTTATGAACGATCCCCAAACGGTGTTAAGTGGTGGCAGGGGGAGGAGGAATTTATTAGAGAGAAAATATTTTACCACTTCCATTGATCTTAACCGATTTTGGCCGTGACTTCTCAGCAGAAAAAGTATAGAAATCAAAGATTATCGAGGAATTTGAGAAATAATAAGCCTATAACACACCTCAGATATTGTTCTGCCGTTTGTGCATATTATATTTGCATGAAATATCTTGATTTTTAATCCTATTAAGGTCAAAATCCGACGAGAAAAAATGAGTTCATTTTATTTATATAGAGAAGATTATATTTACATTACACCAGCCAAAGTAAATAAAATCTCAACAAATCATTTCTTCTTAAAAAACAAAACAAAAAAAAGAAACAATAGATTAGATCATTTGACTAAAGATCAAATGATCTCCTGTTCAAGTCCGAGTCTACCTCACCGTTTTATTTTAATTTTTTCTTTTTAATGAGTTCAATTTACAATGTACCATTTAAAATCGCCACAAATTATTTCTTCATTTACATATTTTAAAACTAAATATTAATCAGAAGTGACTTTGCCAGAGCATTCATCGTCAAGTCCAAATATCAGCTGACGTGATATTGTAAACAAACACAGACGGAATTTCATAATTATTATTTAAAAATATTTTTGCCAGATTAGTCCACCGGGCAAATTATTCCTCATAATAGATAATAATCAATAGAGGATTGATTCTATAATACATACATTGCATAAATTAAAATATCATGTTTAAGTGTATTTACGACTGGGCAATGCTGGGCATCCAACAAGTATGTATGGTATTTGTAACATTTTGGACTGGTGAGCAAAACTACTGCATGACCAAAAGATGAAGTCCAAGGCCTAACATTCACAGGGAACATGAGTTGGAACAGATACATTGAGAGCATTGCTAAGGTTGTGCGAAGAAGGTTGGCTCTCTCTACCATGCTAGAAAGCTACTTACAATCCTGTACCTCTATAAGGCCACCATTCGCCCATTTATGGATTATTGCTGTCACATTTGGACTGGTGCATCTGCTACTAGTTGCTCACTCCTGGACAGGGTCCAAAAGAGAAAACTGTCATCTAAGTTTCAGCCTCTGTCCTATTGGCGAAATGTTGCATCCGTCTGCCTGTTCTACAAGTATTTTAAAGGTGAATGCTCTGATGAACTGCAAGCACTTGTATCCCCTTGATGTAAATACCTCCGACTAACCAACAAGCAGCTAAATCCCACTCCTACACAGTAGAGATCCTGTGATGTAAGAAAGCTTTCTACTCCAATAGTTTCTTTCCCCTAACTTCTAGACTTTGGAACTCCCTTCTGGGATTCTGCTTTCCAAACTGTACTGATATGCAGAAGCTCAAGTATAATGTGAACAGACATCTTGCTGCTCATCTCCCTTCATAATATCCCTGCAACTTAAGTCCCCGATAGTAGCCCCTTACTTCAAAGTGGCACTGTGCCTTGTTTGCGGTGAAAGTTGAATAAAAAAGTGGAGCATGTATGGTCCCCCGTGAGTGCACAGTGAACGAGGCATAAAAAATGACTAAGTTCAGCATTTGTCCCTATTTAACCCTAAAAATCCCCAGGGAACATCAAATCCTGGTGAGAAGGAACAAACAGTGCAGTTTTAGGCCTTAACATATGTAAATTTGAGTTCTGCACTATGCAAAAAAAGAAATGACTAAGTCCATCATTCGCCCCCCCTCCCACCCATGTAGCCTCAAAAGTCCCCAAGGCCTTCACATTTTAAAATTGTAGTTCAGCACCTTGAAAAACTGCTAAATAGACATAAACACAAAATTTTGGACAAATATCGTAAAATAGTCCAAAAAATGGAGTGTTTCTATTAGCCCTAAAAGAGCCCCTGGGGCACACCCAATATTATCGCAAAGTATAGACAAACAAAATTATATAAAAATCAGTTAGTTACAACTTTTCAGAAAGTTTTATAAAAATCCAAGTCATCAATTTCTTTTTAATACACACAAATGTGTCAATTTTAGCCATTTTAACCCGAAAGGCACCCCTGGAGGGGAAACCAAAGTTTTCCCAGAAAATCTGTTCTGTTACTTTTTTTTACTTATATCATGTTTAATATGTGCACAAAATTTCCAAAAATTCCAAGGCATAGTTATTGAGAAAAATGTGGACAGACGAATGGACAAACAGACAAGGGTAAATTTACAGGTCCACCCTCCTTTTGTCGAGGAACAAAAAAAGAAAAGTGTTTGGATTTGTAATGTGAATCTTAATCAAAGCCTTAGATCTGGTGAGTTCAGAGAAAGATTTTAATATAATCTGTACTAATAAATTTGTTGCACTTCTGCCCCCTCAATGTAGGTATCACTGACAAACCCGCTTAGCAACAAAATCACACCCCTTTACTGTTAAGGTCCCTAAATGTCAGAAGGTCTTCTCCTCTAAGAGTTTCTTCTTTCAAACAGACTTTGGAATTCCCTTACTGCTACCTGCTTCCTTGACTGTACTTGTAATGACATGCAGAAGTTTAAATGTAATATAAACCAACATCTTGCTCATCTTCCCTAAACATGGTCCCTCTTACATCCAAGAGGCAGTGTGCCTTGTTTTGGATGAACATGAGTCAAGAAACAAATAGAAGAACAAAAGAAAAACACTAACAAATGTTAATTAAAAAAAAATGTGATAAACTGTTTGAAATTATTGTTCCCAGATAACACTGGGTTACCTTGCTGTTTAAATCTTCATTTTGTGATGTTTCAATTAAAATTGTGTAAAAGCAAAAATGTTTTTTGGGTTTGAAAACGTTTTTTTTTCAGTCATGGTCATATGGATCACGTTTCCGGATTGTTCCAACACGCAACGAAACGCAACTTGTATAATCTTCCGCCGGCTGTCTACTACGTGCCACCAGATTTAGTTGAGACACTGCATAAAATAGGAGAACTGCTGTACACGCTCTCTTCGACACCAGACATCCTGAGGCATTTGGATATACGGCCAATTCAACCTGGTGACCGAGTTTTGGTAAGTCATCGCTTCGTAGCAGAATTTTATTTTTGCCATTTTATGTGGTGCATTGAATTAAGAGTAAATATGGAATAATTAGATCAATAAGTAGAAAAGTATCATTTTAAGGAAACCAACCATTTTATATACCTACAAGGTGGAATGATAAAGTTGTCAGCCTAAAGAAAATAACACTATTTTAGAACTTTTATCAAAAAAAATTCAGATAAATTGATTATGTAATTGAGCTGACATCTATTCAATGTAGCCGACTTCAGCCTCAATCACCGCCTCGATATGTACGGAACTGGAAGCATACCTTTTCATCAAGCGCTGGCAGGAACTCGGCGAATGGTGGTGATCAGACTGGCTTTGGTGTTGTGGGAGGTCATGTTGGTGATGTTCTCGCCGTATGGCCAAACAAAGTAGTCTAGCGGGTTTAGGTCAAGAGAGAAGAGGGGCCAGTGAGAGAAGGATACAAAGACGTAGCACTCTTTCTGAAGCCAAGCCAGGGTCTCTTAGGATTTGTGGGCTGGGTCTGACAGCGGCCACCTTATTGCATCAGGGGATCACCACAGTCGTGAGCACATTTAGATACAATTTCATGTGAACTTTTAAGCCAACTTCGAAGATGTAAGGGGGCATGATGTGGCCCTCACTTGAAACCATACCAAAGATCATAACCGTGGCTGGAAACTTTGTTTTCATCACTCTGGGCACATGCCTGTTATTCATGGTAATCCAGTGATGCATTTTGAGGATACTGGCAATGGTCCTGTTGTCGTAACTTGGATTGGTAGAGAGCATGAGTTGTACGGCAGCACATCTTGGATCTCGCTCGTTGGACATTGTGTTACTTTCAGAATGATAAAAGGTTTCTTTCGCTCTTGGAATGTCTACACAATTGGCCAACTAGTAGATGGTCTGCAATAAAAAAAGAAAACTGGTTTTTATGAAACGGAAATTGAATCATGTCATCTTTTCTAGGGTGACAATTTTATCATTAGACTCTCTCTCTCTATATATATATATGCATATATATATATATATATAATTCTGTTGATTTTCTTGATCTGAGTGATTTTTTTTGTCAACCATTTTCCTCTAGCACTTTCAATCATTGATCGTTGTCAGGAGCAATTTTGTTGTTCTTAAAGAGGCTTTTTTTTGTTGCCTTTTTATATGTAACTAATAGGGACGTCCGGCGTAATCCGACCTCAAAATACACTTAAATATGATATTTTGATTTATGCAGCTTTCGTATATATTATAGAATCAATTTTCTATTGATTTTTATAAAGTTGTGATTTCAAAAATAAAAAATATGTCCATATGACTTGAGTGCATCAGCTTGAATCAAAACCGAAACTTATAAAGAAAATATATATATATATATCTATATATCTATAAAATTGAAATTGTCTGTCTGTGTATGAACATTTCCCTACCAAACTACTCTGTCAATTTTCAGTCTACAGACTCGAAATTTGACATAAGGTGTATTGAGATTTGGAAAAATCTTTTTAATCGGTTTTCAGCCAGAAATTTGGCTGCAAGGGGTCAAAGTTTAACAATTTGACCTTTGAAAACTCTACCAAACTCCTCTGCCAATTTTGGGTCTAAACATTTGAAATTTTAGATGTAGGTTACTTGGACATGGATCAAACTATTTAATTTAATTTGAGCCCAAAACAATAAATTTTAAGGGGTTAAAATTGGGGTCAAAGTTTTAAAAATTTGACCTCTGCGGTCTCTACCAAATTACTCAGCCAATTTCTGGTCTAAACATTTGAAATTGTATATAAAGTTCATTCAGACATAAAGCAAGCTTTTTAATCGGGTTTTGGCTGAAAATTTGGCTACCAAGAGGTCCAAGTTCAAAAGTGTTTACCTTTGCAGTCTCTAGCAAACTATTTAGCCAATTTTGGGTCTAAACATTTGAAATTTTACATAAAGGGTAATCAGACATGCAGCAAGTTTTTTAATCAGTTTTTGGGCGAAAATTTGGCTGCCAAGAGGTCAAAGTTGAAAAAGTTGACCTTTTCAGACTCTACCAAACTCCTCCACCAGTTTTGGGTCTAAACACTTGAAATTTTAGATGTAGGTTACCTGAACATGAGTCAAACTTTTTAATATACATGTGCACATTAAATTATGACCAGTATATAGGGCCCAAGCAAAGCTGGGCTGAACTGCTAGTTTATATATATATATATAAACTTCTTTCCAGTTAACAAAAAAAAAACATTAAGAAATTTACATGTGGGGTTTGAATTTACTGACCACGTCATGCAAAAAAAAAAAAAACATAAATTTTCAAATCTTATAAAATTCATTGCAGTTAATGAAAAAAAGTTAAGAAATTTATGTGCAGAGTTTGAACCTACAGACCATGTAATGCAAAAAACAACACATTATCAATTTACCCACAGTAGAATTTTCACAACCCGTTATGCTAAGCAACGACATGGAAAAAATAGCTTTACCGATGATAGATAAATTAAAAGAATGGTTTTGATTATCAATTATTGGTAATTATCGGGGGTATTCTGAGACAAAACTAAGATAGCTCCCAGACTTATACACTAAAGTTCTGTGAATTTTAAAGAAAATCTGTTCAGCCATTTTGGAGTCTATAAGGAACTCTCTCTCTCACATTCACACAAAGTTGCATTTATATAATTGTAGAGATTAATTTTATTTTAGTTTTTATTTATTGGTTTAATTTTATTTATTTAGTTATTTTGATTTAAGTCATGTGTTGGAGAGGGAGGATAAAGAGGGCTGTGGCAAAGTCTATTATTCTAGTTCTTTTTTAACTATTATATATATCTATATGTCTATATATCTATAAAAGTGAATGTGTCTGTGTGTGTCTGTGTACATTTCCATACGCAATAACTCTGTCAATTTTTAGTCTACAGACTCGAAATTTGATGTACAGGGTACTGAGATTTGGGAAAATTATGTGATCGGTTTTTGGGCAGAAATTTGGCGATTAAGGGGTCAAAGTCCAACAATTTGGCCTTTGAGAACTCTACTAAACTCCTCCGACAATTTTGGGTCTACGCACTTGAAATTTTAGATATAGGTTCCTTAGACATGGATCTAACTTAATAACTTGATTTGAGCCCAAAACAATAAATTTTAAAGAGTCATAATAGGGGTCAAAGTTTAAAAAAAATTGACTTCTGCGGTCTCTTCCAAATTACTCAGACAATTTCTGGTCTAAATATTTGAAATTTTACATAAAGGGTATTAAGAGATAGGGCAAGCTTTTTCATCAGTTTGGGTCGAAAATGTTTAGTCACCAATATATAAATGCATGCATGTATGTATGTCTGTTTGCATGTCTGCCTTAAACTTTCAACAGAGGTGACGGATTTTACCAAGATCAGTATCGTTTTAAAGTTCAACCTTTCATACGACAAATATCGAAAAATTGGTTAAAACATTAATATCTTCCCCTTTTTTCTACAGGAGGGGGGTCACTTTTTTCGCCTATATTTTTGAAAGTTATCTTTTCCTTTAGATTGTCTAGTCTTAATTTAAAAAAATGTCGCTTCCAGTTTGGCGGTGGTCATAACAGCATAAATGTTAGGTTTTACCCCGTTCTTTTCCTCCTTTGCGGTACGGGTTCGAGTCTGCCTTCCTACTACCACTTTTTTTTTTTTTTTTGCTCAACATACACATCCAAACACCCGGGCAACACCGGGCTGAAATGCTAGTATATCTATAAAAGTGAATGTGTCTGTATGTGTGTCTGTATCTGTGTGTGTCTGTGTACATTTCCCTACAAAATAACTATGTCAATTTTCAGTCTACAGACTCGAAATTTGATATACAGGGTACTGAGATTTGAGAAAATCTTTGTGACCGGGTTTCAGCCAGAAATTTCACTGTTAAGGGGTCAAAGTTCAACAATTTGACCTTTGATAACTCTACCAAACTCCTCCGACAATTTGGGTCTAAACACTTGAAATTTTAGATATAGGTTCCTTGGACATTGATCCAACTTAACTCGACTTGGACCCAAAACAATAAATTTTAAGGGGTCATAATAGGGATAAAAGTTAAAAAAATTAAACATTTTTTTTTTTTTTTTGCTCAGTATACACCTTTATGTCTTCAAATCAGTCATCCTGGAGAAGTCTTGAAATAAAGATAAAATGCTGATAATTATATGAATAATTTTGGTTATTCCTTTTCCATATTTCTATATTTATTTATATATAGTGTTTCACTTTTGCTGTAGTAAAATAATTTTTTGAATGATGGCTCAGATTTTGTGAAACTTTGTCTTTCAACATACTTACTCCTTTGATGGAATAGTCATTACTGACCAGCCGTGGCACTTTTCACAAATCTTCGCTACTGACTCCGGTTCTGCGCCATTCTGAGCAACTCAGCCATGCTAATGTCCGCAATGTCCTTCACTTTGTCTGACATTCTTGTTTTTGGTCTTCTACATCCTCATTTGCTAGAGGTTGTTCCAAAGAGTAGATTTTTTGCTAGGCCATCTGTTCTGGCGACATGTCCCAAAAATTACTTGCAATAACACTAGCACCTGCTCCTCTCTGTGCTCCAGTGGTATCCCCAAAGGTTACAAAACTTCTGAAAACCATCAATAGCTTTGCTATCCAAATTTAATTTTGTCACATCTTAGTTCCACTTCATTGGAATTCTCTTCCTGCTCCCAGTTTCCACAAGTACCAATATACAAAAATTTAAAATGATAACATTTTTCTACTCAACTTCCTACTTAGGATGTTTTCTATAAATCTGGTCCCTAATCAAAGTAACCCCTTTCATTTTAACGGCAGATTCATCAGATTCGTCTTTTTATAAGTTTTATTTTTTTATTACATTTTTACCCCAAATAAGGCACAGTACCACTTTGATATAGGGGGATATTATCAGAGACATAAGTTACAGGGATACTATGAAAGGAGTTGAGCAGCAAGATATCTGTTCACATTATACTTGAACTTCTGCATGTCAGTACAGTTGGGGAAGCAGGAACCTGGAAGGGACTTCCAAAGCCTAGTTGTTCTGGGGAAGAAACTATGAGAGTAAAGGCTTTCTTACATCTAGAGATCTCTACTGTGTAGAGGTGGGACTTTGCTGCTTGTCGGGTTTGTCAAAGGTTTTTACGTCAAAGGTGTATAAGGGCTTGTAGTTTGTCGGAGCATTCACCATTAAAATATTTAAATAAGATACATCTTTCTGTAACAGCTAATAAAAACGGAGCCCTTGGTCATCCCAATTTTAGTTGACCACTTAGCTTTAACGTTTCAAGATTATGTAATTCAAGTATTTGTGATTGTAGGGAGAGACAACTCATGCCTTTTTTTTAAACAAACGTTTCTTCTTTGCAGATATCTCCTGACTATGAAGTTCGTCCCTTTGATACAATTCACCGTGTCCGCAGTCAAGGATACCTTGTTTACCGTCGATACAAACGCCTGAAGCCATTGTTCCAACATGTGGAAGTGAAAAACGTTCAGCAAATTGTTAAGGAAATGGGAGGAGAGGAGAGCGTTTATGATGTCTCTTGGTTTCCAGAACTGGCCTACACAGGTAACGTTAAATGGAGATTGTGGGGTGACAATTGCAGTTCACTTAAAGGGGAACAATATTACAAGAAGACGGTGTAGGAACAGAATAGTTTACAAAGTACCCTTCCCATGTTAAGAATGTATTTCTAAATAATAAAGTAACTACTTAGTTATATTTTCCAGCCTAGTACTCTGTTATAAGGAAAACCTTTTCAAAATAAGAGTGTAATATTTATATTTTTATTTTCAGAAATTTAGATAAGATAAACCATCGGTACCGACAGTTTCAAATCTGATAATAGGAACCATTTTAGTTCCTATTACCAAGCTTTCTTCAGCTGATCTATCTCATCTGCCTATACCTGCAGTTACATACAGATGAGATAGACCACCTAAAGAGAGCGTGATACTGGGATCTAAAACGGTTCCTTATTATCAGGTTTGAAACCGACGGTACCAACGCTTTATCTCATCTAAATTTCTGAAAGTAAAAGAATATAAATAATCAAGTTACTATTTAAAAAAGGCATTGCCAAGACTGTTGCAAAGAAGGTTGGCTCTCTCTGCTGTAGTAGAAAGTCACTTACGCCTGAGAGTATTCTGTATCTCTACAAGAACACCATTCGTCCATATATGGAGTATTGTCACCACATAGGGGCTGGTGCATCTGCTACTATTCTCTCCCTCTTAGACAGGGTTCAAAAGAGAGTCGCCAACCTAATAGGTCCTGCACTGTTAGCTAGGCTTCAACTGTTGTTCAATCGACGAAATGTTGCATGCCTCTGCCTGTTTTCCAAGTATTTTAATGATAGGTGCTCTGACAAACTACAAACCCTTGTATCCTGTCGATGTAAATACTGCCGAGAAACTTTACAAGCAGCAAAATCCCACCCCTACACAGTAGAGATCCCCAGATGCCTTCTACTGTAATAGTTTCTTTCCTATGACTTCTAAATGTGAGAATTCCTTTCTGAGTTCCTGTTTCCCTGACTGTACTGACATGCAGAAGTTCAAGTATAATGTAAACAGACATCTTGCTGCTCAACTCCCTACATGGTATCTCTGCAAATTATGGCCCTGATAGTAGCCCTCTATAAATTGTTTGGGGTGAAAATGCAATCTATAATATAAAACTGTAAAAATGAAAACAAGATACACAAACTAATATACTAATTATAATGATTAACAAAATGAGATTTTACTTTTTTAGGTGATTACTTGTGAACACATCAAAAGACTTGATGGAAACAAGAAAAACAAACAAAACAGTTTTCAAATTTATGGTTGGAAATCGGTTGTGTATTTAACTAAAAATTATAAAATAATTTCCAGGCCATTCTAACGTTTTGGGGATGTTTACTAAATTTTTTTACCACTAATCCTGAATCTGACTGGCAAAGTTGTAAAAGCAGAATCTCTTCAAAAAAATAAATATACAGAATTTATCTTTGAGACCAAAATATACAATTTTGGTTAACCTGCTCTAAAACGTTAGAATATCCTGCAAATGTGCTTACATTTATATGTGAAACTGATCCTAGCATTACAAGCATATGCTGTATTTTCGTGGACATTGGCAATATTACCTACCTAATGTGCTTCAATAAGTCGTATCTTTTTTATGTGTTGGTCAATTTTTTAAAAGAATTACATTGCTGGAAAGAGAATAGAATAAGCATTCCAATGATGTTAATTTATTTTTCTTTTATGCATTCAATGTTTTTATGCGCCAAGTTAAAAATGAAAAAACGGTAAAAAGTGACGACGGCAAAAAGGGAAACTGTTTTTTCAATGTTTACATTTCATTCATTACATTTGGATAAGCATAGAAGTCCATCTCTACTGGACTTTGATGTATATTTTTACGACCACAGGAAGCAAAGTTACGACCGAGCAAAGTTGACAAAGAATATTTCAAAATTGATAAACTGATCCTTCACTTTAAATTCTAAAATATATTTTTTGGGAAATGTTTACAAAAAAAAAAGTCATTCTTTAGGGGCTGGTGATTTAGCTAATAGTATTAAATTAACCATAATTCACTCTACATGCATCGTGAGAAGACCAAGGTGATGTTAAACCAGCACGCTGCCAAGTCGTCAATAACTGTTGATGGAAAGACCATTGAATAATAAAAGTAATATTTAGAGGGTCTCATATTGTAAAAGAAAACGTTAATTTTCACAATAAATTAAAAAATAATTTTGAATTTGAAACAAAAATTAATAAAACATGTTTGTAATTGTTTTTTTTAATTCATAAAACACATGTGATGTTAAACCAGCACACTGTCTAGTCGCCAATAATTGTTGATGGAATAACCATTGAGGACATTGAAAGCTACATCTACTTGGGAAAGAAAATTATCAAAAATGGAGAGCTCCTCCCTGAGATAACGAGAAGGATAGCATTGGGATGGGCAGCTTTGGGAAAGTGGAGAATATCATGAGAATCCAAAAGAAAATATGACAATCAAAGGGAAGATCTTCAATGAATATGTGATGATCTACGGTAGTGAAACATGGGCCCTGACAACTCGCCAAAGTGAAATCTTGGCAGTAGCACAAAGGAAGGTAGAGAGAATAATGTTAGGCATCACTCTACAAGACAGAAAGACAAACATTTGGATCCACCAACAAACAAGAGTTATTGACATCAATACTGCCATCAAAACATCCAAACACAGATGGACAGAGCATGTAGCCAGATAACCTGACAACAGACAACGGAATTGACATCTTGTGAACATAAGAGGCCAAAGGGAAGACCAAGAATGAGATGGAGGGACGACCTGATACAACACATGTGTTCCACATAGTAGCGGATAGCTCAGGACAGAGATAGATAGCTAAAGTCCAGGGAGGGGTTCCTCATTGAGTGATAAAACCCTTGATGATTGATTGAATCAATCATAATTCATTATTATTGTGTATACTAAGAGTTTTCAAAGAGGCCATTATCAAAGATTTTTTTTTGTCAACAATGTGTGGTGTTCCCTGAAATCTAGGTGACAAGTCTCCCCAGATTTTCAGTACTGTTCACCTCTTTTAAATAATTTTGCATTATCGCAATAGCTGTTTACCATTGACTTTTCACTGGTATTGACCATTGGTCATCATTGGAATTTAAAGAAATGGGAGCAAAGGAAAGCATTTGTAATATCTCATTACTTCCAAAACTGGCCTACACAAGTAACGTCACATGGAGATTGCATAGTGACAATCAGTTATGGCAACACAGAATATTTTTCTTTGGTATACTTAATATTTAGTAATATTTTGTTTTAATAATTATCTTTTTTAATACATTAATAATTACAGAAAAATATAATTAAAAATAAGCTCAAGGGTGTGAGTGCATATGGAAACATTGATTTAATTTGAATAAAATAAAATATGCATCAAGTGCTCTTGAAAGCCAAATCACAACGTAATATTAGGAAAATAAACAATATTTTACGTGCTTGAAATTTATAACAAATATATTTCAGAGATATACTCCATCTTCTTAAAGATGGAGTATATATCTCTGAAATATAATTGTGATTTGGCTTTCAAGCGCACCTGATGCATATTTTATTTCATATAATTAAAAATATTTTGAAAACATTTTTTTCTATTGCTCCCCACCCCCCCAAAGTTGTTTTTATTATTATTATTATTTTTTCTTTGGTAAATTTTTAAGACGTGCCCAGCGTATTATAAACACCCTAACCTCCCCATGTTAAGAATGGCTTTCGGAATAAGCACCCAACAACCTAGAAAGCTGTTCTTAACATGGGGAGGCTGGAGGGGGGGTATTCCGAAAGCCATTCTGAACATGGGGTGGTTGGGGGTGTTTATACTACGCTGGGGCAGGTTATAAAAAAAATTCTTTTTTTTTTTTTTCTTTTTTTTCATATAGCTAAAATTTGAAAAAAAAAAAATTTATGAACCAAGAAATTGAGCCATGGTGTTATTAAAGAAAACTTATTTTAAAAGAGATTGGAGCTTTGTTGTCAGCCTCTTGTGGTGGAGTTGAGATATTGAATCCAGGGTTGATGCTGCAAAAAATACAGTAAGGAGGAAATGTGTTTTTATGTGATTATAGCAGTCTGGAGACCGCCATCTTGCTCAAGGGAGATCACTCTCGTTTCTTGATGAGACGTTCCTTTGTACACCAGGAACACAAAAATAGGTTTGCTACTTTGACCTTTGTGAGGTGAACTTGTTTCAAGGGTGTCCATGACATCCACAGATACTGATAACAACTTGGTTTGTTTAGCTGGCAATAAATAAAGATAGTAGCAATCCTATTTTCACGCTTCTATTATACCAAGGAACGTCTCCTCAACAAACGAGTGATCTCCCTTGAGCAAGATGGGGCCTACAATCACAATAAAACACATTTTCTTTCGTTTTTGTATTTTTGGAGCATCAACTTTGGATTTAATATTTCAGTTCCACCACAAGATGTTGACAACAAAGTTCCGATATCTTTACAAATAAGTTTTCTTTAATGATACCTCCAAACTGATAAATTTCTTAAAAAGATTAAATAGGTTAAAATAGTTGTTCTTTTTCTTATTCTTTTTATACATTTTCATACCATTTAAAAAAAAATTTTTTTGTAATGTTTTTATGTGATGGCAATGCTGATTGTGATACAGCTGATCATCGTGTTTGTGTTGTCAACTGTCCAAAATGTCCACCGACGTAATGGATGAGGGCAGTTTCGCTGTCAGTCCTTTTTTTTTTTTTTTTTTTTTTTTTTTGGAGTCGCAGATCATCTTGCATCGTACACTTATCAGATAAACATTCGCAGAATAAAAGAATGGACTAAGAAAAGAGAAAGAAAATTTTTTTCCAATTCCAATACCCGAAAATTCTGATTTTTCTGACTCCGAATTCCAATTAATCACCCCAACACTTGTGTCAACCTAAAAAAGGATATTTAGAATTGTATTTTTAATATTTACCGTGTCTTTCTCTTTCCAGGTGATACAACATTTGAGGTGTTCTTGAATGACTGTCCTGTTGATCTACTGAAAGTCCGAGTGCTCATCTTGGAAGCAACATATCTGGAGAGTGTCACACCAGGATTAGTGCATAAGGCTCGAGAGCGTGGCCACACCCATGTTGCTGAAATAATTGAACATGCTCACCTATTTTCGGATATAGAAAAACTTGTGCTCATTCACATGTCTGATAAATATTCATCGCTTTTTGCTCGAGAGGCTATTGCTTACCAAATGTCGCCGGCTCTTCGGAAAAAAGTGGTTCTCGCCACTTTGGCCAAGGATAGGTTATGATTAGGACTATGACAAGAGAATATTCCTTTCATTGTTTTGACTCCCGAGTATATATCCGACACAATTAATCGAGAACCACATCACTCTATCTAAAAACATATAAAATATTAACTGATATATACTCAAGAGTCAAAATAATGAAAATAATATTCTCTTGTCATAGCCCTAGTTATTACTATTTAAACATGCCCTCAAATAAAATGACAAACACACACAGGTTTATTATATATATATTTAGTATAAGTGTAAATATATATTTTCACTCACTATTGGTATATACGTGTATCTTACACTCTCGACAATTTGGCCAGGGATAGGTTATGACCGTTCTTGTTCTCCAAGATTTCTGCAGAAATTTTTTTCTTATCACACTTTGAATGTAGTTTGTCATGCTACCAGAATTTTAATTGCATTAAAGATTTGGTCAGAAGAGATAGAGAAGAGTTCAAAATGGTCAATAAGGATCAAATAACAGAATAAAAGCGAACATATTTGAACTGAAATATATTAAACCTATGCAAAATTTATATCATGTATGCCATGTAATTTTTAGAAGACGTCATATTGAAAAATCTTTGTCATTAATTTTTGCTGTGGTTGCATAAGGATCCAGAAGAAAAACATAACTCGATAATTTGCGTAAACAAAATATATTGAACAGAAAAGCAAATATAGAGTGTCGGTATACAGGGTGCAACCATAAAAGTGTTACCTTAAAGAAAACAACACTACAGCTTTATTTAAAAAATTTTATTGAAAAAAATAAATTCAGATAACTTGATTACATAGTAGAGCTGATATCTATTCGATGTAGCCGCCTTCAGCCTCAATCACCACTTCAATGCGGGTCCAGAACTGAGAGCATGCCTTTTCCATAAGCGTTGGCAGGAGCTTGGCGAATACTTAGTGGATGGTGGCGGTAAGGCTGGTTTTGGTGTTGTGGGAGGTCATGTAGGTGATGTTCTCGACATATGACCAAACAAAGTAGTCTAGCAGGTTCAGGTGTTGTGGGAGGAGGGTGGCAGTGAGACAGGGGTACAAAGTCGTTACACTCTTTCTGAAGCCAAGCCTGGGTTTCTTGTGGGTCGGCAACGAGTCCTACTACCACACCCAAGGTCTGCCAGCAACCACCTGATTGCATCAGGGGATCACCCCATTCTTCAGTACATCCAGATACACATTGGTATTGACTTTCAAGCCGACTTTGAAGATGTGAGGTGGCATGATGTGGCCCTCACTTGAAACCACACCAAAGACTATAACCCTAGCCGTAAACTTTGTTTTCATCACCCTGGGTATGTCCCCGTTATTCCTGGGAATCCAGCAATGTATTTTGAGGGTGCTGACAATGGGCTTGTTGTCATAACTTGGATCGGTAGCATGAGTTGTAGAGCCGCGCATCTTCGATTTCACTCGTTGAACATTGTGTCACTTTCAGACATGATAGAAGGATCCTATCACTCTTTGGATTTGTACGCAACTAGCCAACTAGTAGATGCTCTGTAACAAAAAAAAATAAAACCGGTTTTCATCAAACAGAAATGGAATCATGTCTTCTTTTCTAAGGTGACAATTTTATCATTCCACCATTGAGTGGAAAAGTTTGTTATTATATATAAGATTGGGTACCAAACTTCATAATTCTACACAGGTCTCAATATTTTTTTCTCTTTGTGTTTATTACGATAAGACCTGGCAATTATATATATATATATATATATATATATATATATATATATATATATATAATTTATTGAAATCCTTTGAGATGAAGAATTTGTATATTTATTTATTTTATTTGCGGACTGTTGTCCTTCGGGGTCTTTGGCACAGTGGATAGAGGCATTGAATCTCTACAGTTCTAGGCCTTGATACGGGTCCAGAATTGAGAGCCTGCCTTTTCCACAAGCGTTGGAAGGACCTTGGCAAATACTTAGTGGATGGCGGCGATAAGGTTGGCTTTGGTGTTGTGGGAGGTCATGTTGGTGATGTTCTCGACGTATGGCCAAACAAAGTAGTCTAGCATGTTCAGGTGTCGTAGGTGGAGGGTAAAAAGTCGTAGCACTCCTTCTGAAGCAAGGCTGGGTTTCTTTGGACTTGCGGGCTGGCATCAAGTCCTGCTACCACACTCAGGGTCTGCCAGTAACTACCTGATTGAAGGTAGCGGGTTCAATCCTACCCAAAGCCGGCCAAAGAATTAGTTGGCCAAAATGTGGTGAGATACCAACAACTATGGAACGCAGTAATTATAGAGGATACAGTTAAGAGACTCAGCATTCCTATCTTATTGTGGTTAACCACCTGAAGAAGGCCAGAGGATGAGTTGGTCCGAACATGGTGAGACACAACTATGAAGATGAGGATAACTGTCCGCAAATAAAATAAAGACCTGCCAACTTTTGTCTTCTATTTGAATGACACTGTTCTAGTTCTATTTGTGGGTATCTTTCGATCAAAGGTATTCTAAATGGTGTCGATCACTACATCTTCCTGTGAACACTGTTTGTGTCTTCTGCGAGAACTGAGAGGCTTGGATTATGTAGACTACATTTCCAATCATCTTCTCACATTGCTTTAAAATATCTTTATAAATTCCTTTTTCGTTTCAGATATACCGTTTCTTTAATCTTATAAATGTTCATCCATGTTTTATCTGTGAGAGCAGCAGTTTTTCAAACGCTGATCTTATTTTTTGCACAAACATCAATTCAGCTGGAGGTAATGAAGATGGTATATGACTGTTTGGCATTATTGGGACGCGTGCAGAAATTGAATCAGATGTAATTAATCATCTGCTCGACTTTGCTCAGAACATGATGACATGCGCTCGGGTTCGACTGTAATCTGACCTAAGATGCTAATCACCCAATCAATATGCGGCAAAGGAGCAGACAATCTTTGGGGAAATATTGGAAGAAAAAAAACCCATAAATTAACTAAATAATACATCCTTAAATGGCCGTTCCTAACTTTATACAAGATGAATATTTTCACCTTGGATTAACAATTGCAGATACCAGAAGATATCATTTTTGTTAATGATCCTTTTGCTCCATCTTAAACCATATATTGATAAGCTACCCAGTTGGTGAAGTTTCTTCCACATCGTCCGTCTCTTCTCATCCCACTTTGGCATCGTCTGATGCGACTGTAGAAAAGGCTACATAATCATAAGGGAAAATCCCGGCTGTCTTAATGTAATAAAAAAAAATAAGTTATATTAGTGACAAAAATAAAGAAAAAATGCAAGTAAAAAAAAAATACATGTAAAATACACAAAAAATTCTTTTTTAAAAACTTTTGTTACAAAAAAAATATGAAAAACACAAAATTGGTTTTCTTAACTTTGTTCAATTTTGTTTGACAAAAAAAAATGTTTAAAACATATAATTTGTTTATTTTTTTTCACTTAAAAAAATTGTTACAAGAATAAAACAGAAATTGTTATGATAGGTTGTTGTTTCTTTTTTCTTTTTGTTATATATTTTTTTCTGGTGATTTTATTATATTTAAATGTTTTTTTTTTCAGTATATTCCTTGAGTAGCGTTGTTACGCTTTGATAATTGGCGATGGATTTCTATGTTAGTGGGATAAATAAACTTGTTTCTCGTTGGCAAAAATGTGTCGATTTTAATGGTTCTTATTTCGATTAATAAAGTTTATTCTGAAAGAACTTATAATTTTTTGAAGTTGAACAAAAAAACGACATTATTTTTCAAACTATCATAATTCCTTTCATAATAAACTTTATTAATCGAAAAAAGAACCATTAGCATATTAAGTGATGCTTTTTGTGTTAACAAATTGAGTTTAGGTTTTTGGACAGTGTCAAAACACTGTTAATTCACTGCCCGCATAGCAGCAGCTGAATAGCACAATGGTTAGAAGCTCCGACTGTCGTTTGGGCGGTCAGGTTTTGATCCTGGCTTGAGGTAGTTGCTTGTCTAACTACACTGATGAGCTGTGAAACAACAAAACAGTACTGTATGTAGATGACTATATATATATATATAATGTTGGTCGTCCATTGATCCGATGATGACGTTTTCGTTTTGCATCTCATCTATAAATGAATGCAGAGGTGACTCTGCAGCCCCAGCCTAGAAGCACATAATCTTGAACAATGGGGACATCACAAGTCAGTTGTTGTGATCTCTGCTAAAGCTGCTCTGTGGTGTGTCTCTCTGGTAGCAGTGAGTTTCTGGCATCTGGTTTCTTCAAAATTGGCAGCAGCTTTATTAACTGAGTCTTGCCATTTTAGTCTGTCCATGGTATAACCCTCCAGGTCTTTCGATTTGATGTAGCACCACAGGAGAATAGCTTTAACCGTGTCCTTACATTGTAGTCTTACCCAATCTCCTTACACCGTAGTCTTGCTCAATCTAAGTTCAATGTAGAAATAGTCATGTTAATGTGGCCTTAGCAGAGGCCATCAAGAGTAAGTACAGGCCAATGAACATGACAGCATGACGTCATTACCATATCATCATGTAGGTATACAGTGCCTAAAGTTTCTTGTGTTCAACCATGTGACCACATTATTTATGTTACGACCCGGAATGTCTAGGGGTAAAAGTCGTAACACAAAATATAAAAATTATTTAAAAGAAATTAGTTTTCCCGGGTTTTTAGATACGGGAGGGATATATCCATTTTCTCGAAAGACATAAACACAAGACAGGGATAAACACATCCAAGTAATAATACCGAGGCCAATGGAAAAATTAATACAATTTTATTTACATACTAGCAAAGATACCCGTGCTTCGCACGGAGCTTTGTTGCGCACTCGGGTACCAAAATCTGTGGGCACCTTTCCAGTAAGTTGATGTTGTAAGAGCAACGATTGCATAAGGTGATTAACATTTTAACTACCTCTTGTAGTGACTGAAATTCAATCAGGAACTTCACAAAACATTTTCATCAAAAAGGAAGGTTACTTGATGTTACATAGTAAATTTTTCATTGAAGTAATTTTCAACTCTTGCTTAAATTTTATCTTTCACATTCAATACTAAAAACTTACCACAATCAGATCATGTCAGTTTTTCCTCATATCCATTTCTCGAACTTTTCACTGAAGAGCCTCAGGGTAAACTACATTTCTGCTGCTTTGATTTGGAGCCAGAATGTAGAGTTTTTCTGAACTTCCTGTCCGGCTGATGGAGACGTAGAACATACCGTGACTGAAGCAGTCTGATGTCAAGTCTACGCCAATGGTGTTAAATGTCTGACCTTGACTTTTGTTTATGCTCATTGCAAAACACACCTTCACAGGAAATTGGAGTCTCCGGAATTTAAATGGAAGTTCTGAGTCCGATGGAACTAAGGGGATCCTTGGCAGTAGAACGGTTTCGCCTTTGTAGGGACCACAGGAAATGGTGGCCTCAAGTACATTGGTGTGCAATCTGGTGATAACACATCTGGTTCCGTTTGTTGTTTTTGGCGGTTCCAAGGATCGAAGAATCATGATTGGCGATCCAATTTTGAGATTTAAAATGTGTGGAGGCATTCCAGATATCTCCAAAGAGTTTTAAAACTCCACAGGGTAGTGAACAGCTTCATATTCATTAGTAGCCGAATCAACTGACTTGTATTGCTTTGTGTCTCCTGGAAATTCATCCATTATTGAATTGTTCAAATGATTCACATTGCTGTTTAATGGCGAAATAATAGCCCTCTCAGCAAGCCAATCCGGTGATTTTCCATTGTTTTGCAGGTCTGGGTACACTTTGTCTTTCAGTTGCTTCTGATTACCGACACATTTACCAAGCGCAGTTGGAATCTTAATTGTGTCAGGTGAAGAAGTGATAGGAAACTGACCATTACCGATTTGGAGAAGCAATTTTGAGAAGTCTGCTGCAGCTGTGTTATCAGAGATATAGGCTCTCATATTAGTAGTCAGTCTCTTCACTATAACGTGCCTCCAGAGATAGGATTGTTTCAAACTTGCATTGACAATGTTAGCCCTTGTGCCATTTTTAACCACTGGGAGGATTTGACGGAAATCACCGCAAAATAAGGTTGGAATGCCACCCATGGGATTCTTGTTTCCTGTGATGTCTTGCAGTGTTCGGTCAATTGCTTCATAAGCACGCTTGTGCGTCATTGGGGCTTCGTCTACAATGATTGCAGAGGTGTCTCTAATTACATTTGCCAAGGCTGAGTTACCAGTAATTTTGCAAACTGGCTGATCCATTCGATGAGTATCCAAGGGTACTTTAAAAGTGCTGTGAAGAGTGCGGCCACCTTGTAGTAGAGTAGCAGCAATGCCACTGAATGCTGTTGCAAGCACAATCTTTCTCATGGATCTAATCTTTGCAAGGATCAAATTGATTACAAAAGTCTTGCCCGTACCACCTGGAGCATCAAGAAACATCATGTTTTTGTTCATTTCACCTTGTGCTTCCAACATTGCCATGAATGAATTGTAAACTTCTCTTTGAGAATCGGTCAGTTTTTCTTGCATATTTTCTGCTTGTAGGGAAAGTTCTTCAAGATTATAAGTAACTTCACGTTGATACTCTCTCGCGAGTCTTTCATCTCTCCCTTGCGTTGGTGCAGGTAATCCATAGCTTGCCAATGGTTGACCGCACATAACGAGAACTTTTTCTTCAATTAGACAAAGAGTTTTATTGTAGATGTCCTCATTAAAATCTGCTTCTGGATTGTTAACTTCTTGCCTGTATCTGTGAAGAATGTCTTCAGATATTACATCACGAAAAGCCATCCAGATCTCAAGAGGATTTCTTGGCTCACAGGCTGTTAAAATTATCACAAATAGGCTTCGCAAATTTGAAGGTGATTGAGTGGCACTTGCCTCTCCTACTGCTTGATGCAAGTGATGGTCATTTTCTAGAAGGCCTCGAGCAAGGCACGCTGCTCTGTATGTTTCAAACACCTGACCATTGTATGCTCGCAAATTTTGAAATGAAGTTGGACCAGCAACCTCATTGAGCAACAGGCGTAAGAAATAACACTCCCCTGCTTTTGGACTAATCGTGTAGATTCTCCCAATGCATGGTGCCTTCCATACATCATCATTTTCAGTACCTTCAACTTGTACCCCACGCATTCTTCTCATCCATTTCTTTGTCGATTTGTTCCAAGTGTAAAACTCAGGGACTTCTGCGTATTTGAGACCCCTTGCAAAGTCATCCTCATGGCAGAGTTGAAAAAATGCTGTCAAAGTTGTGGCAGGCGGTGGACCTTGGGCTCGTTCCAGAGCAGTATCAGCTGAGAACATGACACGCTGCCCATTTTCAAGATGAACAGAAAGTTGTACAATTGGGGGGAAATGTTCATAGATGGGATGTTCCAATATCCTCCAGGCCGCCTCTGAACTGCCGACATACCTTGCATTCTGGAACTGCTGGATCTCATCCACAATGTGACTTTGTACTTGGCCTTGTTGGTTAGCTGCTCCATCGGTTCTTTGTAGTTCAAACACTGCTTGATCACATCCTTTATTCACGTATTTGAGGACATATTTGATGCTTTGGATCGAGCTGCAAATTTCTACGTTAATGTGAGCGTTGAACTGCTGAAGGAGGACCTTGTTGTACGGAACAATCCACTGGTTTGTTATTTCTTGATTAACATACCGACCATTTCTCTTCATCCTTATTGGACCAGTCTGGCCTCCATCTTCTGGTTTTCTTCGCCTGTACTTGGGGTAAGAGTCTTGGCCTTGCTCGGTACACTGAAGAAATTCTTTTGGGTATTTTTTGGAACATTTGTTGTCAATCATACATGGACAATTTGGATTAAATGGTCCACAAGGTCCATGCACCATATGTGCCATCACTTTAGCATGAAGATCAGGATCTTCCTCTTTGTCAGGGATCTCTGCAGATATGCAGAGATCCATTTTTTCTGGTAGAAGTTTGTCCTCTGGGGCCTGCCAGGTGAGGATGTGTGCATGCGGCAGTCCTCTTTTTTGATATTCAATACTGTACAGGAAAGCCCTCAGCCTGCCAAATCCTCCCTTTTTAATAAATTCAAGTAACTTTTTTAGCTTCTGCCTGAAAACCCTGGCAACAATATCTGGACGATCCTGAGGGTCTTGCCCTTGAAGACAATTTTCTGTAATTTCTGTCCACTTTGGATTTGTTGTGAACGTGATGAAGAGGTCGGCTCGGCCCATTCGCCGAACATATGCCATGGCATCACTTTGACGCTCAAACATGTATCGAGGGCCTCCTGTATAAGTTGCCGGAAGTACAACTCGTTGACCAAACTGTTCTGGATTCCCATCCTCCCTAAGAATTGAATCTCTCAAGTTGCTATAATTGTCAGCTCTCAGGGTCTGTTGCTCACGCCTCAGGAACTGTAAACGTTCTGTTTCAATCTTGCAGTACACATCCACCAGCCATTGTTGAAATAGCCTTCGGTACCAGAGAAAATAGTTTCCAGGCCGAGTCATTAAATGGTACGAATAAAATTGCTGTTGGGTAACTTTTCGCCCATTGGATGCCTTCATGTAGATGTTGTAAGATGGAGAACCATAGGGGTACATTAACGGGTACATTAAAGTATCGTAGAGGGGATGTAGTTCGGAGATCCATTTTAATGTATCATTTCTAAAACGCAAGACAATATCCCGGTTAGCTGTTGGTTCATTCTCCATTAATATTCCAATCTCATACGTTGTTGTTGGAGCATTGAATCGCCGTGGATGCTCTTCTTGTGGCCTTCGGTCTTCCCTTATGACAACTTTATGTTCTACCAAGTGTTCTTCTTCAATCCTCTCCTTTGTTGTTTTCAGCTGACAAATAAAGCTGTTGTTCTCATGTAAAAATTCAGTCAGACTTTGGAGAATGTCTCTATTGAGTCTACTGTCACGTCCCCGATTATGTAGTTCCTCTTCCAGACTATCCAAGAAGTAGACTTGAATAAACTTTGCTGTTTCATCTTCAGGTGGTAAAAGACTCCCAATCTGGTGGCAAACCTGGCCTCGAATTCTAAAAGAAGGATTCCACCCATGTACTGCCGCAATTTTGTGACCAAATGATGTCATTGCAAAACAATTGTTATAACAGCGTAGATTTTGCAGAAAATCTTTAGAGATGGGACCATTGCCGGAGAGCAAATCTTGAAGCAACTGAGGCAGTGGTGGAAAGCTATCAAGCACAACTTTGCCAGAAGAACAACAACAACCAGGGGTTTCTCCTTTAAATTTTACAGCTGAGCAATGTTGACATACTTTGTCCATTTTTCCTATATCAGCTGTAGTGAGAGAGTCATTTTTGTTGTAGAGCAATCCTTTTCTATTGCAGTGTTCTATTTCATGGTGTCTCAAAGCAGTCATTCGTTGTCTAGCTGCCTCGTTTTCTGTCAATTGCTGGGGCAAAGTCATACTCTCTCTCCATGCAGCCTCTCGTTGTTGCCCTTGGTATAGGCGAAAGCTTCGTTGGGTTTCCGATTCATTCTGATGTCGTTGAGCCACTCTCAACTGACCTTGTGTACGTCTACTTACATCATATAATTCATTCGATCGTAATATTGCTTCTCTTTCCAGTGCATATCTTTGCCTTTCTTGAATTTCATCTTGTGATGAATTTAACCGCCTTACAGCATGTCTAGTTCTGTCAGCTTCACGTTGGGTTTCTCTTTCCAAATCTTGCTCTCCTTTCTCTTTGACGTATCCTGTTAAGTTCTAGACGTCTTTCTCTATCTGAATTGTTTTCATTGGAGCGAATTGCAGCAACTCTTAGTCTATTAGCTTCCAATCTTTCCATTCTTTCTTCCTCACTTTCGTTTCTACCTCGTTTGGGTGGCATAATTTCGGTTTTAAACGGAATTGTTTAACGATATTAATGATTGTAAATTAATTAAGCGTAAAGGAAATGTATACTAACTGAAATGGACGAACTATAAATAATATTTCTGAATAGTACAATTATAAACAATTATATTGTACCTATTTACTATGCCTCCCCACGGGACAGAGTTAGACACCAGGGTCGTTTTTTAACGTGGAGAAAAGGTACAAAAATAAAAATTGTCTCAGTCGTGAAGGATTTCTCCTCCACCGAAAGAGAACAAGAAAATGAAGTGCAGCATCTGAAGAACAGATACTACACTTTGATCTTGACCAAAAGGAATGAATAAAAGCGACCTACGTGTGACTCATTACTTCCGGGTGTAAACGTCACAATCTAAAAGTAATAATTAAAAAAAAAAGTAAATGTAAAATAAATGTAATACCAACTTAGGTTAACTAAGTAAACAGTACAATTAAAACAGTTCTATTAAAACAAATAATTACTAAGATCTAGGTAATTGTTAGTCTCATTGTTATGGTTTTAAAGAAAAAAATGTGTAAAAAAAGTTCTGCTTTTGTGAGTACGTGTATTTCTTTTAAATTACATAACCTTTTTATTTTATTAATTATATCTCTTTTAAATTTATATATTTTGTTAGTAAACTGGAAGAAATTCAGTTGAATAAAACCTTGTTCGTGTTCTTTACGTTAAACTCATATTTTTATAAAAGGTTCATCCGGTTTAAAGAAAGCGCTAAGTTTAAATAAGACTGGAAATAACTAATTCAATATATAAATAGAAAAATGAAATAAATATAAGCTTTAAGTCTTAAGATAGTAATAATAAAAATGTAATAAATTATTTGTAGTTCAAATCTATGATAAGACAGGCTTTCGAAATAGGCTCGACCAGAAAGATTAAATTGGAACGAAATTATAATCTCCGTGCCATTTTCAAAACAACCCCACAAAAGTAACGATATCCTGCACTCCTGCAGTTGGTTAAATGACAATGGTTGTAAGAAAAATGTAAAAGAAAATGCGCTTATCTGTTTATTTTGACCTGTTTTATTTAATTAAAAAAACATTGGCTATAACTGGAAGAGAGCGTTATGTTTTGGGGGTTGTTTAAAAATAGAATGGAAATAAAGTTAGTTCCGTTTTAATTGTCTTTAATTGCGGCAAGCGCTAACAAAATCGAAAAAATCACTGTTTACATTCGAAATGTTAACTTTTATAGGTTTACAGGTTTGCTGACAAGGCTGGGGGTGTTTAATACAATTATTTTACTAAATTGATTTTTTTCATTTAAAAATAAAATTATTTCTTTTTTAATAAAGTTTTATTTTAAAATATTTGTTTTTGTTTATTTATATAAAATTACGATAGTTGAATTGTATTCTTTCAATTATATTGGCAAGTAAAATATAAAAGATTAAAACGGAACGAAATTGAAATTTCCATTACATTTTCAATACGATCCCAAAACATAAAGCTTTCCTCGCCAATGAATTGTTTTGATAATATACGTAAAGTGAAATAAATCGAATATAAAATTAAATGAAAATATATTAAATAATTAAATGTTAAATAGATTTTGTAAATAGTACAGTTGAAATGATTAGAATATTTTCAATATGTAATAAGGTCGAGGTAATTAGTTAAAGAGATTTAATATAATGTGATATGCAAATGAGCATAAGTCATTCGATATGGGGGTTGTTTGTAGAATAGTATATAAAGAAATTAGGCATTGATTCTTATGTCTCCTATAACAGAAACATCCTAAAATGGGTTCTAATGTTTCTCTACCAGGAGAGATCTACCCTCTTACCTCCTTTATATTTCGTTGATGATGGAGACCTGTACACACAGACAGAAACACACGAACCCTATTACTTTATAAAAATATAGATATAAAAATATATTGTAACGAAAATAAAAGAATGTGTAATTAGATGAACAAACAAACTTGAAATAGATTCGAGAGAGAATTTCCGCGCAAAAGAAAAAAACAGTTCATATCCTGTCGTCTGCTTGTAACTCCAAAATGGAAGGACAGCCTTTTTGTGTTTTTGTTTTTGTTATTGTTTTCATTATGAGAGAGAGAGAGAGAGAGAGAGAGAGAGAGAGAGAGAGAGAGAGAGAGAGAGAGAGAGAAATAAACAATAGATTCACTCAGCGTCGGGGTTTAAATGTTTCTATCGCATTCCTTTCTTTTTAAACCATTTCATTCCTTCGTCTATATTGAACACATTATCCTTCCTAATTATCGCCTTTTTTCGTTTTCTCTGTCGTCAAAATATCTCGTTCGTTTCTTCGCTGTCGTTAGCATCCCAAAACGTTGTCACCATCGCCGACACTGTCGCTTTCCTAACTCACCTCCTCGGCTGCTATATCGTCACTCACTCGCCACCCTGCGCCGCTCCTTTCCCTCTCTCTAATGGTATACCTTTCTCTCTCTCTTTGGCGTCCCCTCTCTCACTGCATGTACCTGCATCGCTCTCGCGTCACTCGCTCAATAATACGCGACGCGGATGCCTGCGGCTTTCCCTCTCTCTGGTTTCATATCTTCTCTCTCCCCCTCTCTCTTTCTTTACAGTTTATAGGTGTCCCCTCGCTGTATTTTCATATGTTCTCTCTCTCTTTTTTTCTTTTTCCCGATGTTTATAAATTCACTGAGAGCAGATGATAATATAAAACGTGATAAAAACAGAATTTTCTCTCTCAACTTTTTTTTTTTTTTTTTTTTTTTATAATATTAAAAATAATTATTGTCTCAAATTATATATTTTTTTCACATATTTGTAACAATAGCGATAAAAAATATTTTTCGTTGCTCCTTACACGCTAATAGCCATAAAAAATATTTTCCGTTGCCTCTTGTAGTAATTTAAACATTTTTTTTTTCTAAAGAGAAACAACAATTCTTCATTTGGATAATTATATAATTGCACATTCATTTGGATAATTTTAATCTAACATATAAGTGAATGTTTTTGAAATTTTCTTACATGTCTATTGAAGAAAATCGAATATTTCGTTTCATTATTTTTTTAAACTGCAAAACGAACAATTTTTATATAAGAATATTTTTTAGTCTTCTTATTGGGGGAAACGCAGCACGCTTTTTCACACACTAGGAAAAAAAAATATTCCTCTCCATTTTTTTTCTGATTTTCTTTATTTTATATATATATATATATATATATATATATATATATATATATATATATATATATTTTTATTTATTTTGTTAACATATCTTAGATCATTTTCTTCTTATTTCGTTTCATTCCTTTTTAACGCACACCGATTTCGAGTTCAGTAGTTGCTTACAAAAACTGAAACGCTTTCTATTGGGATAAACGCAGCCGCAGCAGAAGCAGCAGCACACTCACTTATACATTACTTAGTTACAATTGCTTGCAAACCATTATTACACTAACAAACACAAAAACGGATTATCCCCGTTTTCTCCAGATTTTTTTTTTTAATAAATTACATGATTTTCTTTTTAGGTACTTTCTTTTGTTCGATGCTCTCTTTCTCTGTTTATGTTTTCCCGATTTCAGAGTCCCCCCCTACGCCTTCACCGCCCTACCCTCCAATGTAAACAGAATTTTTGTGAAAAGTTCATTTGCTCGGTGTATGTCGGCGCGTTACTTACGGAAAAACGGTAAATTAAACTGCAGAAGTACCTGTTAAATGTTGTACAAGTTTTATCATTGAAAAAGTCCCCTCCAAAAAAAAAAAAAAATAAAATAAAATTATAAATAAATAAAAAATAAAAAAACGAAAAATAAAAATGCTTTTGTAGACCGGTGTATCAGAAATAATATATTCTAATTTAAAACAACAAAAAAGAACAGTTTTTTGGAAATTTACCTGTAAAGTCCGAAGTTTAAAACCTTAAAAGACAAAAAAAAAAAAACACGTTGTTTGTATTTTATTTTTTAATGAAACCTTGGTCCTTGCTCCTTTAATTGAAAAAAAAAAAAATTAGTGCTTGATGCTTGAATTACATTTTTCGAGTAGTTATACGCTTGGAAAGACAGGGGGTGGAATTATTCAATATTTTTCACGAAGTTTCTGACACACCTAGTAGACTGCTTGTGAAAACTTAATTTTTTTAGATCAATTAAAAAAGCATCGGAAACTACGTAACACAGAAAAATGAACCACATTTTGTGTTTGACAATTTTCGTGTTATTTTAAATGTCTGCTAAAAAATTCTTCCGCGATATGACAAGTAATCTTACTACGCGCGGCCATGCGCGAACGCATCATGTAAGAATAGCATAAACGGTGGCGGTGCCGGTGAGTTGGCACAAAATAGTGCGAGGGTTCAGGGGTTAATACCATGCAAACGGTAAATCTGCGACGGGTTTGAATATCAGATTCGTTGTCAGCGACCCCGAAAACCTAAAACAAAAACAAACAAACAAATTTTATTGGTCGGTGTTCTGTTGTAGTTAAAGTAAACATTTACACATTAAAATAATTAAATTTTTCTGCTGGTTGCCATGGAACTCAACGCCCAATGAGTACAAAACCCCCAGCTAACTGCATGTACTTCAATTCTGAATCTAATGAGACTGTGAATTTTGCCAGACATTTCTTGTGGATAAGCACTAATGTCGGAATGAGCTTACCGCCGAGTGGGGGGAGGGGGAAAGAAAAGATGTTTTGAAGTCTTGCAACAAAATGTCGACGTTGCTTACAAGCAGTAATGATGGTCGATAAGTATAGTTTGTCTGTAAGACAACAACAACCGTACGCAAATTCTCTTCAACGAGATTCACATGACTGGAATATCTATTTAACTTGTAAGGAATAGGCACCCGCTTTGTTTTTTTGTTGCTTAACGGACCACCGACCGTGTTGGTCACAGCTACCAGCATTCCTTTCTTCCCCACCGACCGACCCTCGGTAATTTTTGACACCCATAACACAAAACTGCGATTAAAATATTAAAAAAAAAACTCGTAATTTCTCT
This sequence comes from Euprymna scolopes, assembly GCF_053919585.1. NCBI lineage: Eukaryota > Metazoa > Mollusca > Cephalopoda > Sepiida > Sepiolidae > Euprymna > Euprymna scolopes. The sequence continues at coordinate 170,257,320 of NC_136489.1, read as the reverse complement.
GTTTAAAGTGGGTTGTTTAATTTCTGTATGGAATATACTCCCAAAATAAACTATTAAAGTTGTTTAAAAAATATTAGGGCGGAAGTTGACAATCCTGCCACTTTTCGGTACTAGTGCACTTATTGATCCGTGCTGAAACAATAACGTTATTATTTAAAAAGCCATTCTTAACATGGGGAGGGTGTTTTGTAACTATTCTATACGTTAACTTTACAATTGAATAAAAAACATATTATAAAACTTTGGTAAACTTTTAGATTAGGTCCACCCACCTCCACAATTTTCTTTTAAATGACGACTTTTAAAGGTTTTCGACTATGCTGCATTGCTGCATACGAAAATCACATTGAAATTTTGGAAAAATAAGTAGTTATCGAAATACAAAAAGTTGTATTATGCATTGAATTCTTTGGCAGCCATCTTTTTACGCGCGTGCGTTTGCTTATGGCGCGCACACGCACGTAAAAAGATGTCTGCCAAATAATACAATGCATAATACAACTTTTTGTATCACGATAACTGCTTATTTCTGCAAAATTTCAATGCAATTTTCGTATTCAGCATAGTCGAACACCTATCAAAGTCGTCATGTAAAAGAAAATTGTGGCGGGGGACCTAATCTAAAAAAATACCAAAACGTTAATTAAATTTGGAAATACGATTTAAAAAATAGTGCGGATCAGTAAGTGCACTAGCACCCACTTTTCAAAACTCACTAAAAAACATGGCGGACAACCTACACGCATAACACTTAAAGTAATTAACGCTCCCTCTGATACGTGACCGGAAGTTAGGAGGCATATGTGTATTTGTTTTGACTTTACATACGTGAATGAACAACGAACCATTCTTTCGCCTAACAATTTAACGAAAAAATTTTTTTTAAAGTTTGTATTTCTCGCATTGGCGAAACTGCACTAGTACCAAATGTTGGGTTTGTATTACTGTACACATAGATTCGAAAAAGTTGTCAAAAAACAAATATATAACAAATAAATGTTATCAAAGGCAAGATAAGTTACTTTTCTACCTAACTGGGTATGTTTTTAGTGTTTACATTTAATGTAACATGTTTATTCAACTCGCAAAAACAGTGTTTACCCATGTATTGGAAAATTTAAAATGTCGGCCGACTCTCTCTTTGAGATGGTAAGTTTGGGAAAAGGAGTTAAGAATAAAAAAAAATATGCAAAATACTGTTAAAAACCCACTGAATATATGTCAGCCTATGTCACGGTAACATATATTGAGTGAGTTTCTAACAGTATTTTGTATAGTTTTTTTATTTATAACTCTTTTTCCCAAACTTACCGTGTCAAAGAGAGAGGCAGTGCCATTTTAAATTTTCCAATACGTCGATAAACACTGTATGTTTTTTGAGCTGAATAAACATGTTACTGTTGCATGAGGAACTAATCTCAGGTTACATCGCTAGAGTAACGTCCCTTGGCGGTGACAGACTTGTATTGTAGATAATGGCGCGAGAATAAAATAAGATGCCAGTAAACCAAGTGTACGTGTTGTGTTGTTTTCATTACTGGGAATCCGCATGTAAAGATAATGAAACATGTTGGCAGCGGTCGGATGAACAGAGTTCCAAGGAAGAATACAAAATGGAAAATGTATTGTAAGAAAAATAAACGAAGATAAGTAATGTTTGATTTATTGTGTTACATTGCACACACACACACACACACACACACACACACACACACACACACACACACACACACACACACACACACACAAGTTTGTTTTGCTTTATCTGGTCATTGTGATCTATTTGCGTTTAAATAATATGAAAACAGAAGTTTAAACCAATTTAATCGGCCGTAAAACACAAGATTGTATTGAGAAAAAAAAGTGTCCGAACTTAACATGGAAGAGATAAATAGACCAGTGGGGGGGATGCAACCCCCACAACCCCTGTGTATGGAAAATAATCTGTCAGCGAACTGGAAGCTGTTTAAATTAAGATGGAATAATTATGCTATCATCACGTATATAGCAAGACAGCCAGTACCATACTAAATGTCGATGTTGTTGCATACACTTGGAGACGAAGCGTTAAAAGTATATTATGAGTTTCAATTTCGGACTCCGAAAGAAGAGAGAACACCCAATGAAATTCTCCAAGTGTTCGATAAGTATGCCATTGGAGAAATTAATGAGACATACGAACGATAAATCTTCCACACAAGAAAACAGGGAGAAGGTGAAACAATGGAAGCATTTATCACGGCACTCCGTACGTTGATAAAGACATGCAATTTCTGTGAGAATTGCATCTCTTCCATACTACGAGACTAGATAATTTTTGGAGTACACAACCCCCACAACTGCTTAAAATGAGACAGTTGGACTTACAGAGATGCATAGACATATGCAAACTATTGAAAACTGCAATGCTACAGTCTAGAATTCTGAGACCCGAGGCAGTTAACAGAGTGGACTTGAAATCTAAGGGAAGGCCAACAACCACAGAAAGTAACAGAGGGTGTAGGGCGTGTGCATTGCGACATGAACCCGGAAAAGAGTTTTGTCCAGCTTTTGGGAAGACGTTTTTCAAATGCAATGGAAAGCACCACTTTGCAAAAAGATGAAAATCAAGAAAAAAGAATATTCGGTTTGTTGGAAAACAAGATGATAGCGATAGCAGTAGTGATGGTTCAGACTATGGACACGTGGACAGTGTGACCATGAAAGAAGGAATCAATTCCATCAGACCTGAAGTGATAAAGGCAGAAATGATGGTCAAAGGAAAGCCAGTTGTTTTTCAGCTAGATAGTGGAGCCTCAGTGAACATCCTGAATGAGAAACATGTGGCGGGAAAAACCCTTGAGCAGTCCAATAAGACCCTTGTCATGTGAAATGGGTCACAAATGAAATCGTTAGGAGAAGGTTGAATAAAAATGATAAACTCAAAAACCAGACTCAAGTATGCAGTGAAGTTTGTCATTGTAAAGGAAGACTTCCATCCACTACTTGGAGCGAATGGCATCCAGCAAATGGCACTCATTAGTGTGAACAATGACAAATTTAAGAGGGTTGCAAACATATCTCAAAAAGACAGCAGCCAGCACCCGGAGAGCATCATATCCGAATTTCAGGATGTATTCCAGGAAGAATTGGGTACGTTACCTTGAGAGGTTCATCTGGAGTTGAACTCCAACGTAACACCACATGTTGCAGCAGCTCGAAGAATACCAGTGACTATCAAGGTAAAAGTGAAAGCCGAATTAGAAAGACTGATAAAAAAGAACGTAATTGAACCAGTGAACGAGCCAACACCATGGGTAAGTGCCTTATCACTGGTAATAAAAAAAATGGAAAGTTACGGATATGTATTGACCCCAGACCATTAAATAAGGCTCTTAAATGGGAGCATTTCCAGTTATCGGTACTGGACGATCTCCTCTCAGAACTTGCTGATAGCAAAGTTTTCTCAACTCTTGATCTAAGAGATGGATTTTGGCACCTGAAGTTAGATGAAGCCAGCAGTCGCTTGACCACTTTTGCCACTCCATATGGTCGGTTTCGATGGAAGGTTTTACCATTTGGAATTGCTCCAGCTCTGGAAATATTTCAAAGAGAACTATATAATAATGTGGCCGATTTAAAAGGAATCATCAACAAAGCAGACGATCTTCTGGTGGTCGGGATGGGTAAAACGATGGAAGAAGCAACAGAGGACCATGATAGAAAACTCAGGAGACTGTTGCAAAGATGTCGTGATCGTGGGATGCAATTGAATGCTGAGAAAATGAATTTACGGCAAACATCTGTATCATTCCTGGGTCACAGGATAACCAGTGAGGGTTTACTTCCAGATCCTGAGAAAATAAAAGCCATAAAAGATATGCCACGGCTAACAGGGAGTGCAACGATTAGGAGGATTCATGAATTATTTGGCAAAGTTTCTGTCCCACATCTCTGACGTGATGGCTCCAATTCACAACTTAACAAAGGCGGATGTACCATGGACGTGGTCTCAGATCCATGAAGAAGCTTTTGAGAAAATCAAAAAGTTGGTGAGTGAAGCACCAGTTTTGAGATAGTATGACCCCAACAAACCATTGGTCGTTCAATGTGATGCAAGTGAGAAAGGAATGGGGGCTGCATTGCTACAAGAAGGTCAACCCTTAGCATATATTAGCCAAGCACTTACAGACACAGAAACCCGATATGCACAGATCGAGAAAGAACTATTAGCAGTGGTTTATGCCTGTTAATGGTTTCACCAATACACATTTGGTCAACAGGTTACAGTACTGACTGATCATAAACCATTAGAAGCAATAATGAAAAAGGAATTGGGGAAATGCCCAAAGCGACTGCAAAATATGTTAATGCGGTTGCAAGTTTACAATGTGATTGTTCTATACCATCCTGATAAGAAGATGTTTCTAGCAGACACATTATCAAGGGCATACATTCATGGAGTGAGCAATGAATTTATTGATGATGATGATGATGATGTCCAGGAAACAGAATATATTCCAGTGACAGAGGGAAGGTTGCTTGAATTGCGCTCAGCCACAAAAGAAGACAGATGTATGCAGATGTTACAGCAAGTAATTGTGGAAGGATTGCCAGAAGACAAAGTACATCTTGACCTAAAGGTGAGACCATATTTCAGCATGCGAAATGAAATGATAGTACAAGATGGATTAATCTTCAGAGGAAACCGAGTAGTAGTACCAACAATACAGCGAGCAGTGTTAAAAGAAAAATTGCATTCCACACACCTCGGGGTCGAAGGATGCTGCAGAAGAGCAAGAGAATGCTTGTACTGGGCAAATATGAATAGTGGCATCAGAGACTTTGTCTCAAAATGCCCAACATGCAGGAAATATGAAGTAGCCAATCCTGCAGAGCCTTTAATGGTTCATGAAATTCCGGAGAGAACCTGGGCAAAAGTAGTTGTAGATCTCTTTAGCTTTGCAGATAGGGACTATCTCTGCACCGTTGATTATATGAGTAATTTCTGGGAAATTTACCATCTCCCGATTACACAAGCTAGAACAGTGATCACTAAGCTTAAGCACTATTTTGCATGACATGGGATACCAGATCAGGTGGTCACTGATAATGGACCACAGTTTAGTAGTCAAGAATTCTCCACCTTTGCAAGAATGTGGTGTTTTGCACATACACCTATCAATCCTTACTTACAAGGCAAATGAAAAAGTAGAATCTGCTGTAAAGATGGCAAAGAACCTTTTCCGGAAATCAATGGAAGATAAGGCTGACTCATACCTAGCGATGCTGGATCACAAGAATATGCCAGCCAAGGGTCACTTATCATCTGCGCAGAATCTAATGTCAAGAAGAACAAAGGCACTTCTTTCAACCAGAGAGGACCTACTCAGACCAGAACTACACAAAAATCTAAGCAAAACAATTAAGTGGGACAGCAGAAAGCAAAAGCATTATTTCAACCGGAAAGTAAAACCACTTCAGTACAACATGGAGATGTGGTACGTATTAAACCACACATAAAAGGTCAGCGAGAGTGGAAGAAGGCAGTTGTGTGGCAGAGACTGGATGAGAGGTCATACCATGTCAAAAGTGGTGGGGAGTTGCTCCGACGTAATAGGGTGGATTTTAAAAAAACAGCAGAAGCACTCCCATCACCATCATTGACCCCTCAGTCATACCAAAGGCCTAGTGAGGAGGCACCAATAACTGAACTGCCAAGTACAGAAGGGGTTTGTAATTCACAAACACCTTGTCTTGAAAGTAATAGAAGAGAAGGAATGAGGCCGGCGACACCATCCCCAGCAAACCAAAATACTGAAGGAATGAGGATGAGACGTTCAGGGAGACTAGTAAGGAAACCGGCTAGATTCAAAGACTATACAAACTAATTGAGTCCAAGTGAAGAGGGCAGAATAATCCCTGTTAGGTCGGAGGGTAGTCAGCCCAGTGAAGGCCTAGGTCACAAGGACAAAGCATTGTTTTGTTTTTGTATTTTAGTTATTTTGTATTTTTGTTAGTGGATGTTTTTTTCTTTGTTGTTTAAGGGGGAAGATGTTGCATGAGGAACTAATCTCAGGTTACACTGCTAGAGTAACGTCCCTTGGCAGTGACAGACTTGTATTGTAAATAATGGTGCGAGAATAAAATAAAATGCCAGTAAACCAAATGTACGCGTTGTGTTGTTTTCATTAATGGGAATCCGCATGTAAAGATAATGAAACAGTTACATTAAATAAAAACACTAGAAAATTATCCAGTTAGGTAGAAAAGTCACTTATCTTGCCTTTGATAACATTTATTTGTTATATATTTGTTTTTTTCACAACTTTTTCGAATTTATGTGTATAGTAATACAAACCCCAAACGTCTTTTTGGTTAAGAATAAAAGTATGGTGAGAATTTCATGAAAAAAAAAAAAATTTTTAAATTCGAGACCAGTAGGCTAAGTGTATCAGAAAGTGGCCATTAAAAATGATGATCAGAACTTTAATAATTCAACTCAGTATTTTTCGAAGCTTATAACTACTTGAAAAATGTAATTCAAACCCTAATTTTTTTTCAATTAAAGGAGCAAAGACCAAATTAAAAAAAAATAACAGGTTTAATAGCAAATTGTTTTTTTAAAGCGGTTTTTAAAAAAAAAAAATATAAAGAAAATCAACATATTTTGACTTGCTTATAAATATATGTATATATAAAAATGCCCCAAAAGCACTTACCTAAAAAAATACTATCAAATGGGTAGTTCCATTATTCATTGTTAAGAATTTATCCATATTTATATTTTAAATTCCATGTATTTTTTAAATAAAAGGATTTTTTAAAGCAAGGGTCGTAGAAAATTGCATTTTCGTAATGTGTTTGCGCCAAGCTTAAAAGAGATCCTCTTGCTACTATGAAATTTATAAAATATGGATTCGTCCAATGGACATAAATAATGTCTCTTTCTTATTGCGTGTGTTAACCAAAATTAGTATTTTTCATCCTCCGTAGTTAAAAGGAAACGCACATTTCGCTTATAAGTTTTTCCCCTAGAACAAAAAATCCGCTTCATCGATATATATATTTTTTTAATTCTTTTAATGAAATACACGAGTTTTTAATTGATATATTTTAATACTTTATCGACTAATTTTTTTTTTAAAACTATCTAAAAAAAGAAAACATTCAATGAAATAGAAAATTTGCCGTCAGCGTCTGGTATTTACTTGACGATGTAAGCATAACATGAGCTTTCATTAAAAAAAATCAATGTGGTTTAAAAAAAAAAAAGGTTTTACACTTTGGACTTTACAGGTAAATTTCAAAAAAACTATTCGTTTTTTTGTTTTAAATCAGAATATTTAGTTTATTGATCTTTTATCTTCAATTTGTGATATATATATATATATATATATATATATATATATATATATATATATAAAATAAAAATTACAATTAAATTTACCAAAATGATTCAAGATGGAAAAACCAAAGTATATTATAAATATTAAAGAATTAATATTTATAAACTTATCCAGATGTAAAAGCTCGATAAAACCAAATAGGATATTGAGCTTATAATACAAGCAAACAGTTAATAAAACATGTTAAAAAAACACTTTGAAAAAGAGTTAAAAACATATTTAATCTGAAAAGGAAACACTTTATAAGTGGATAGTCCTTAATCCGCGGAGTTTCGAAGAAATACTTTCCTTATAATCAGAGAGTAGGAATTAGCAAAATGCGGAATCGGATTTTGCATACAAAAGTATTTGATGAAACAACAAGTAAGTCAAAGATCTTACTTGATAACAACAAAAGTGAAGCAGAGGGAATATGATGAAGAAAAAGGTGATTACACATGAATGGATAGTCTGGTGAAAGATAAATAATCCAATGATGGTAAAATCCAAAAATATAACTTCAAGAAAGTTAATTGAATTTCCATTTGTACAAGTAAAATCTAAGGAAATCCCGTAATTGGAAGATGGTCCAAAATAATCCAAAGGCCGAAATCCATGGAATAATTCACAAATATGTACAAGGGAAAAGGGGAAAAATTCCAATAATATTAATAAAAGAAAAATAAGATATGCTTTTCACACTGCTGCCGAGACATAAAAATAAATAAGAAAGATCAGGGAAGAAGAAGAGGGGAAAAAATTAAATGGTGATAGAATTAAATATAAAATAGGAAAACAAATGTCAAAATGACCCAGACAGGAAATGTTAAAAGGCGCGAAAAAAATATATAGGCCAAAATAATACAGGTCAACTGAAATGTACAGGTTATTACTTAAGAAAATGTCAGCAAGAGTTGTTAAAAGACACTAAATGGAAAATAAATAAATAAATAAATTAGTAAATAAATAGAAAATAAATATTAAATAAACAATAAATAAATAAATTTAAAAAAAAAAAAAATATAAAATAAAAAATAAACATTATTTAAGGGGAGAGGATGGCCGGTAATTGCAAATTCAGGAAAAAGCAAGAAAAAAAGTAAGCAAATGCATATAGTAAAATATAAGTGAATACAAGATATGAAAGTGTGGGTAGATTGATATATTAGATAGATAGGAATATTTAAAGACTAAAACGGAAATTGCAGATAAAAAACCGGCCAAGCAAAGAAGAAATAAAGAATTAAAATAAAGGATTATTAAGTTATAAAGTATTAAGAAAGTATGTAGAAAAACGATAAAGTTAAAGAAAAAATTATATATCTATCGAAAAGGTAAAAGTAATAACTATGTATTTTCAAAATTGCCATAATTAAATTTGGACTTATGTTTACAGAAAGAGATCAGTTCATTTTTAAAATTTGTTATATTGTTACTTTGAGGGGAAGTAATTATAGTTATAGCTTCGGTTGTGCAGAGGCGACATGACTTAGAGCCTGGAGTATAAGACTTAACTTTTTTTTTATGATGGTCCATTTGATTGAGAAGGGGGTATTATAAAAGTTTTTTGATTAAAGTGGTTAGAGAAGTTCGTTGGTTATTATTAGAATTATAGTTGTTAAAAGAGTTTTGTACAACTCTTTCAAATACCCACACAGATATAGTTCTATTATCAATAAAAATTCAATAAGGATTTCTTATTCAACAATGCCTAATTTAGCAGAAAGAATCTTAACATCTAATAACAAAAAAATTAAATCAGCCCAAAAAATCCCTTTCCCAATTAAACCCAAAACTAACTGTAATTGTAATAAAAAGAACATCACTGCCAACTCAATAATGATTGCATTCATAAAGATGTTATATATTCATGCACAATTACTGAGCTCCCACGTAATCCTCCTATAACAGATACTAATATTTTGAAAAAGGGTCACCATTTCGGTTGGTCCCCTTTTTGGGGCACTTCTGAAATTAGAGAAAGAACAAGAGTGCTGAAAAATAACGGTTGTGGAAAAGAAGACATTGGGTTATAATTAAGTGTGACGAGACTTTAGGATTGATGATGTTTTATAAAGGTTTCCAATATATAGGGGTACAAAGAGGATGGTACATTTCTTGGTTAAAAGTCTTTACCCAGGGAAACTGGTCCGTGTGTGCCATGCTTAGACGGAGAACATGAACTCCAACTTGGCACCTCTATGCACGCACAGACTCGCTATCGCTATCCATCTTCTGTCACAGGCAGTGTAATCTCTTCCCATCACATCTGATCTTTACCTTTAGCTAGTGCTTGAAGAAGGGGACAAGATCCTGATCAGCAAAAGATTCCACCCCGCGCTTCTCATGCACTCTTGAACTCCATATCACCATTCTGGCTACGGCTAGGATCGCGAGAAACACCATTCATTTCTCTCTATACCACGGCGGCTCTGCATTTGTGTGCTTTTTTAAATTTTGTTTTTCTTGTTAACTCGTAAAGTTTTTGGCATGAAAAATGTGTTGTGCTTTTTCTTTGCTGACCATAACAATTTTTAGTTGAATAATCTTTGTTTTTGTTTTTTAAGGAAGAAGATAATAAGAGAAAATTGTTGGGCACTTCATGCACTTATGTTACTGTGCTTAAATGGGGGAAAGTAGCCAACCTTCACATGGTGCCCCTGTTAATCTTTGGAGACTGATTGCTACATCTTGCATAGAAATATACCTATTACCAGAGGTGGTAAAAAGGATTAACCCTCGGCCACTGGAAGTAACCATGAAGAAATTCAGAATTCTCAGCTTAAATGCTGAAGGAATATCTGCATCTAAATCAGAAATCATAGCCAGCCTCGATGCTGATATTATATGCCTCCAAGAGACACATATATACAGAGTGCTCCCCAAAATACCAGGGATGCACCTTATTATCCACCACCCAAGTACAGTAGATGGAAGCGCGATCTTCACACGAGACAAGTCAATAATCAAAACCAGTACTGACTTCTCAGGAGGAGACCTTGAGATACTTCAGGTGGGCATGGAACACTTCAACATCACATCTGTGTATAAACCACCAGCAACCCCTTTTTCATGGCCGCTAACATGCAAGAGTTCCAACAACATGAGCCTATACATTGGTGACTTTAACAGCCATAGCACCACTTGGGGATACAATGAGACAAACAGTGATGGGGAAGCAGTAGAGGCATGGGCTGCTGCAAATGAACTCAAACTTCTCCACGATGCAAAGGATCCCAAATCTTTCCAAAGTGCCCATTGGAGACCGGGATCTAACCCTGATCTAGCATTTATTTCATCAAAGCACTATGGAAACCTAGAAAAAACTGTGGGAAGCCCAGTGCCAAAAACCCAACACTGACCCATATTTATTGATATAAGACCTATCATTAGGCCACAGAAACCCCAAACTAGGCCACGGTTCAATTTCCGTAAGGCCAACTGGGAAGGCTTATACCTCTGACCTAGAACAAGTCATCAACACCATCAGCCACTACCAGGTGAATACAACAACTTCCAATCCCTGATTTGGAAAGTAGCCAGGAAAAACATTCCAAGAGGGTGCAGGAAAACGTACATCCCTGGTCTCATGGAACCAAATAAAGCACAGTATCCAAGCTTATAATGAAGACCCATTTGCTGAAAACACGTTAGAGCTCGGAGAGAATTTGCTTGCTTCCATCAGTAGTGAACACAAAGAGCGCTGGCAAGAAGTCATAAACATCGATATGACACACAATAGCAAAAAAAGCCTGGATGACAATAAAAAAGTTAAACTCAGAAAAAGCTCCTCAGTCTCGGATTGCAGCCATGACACCCAACCAAGTAGCCCATCAGCTGCTACTGAATGGCAAACTGTAACAAAAAGAAAGAGGACAGAAAAAGAGAATGAAAGCCGAACTTAGCCACGTCATGCAAAACAGCAATGCCCATCTAGAACCATTCTCAGAAGCCGAAATAACCGCAGCAATATCTCAACTAAAAAATGGAAAGGCATCGGGCCTTGATGGAATAACCACAGACATGGTAACACACTTTGGAACAACTGTAAGAAAGTTGTTACTGGCCCTAATAAATAACTGTGCGTCATCCTTCAAACTCCCTATAATCTGGAAAAAGGCAAGAGTAGTAGCCATTCTAAAACCTGGAAAATACCCCACATCACCTAAGAGCTACCGACCTATCTCCCTACTGTTCATTCTCTATAAACTATATGAGCGCATGATACTTGCCAGAATAAGGGAAACAGTGGATGAACAACTCTCAGCTGACCAAGCTGGCTTTAGACCAGGTCAGTCATGTTGTAGCCAGATTTTAAACCTGACCCAATTCATTCAGGATGGATTTGAGACCAAAAAAATAACAGGCACTGTGTTTGTAGACCTTACAGCAGCCTATGACACTGTCAACCATAGGGCACTCATACTAAAAGTAGCCCAAATGATACAAAACTCAGCATTGGTGAGCATAATTGGATTTCTACTTAGTAATCGGCGTTTCCATGTTGAGATGGATGCAAAAAGAGTAGATGGTTTATCTAAAAGAATGGCCTCTCACAAGGTTCAGTTTTGGCTCCAACCCTATTCAATATCTACACTAACGACCAACCACAATACCCAAGTATACAAAGATATATATATATATATATGCCGATGACCTATGCATCGCCACCCAGACAAATAGTTTTGACATCATAGAAGAAAGACTCTCTGATGCCCTAGCCACTCTCTCTAGGTACTACAAAAAGTGGTACTTAAATGCAAATCCAAACAAGACCCAGGTTTTCACCTTTCATCTTAATAATCACCAAGCAAATCGGAGACTAAGAGTCATGTGGAATGACAACATGCTTACACATGAACCTTTCCCAGTCTATCTGGGGGTAACTCTGGATAGAACACTCTCTCTTAGAAAACACATTGAGACATAACGAACACACATTCATCTTAAAAATTCATTAACTAATAAGTTTAAATTAAAGTTTTGATATGAACTAAAAATAAAGAGTTCATTAAATTTTAGTTAACATATTTTCTTCTGTTTTATCTTATAAATAAATGAGTATTTCATGGGGAAAGTGGACGTAAACAGTGTTTTTATTCAATGATTGCTCCCTGAAAGTGTTTTCTTTCACTTTCTTCGTATATAACTCAGATTTTTTTTAATCGTGTGTGTATTTACTTTTTTTCATTTTTTTTTTTGGGGGGGGGTAAATTTGATTCATACTTTTATTTCATGCTTGTTTTTATTTTATTTCATTTTAATTTTTTTATTATTTTCTCCACTAAAGATTTTTAGTTTTTTGTTAAATTATTTTTTCATACATATTCAAATAATGTTCCCCCTTTTTTGGCCTCAAATAGTACCTGCAAAAAAAGCTTTTGAGATTAAATAAACCAAAGAAAACCTTTTGCGCATGCACTTACAGGGAGCAATCATTAAATAAAACACTGTTTACGCAGGGTCCACGTTCCCCATGAAGTATGAGTAAATGTTATATGTGCCCTGCTGAAATAACATAATTATTTAGAAAGCCATTCTTAACAGAGGGAAGGGCTTTCTAACTATTCCGCACTTTCACCTAACAATTTATTGAAAAAAAAAAGATACCATAAAAATTTAATTTAACTTGGAAATACTGTTTAAAATATAGTACGGTGGGTACACTGCACAAGCACCATTATTATTATTATTATTATTATTATTATTATTATTATTATTATTATAACAATGATAATAAAAAAAAAATGGTGTAGATGACATCGACTGGCGCCACATCAACTAGTTGTGAAGGGTCAGGGAGGATGGAAAAACCGAGATGGGAGAGTACTAAACAGATTTCCACTGGAAGTGTGCAGTTCAAATCTGGTACCTGAGGGGGGGGATATTTTGTCACCCAAACCCCGAGAAACATCAATGGCTTATGCAAACGAGAAATCAATGGCAAACGGCTGTTGTGGCAACGTGCAATAATCTGCACTATTGGTCAAGAGGTGGAGAACATTGAGGAGACGCGGTCTCCAGCGAATACCATAGGTTACTGCCAGTGAGCGATCACTGATGATGGCCTGTGAGACAACTCCTAGTGAGTGAAATAAATAAGAATAATAATGTCCCCTCCGAATTTTACCACCATCCTGATTTAATATCGTAGATGTTTACTATATTTTCTTAGTTTTTAACCAATATTCACATTATAGTATGAGTGTCTTTTAGTAGTTATGTGAACTTCATTTCCATATTCATGTATTCTGTACTGATATGAAACTGAAGACTATAGCGGAGTATAGGATTCCTAAGCATGTAACTGATGAAAATATGCTACACATTTGTATGAAAAACATGGGGAAAAATGAACATACAAGAACAGAAAACCAAAACTTTAAATATAATTTCTGTATTAAAAGTAAGTTATTTAAATATTTCAACATATAATCTTGTGGGGAAAATCCAACTCCCCAGTAAGGGGCACTCTTGATAGGAACAAAATTAAAAATTGTCTGTCATGGAGGATTTTTCCTCCACCGGCCGAGGACAGAAAAGGAGAATTATAGCATGAGAAAAGATACTACAACCCTCTGATCTTGTGCCGAAGGCACCGACTTCACGTTTTGTAGTTGCATACAAAAACTAAAATGCTTCTTATTGGGGGAAACGCAGCACGCTTTTTCACACACTAGGAAAAAAAAATATTCCTCTCCATTTTTTTCTGATTTTCTTTATATATATATATATATATATATATATATATATATATATATATATATATATATATATATATATATAAGTGAACGTGTCTGTCGGTCTGTCTGTGTACATTTCCCTACGCAATAACTCTGTCAATTTTTAGTCTATAGACTCGAAATTTGAAATACCGGGTACTGAGATTTGGGAAAATCGATGTGACGGGTGTCAGCCAGAAATTTGGCTGTTACGGGTCAAATTTCAACGATTTGACCTTTAAGAACTCTACCAAACTCCTCCGACAATTTTGGGTCTAGACACTTGAAATTTTAGATTTAGGTTCCTTGAACCTGGATCTAACTTAATAAAATGATTTGAGCCCGAAACAATAAATTTTAAGGGGTCATAATAGGGGTCAAAGTTTTAAAAAATTAACCATTTTTTTTTGTTTTGTTTTGTTTTATTAATGCGTGTATTTTGAAATGTAAATCACTGGCGACCATGTTTAAACAGGCGGCATATGAAAGGGGGCAACCCTCAGTGTGTTCAGGTATGCTGAAAACGAATATCGCAAGGAAAATCAGCACAAACTGACAATAGATTCACCATCAAAGTAGTGACATATTTTTTTTATTTTATATAGGAATCACTACTTATCAAGCCCCAGAGGCCACTCGAGGATAAGGGTTAGAGTGTGTACAGTAGTCAATGGACAATATCATAGTAATCGTTAGAAGTGTACATTTGGTAAATTGGATTATTTAAGAGGAACGGCTCATCAAGAACTTATTTACATTGGACTTGAAGACGACGAAATAAAATATAAAGTTGAAAGAACTATCATTTTAATGATGCCTTTCAAATCGTAAACTGCCTGTTTACATTTTTTTACAGTTTTCGAAGATAATAAAAAGTGTAAAAAAAAGCAAACCTATAGAATCCTAAAAAGATCTCCCGGGAGCATTTTTGAAACATGAAAAATATACAAACCAAAATAAAGAGAGGAGGCAACCCTACTCAAATATATGGTTTATTACATCGCCTAAAAAAAAAAGAAGAATCGGGGGCTCCAATAATACGATTATTTGGTGGGGAAGTAAATTGTTTTCTTTTTTCTAACTTGGTTTTAAAAAGTTTTTATTGCTAACATTTATTTTCATAAACTCTAACCACACCTCACAACCCTAATCCCGACCGGTTGGGAAAAGTTTTTATTTTTTAAAATTTTGTTGAAACCGACAACACACATACGCACGCACGTACACACATACACACACACACACACACACACATACACACATACACACACACACACACACGCACGCACGTACACATATACACGCACGCACGCACACATAAGCATCGCTTGGCAGCAAGCTAAAGAAAAGAGAAAGTGGGGAAGGAGAGAAAGGGTCGTGTTCTCTGCACTGCAAGTGCCGGGGTCAAACAGAAGTCAAATGAAATCGATTCAAAATGGCTCCACAAAGTTGTGTCTGAACTTTTTATTCTATGAAACTTAAGAGTAATAAAACGAAATAATCGTGACCTGTGGAAATTCCACGGCGAATATTTAGCATTCAATAAGAACAAAACGAAAAAGTAGTGAACAAATAAATATATAAGAAAATGAATGTTACCAAAGGCAAGATAAGTTACTCTTCTACCTACCTAGATCACATTTTTGTTGTTTTAACTTATTTGAAAACGTTTATTTAACACAAACAAAAGTAGCGCACAGTTTTAAGTTAGAACAATAAAGAAGTGTCTGACATTTTACAGACATCTTGTGAGACTCGATAATCGCTCCAAACTCGAAAATTAAGCAAAATACTGGTAGCAACACATCCAATAAATGTCAGCAAACGTTCGAACATGTTTTTTTTTTTTTTCACATTAGCGAAACTCTTATCAGAGCAAAAGCGAATATGAGAAGCAAACACAAATGAAGAAGTCGGTTTTTATCGTTGAGCACAAAAACAAAAACAAAAAGAGTATCTAATCTAATAGGCCCCGTGCTATAGGTCAATCTCCAAAGTCTGTCCCATCGCCTCAGTGTTGCATCCATGTTTACAAGTACTTTAATGGGATGTGCTCTGATGAACCCATAGCACTTATACCAGTGCCCGGAAAACTTGTCCCGGGAAAACTCGTCCCTGGAAAAACCGTACCCGGTCCAACCCGTACCGTTCAGTTTGTTCAGGTATGCTGAAAACGAATATCGCAAGGAAAATTAGCAGAGAAAAATAGTTTTGGAACTAGTTTTATTAATGCGTGTATTCCGAAATGTAAATCACTGGCGACCATGTTTGAACAGTTAAACCAGGCGGTGTATGAAAGGGGCCAACCCTCAGTTTGTTCAGGTATGCTGAAAACGAATATCGCAAGGAAAATTAGCAGAGATAAATAGTTTTGGAGCTAGTTGTATTAATGCGTTTATTTTGAAATGTAAATCACTGATGACCATGTTTGAACAGGCGGCATATGAAAGGGGGCAACCATCAGTTTTTTTAGGTATGCTGAAAACGAATATCGCAAGGAAAATTAGCACAGACAGACGAATAGTTTTCGAGATAGTAATGCGTGTATTTTGAAATGTAAATCACTGGCGACCATGTCAGAACAGGCGGCATATGAAAGGGGCCAACCATAAAGTTGTTCAGGTATGCTGAAAACGAATATCGCAAGGAAAATTAGCAGAGAATGACCGACTACTAGTTTTGGAGCTAGTTTTATTAATGCGTGTATTTTGAAATGTAAATCACTGGCGACCATGTGTGAACAGTTTTAACAGGCGGCATATGAAAGGGGCCAACCCTCAGTTTGTTCAGGTATGCTGAAAACGAATATCGCAAGGAAAATCAGCACAGACTGACTATAGACTCACCATCAAAGTATTGAAATATTTTTTTTATTTTATAAAGGAATCACTACTTATCAAGCCCCAGAGGCCACTCGAGGATAAGGTTTAAAGTGTGTACAGTAGTCAATGGACAATATCATAGTAATCGTTGGAAGTGTACATTTGGTAAATTGGATTATTTATAAGGGGCGGCTCATCAAGAACTTGTTTACATTGGACTTGAAGACGACGAAATAAAAATATAAAGTTGAAAGAACTAGCGAAAAGTATCATTTTAACGATGCATTTCAAACCGTAAACTGCCTGCTTACATTTTTTTTTTACATTTTTCGAAGATAATAAAAAGTGTAAAAAAAAGCAAACCTTTAGAATCCTAAAAAGATCTCCCGGGAGCATTTTTGCAACATGAAAAATATACAAACCAAAATAAAGAGAGGAGGCAACCCTGCTCAAAAATATGGTTTATTACATCGCCTAAAAAAAGAAGAAGAATCGGGGGCTCCTTGGGGAAGTAAATTGTTTTCTTTTTTCTAACTTGGTTTTAAAAAGTTTTTATTGCTAACATTTATTTCATGAACTCTAACCACACCTCACAACCCTAACCCGGCCGGTCGGGGAAAAACGTTTTTATTTTTTTAAATTTTGGTGAATACGACAACACACATACGCACGCATGTACACACATACACACACACACACGCACGCACACATAAGCATATCGCTTGTCACCAAGCTAAAGAAGAGAGAGAGAGTGGGGGAAGGAGAGAAAGGGTCGTACGTGCCGGGGTCAAACAGAAGTTAAATGAAATCGATTATAAATGGCTCCATAAAGTTGTGTCTGAACTTTTTATTCTATGAAACTTAAGATTAATAAAACGAAATAATCGTGACCCGTGGAAATTTCATGGCGAATATTTCGCATTCAAGAGAACAAAACGAAAAAGTAGTGAACAAATAAATATATAAGAAAATGAATGTTACCAAAGGCAAGATAAGTTACTCTTCCACCTACCTAGATCACATTTTTGTTGTTTTAACTTATTTTAAAACGTTTATTTAACACAAACAAAAGTAGCGCACGGTTTTAAGTTAGAACAATAAAGAAGTGTCTGACATTTTACAGACATCTTGTGAGACTCGATAATCGCTCCAAACTCGAAAATTAAGCAAAATACTGGTAGGAACACATCCAATAAATGTCAGCAAACGTTCGAACATGTTTTCTTTTTCACATTAGCGAAACACTTAGAAGAGAAAAACCGCAAATGAGAAGCAAACACAAATGAAGAAGTCGGTTTTTATCGTTGAGCACAAAAACAACAAAAAAAAGAGTATCTAATCTAATAGGCCCCGTGCGTGCTATAGGTCAATCTCCAACGGCTGTCCCATCGCCTCAGTGTTGCATCCCTGTTTACAAGTACTTTTATGGGATGTGCTCTCATGAAACCATAGCACTTATACCAGTGCCCGGAAAACTTGTCCCGGGAAAACTCGTCTCTGGAAAAATCGTACCCGGAAAACTCGAACCGTTCAGTTTGTTCAGGTATGCTGAAAACGAATATCGCAAGGAAAATTAGCAGAGAAAAATAGTCTTGGAGCTAGTTTTATTAATGCATGTATTGCGAAATGTAAATCACTGGCGACCATGTTTGAAGAGGCGGCATATGAAAGGTTCCAACCCTCAGTTTGTTCATGTATGCTGAAAACGAATATCGCAAGGAAAATTAGCACAGACAAATAGTTTTGGAGCTAGTTTTATTAATGCGTGTATTTGGAAATGTAAATCACTGGCGACCATGTTTGAACAGTTTAACCAGGCGGCGTATGAAAGGAGCCAACCCTCAGTTTGTTCAGGTATGCTGAAAACGAATATCGCAAGGAAAATTAGCAGAGATAAATAGTTTTGGAGCTAGTTTTATTAATGCATGTATTTGGAAATGTAAATCACTGGCGACCATGTTTGAACAGTTTAACCAGGCGGTGTATGAAAGGGGCCAACCCTCAGTTTGTTCAGGTATGCTGAAAACGAATATCGCAAGGAAAATTAGCAGAGATAAATAGTTTTGGAGCTAGTTTTATTAATGCATGTATTTGGAAATGTAAATCACTGGCGACCATGTTTGAACAGTTTAACCAGGCGGTGTATGAAAGGGGCCAACCCTCAGTTTGTTCAGGTATGCTGAAAACGAATATCGCAAGGAAAATTAGCAGAGATAAATAGTTTTGGAGCTAGTTTTATTAATGCATGTATTTGGAAATGTAAATCACTGGCGACCATGTTTGAACAGTTTAACCAGGCGGTGTATGAAAGGGGCCAACCCTCAGTTTGTTCAGGTATGCTGAAAACGAATATCGCAAGGAAAATTAGCAGAGATAAATAGTTTTGGAGCTAGTTTTATTAATGCATGTATTTGGAAATGTAAATCACTGGCGACCATGTTTGAACAGTTTAACCAGGCGGTGTATGAAAGGGGGCAACCATCAGTTTGTTTAGGTATGCTGAAAACGAATATCGCAAGGAAAATTAGCACAGACAGACGAATAGTTTTCGAGATAGTAATGCGTGTATTTTGAAATGTAAATCACTGGCGACCATGTCAGAACATGCGGCATATGAAAGGGGCCAACCATAAAGTTGTTCAGGTATGCTGAAAACGAATATCGCAAGGAAAATTAGCAGAGAATGACCGACTACTAGTTTTGGAGCTAGTTTTATTAATGCGTGTATTTTGAAATGTAAATCACTGGCGACCATGTGTGAACAGTTTTAACAGGCGGCATATGAAAGGGGCCAACCCTCAGTTTGTTCAGGTATGCTGAAAACGAATATCGCAAGGAAAATCAGCACAGACTGACTATAGACTCACCATCAAAGTATTGAAATATTTTTTTTATTTTATAAAGGAATCACTACTTATCAAGCCCCAGAGGCCACTCGAGGATAAGGTTTAAAGTGTGTACAGTAGTCAATGGACAATATCATAGTAATCGTTAGAAGTGTACATTTGGTAAATTGGATTATTTATAAGGGGCGGCTCATCAAGAACTTGTTTACATTGGACTTGAAGACGACGAAATAAAAATATAAAGTTGAAAGAACTAGCGAAAAGTATCATTTTAACGATGCATTTCAAACCGTAAACTGCCTGCTTACATTTTTTTTTTTACATTTTTCGAAGATAATAAAAAGTGTAAAAAAAAGCAAACCTTTAGAATCCTAAAAAGATCTCCCGGGAGCATTTTTGCAACATGAAAAATATACAAACCAAAATAAAGAGAGGAGGCAACCCTGCTCAAAAATATGGTTTATTACATCGCCTAAAAAAAGAAGAAGAATCGGGGGCTCCGTGGGGAAGTAAATTGTTTTCTTTTTTCTAACTTGGTTTTAAAAAGTTTTTATTGCTAACATTTATTTCATGAACTCTAACCACACCTCACAACCCTAACCCGGCCGGTCGGGGAAAAACGTTTTTATTTTTTTAAATTTTGGTGAATACGACAACACACATACGCACGCATGTACACACATACACACACACACACGCACGCACACATAAGCATATCGCTTGTCACCAAGCTAAAGAAGAGAGAGAGAGAGTGGGGGAAGGAGAGAAAGGGTCGTGCGTGCCGGGGTCAAACAGAAGTTAAATGAAATCGATTCAAAATGGCTCCACAAAGTTGTGTCTGAACTTTTTATTCTATGAAACTTAAGATTAATAAAACGAAATAATCGTGACCCGTGGAAATTTCATGGCGAATATTTCGCATTCAAGAGAACAAAACGAAAAAGTAGTGAACAAATAAATATATAAGAAAATGAATGTTACCAAAGGCAAGATAAGTTACTCTTCCACCTACCTAGATCACATTTTTGTTGTTTTAACTTATTTTAAAACGTTTATTTAACACAAACAAAAGTAGCGCACGGTTTTAAGTTAGAACAATAAAGAAGTGTCTGACATTTTACAGACATCTTGTGAGACTCGATAATCGCTCCAAACTCGAAAATTAAGCAAAATACTGGTAGGAACACATCCAATAAATGTCAGCAAACGTTCGAACATGTTTTCTTTTTCACATTAGCGAAACACTTAGAAGAGAAAAACCGCAAATGAGAAGCAAACACAAATGAAGAAGTCGGTTTTTATCGTTGAGCACAAAAACAACAAAAAAAAGAGTATCTAATCTAATAGGCCCCGTGCGTGCTATAGGTCAATCTCCAACGGCTGTCCCATCGCCTCAGTGTTGCATCCCTGTTTACAAGTACTTTTATGGGATGTGCTCTCATGAACCCATAGCACTTATACCAGTGCCCGGAAAACTTGTCCCGGGAAAACTCGTCTCTGGAAAAATCGTACCCGGAAAACTCGAACCGTTCAGTTTGTTCAGGTATGCTGAAAACGAATATCGCAAGGAAAATTAGCAGAGAAAAATAGTCTTGGAGCTAGTTTTATTAATGCATGTATTGCGAAATGTAAATCACTGGCGACCATGTTTGAAGAGGCGGCATATGAAAGGTTCCAACCCTCAGTTTGTTCATGTATGCTGAAAACGAATATCGCAAGGAAAATTAGCACAGACAAATAGTTTTGGAGCTAGTTTTATTAATGCGTGTATTTGGAAATGTAAATCACTGGCGACCATGTTTGAACAGTTTAACCAGGCGGCGTATGAAAGGAGCCAACCCTCAGTTTGTTCAGGTATGCTGAAAACGAATATCGCAAGGAAAATTAGCAGAGATAAATAGTTTTGGAGCTAGTTTTATTAATGCGTTTATTTTGAAATGTAAATCACTGATGACCATGTTTGAACAGGCGGCATATGAAAGGGGGCAACCATCAGTTTGTTTAGGTATGCTGAAAACGAATATCGCAAGGAAAATTAGCAGAGATAAATAGTTTTGGAGCTAGTTTTATTAATGCGTTTATTTTGAAATGTAAATCACTGATGACCATGTTTGAACAGGCGGCATATGAAAGGGGGCAACCATCAGTTTGTTTAGGTATGCTGAAAACGAATATCGCAAGGAAAATTAGCAGAGATAAATAGTTTTGGAGCTAGTTTTATTAATGCGTTTATTTTGAAATGTAAATCACTGATGACCATGTTTGAACAGGCGGCATATGAAAGGGGGCAACCATCAGTTTGTTTAGGTATGCTGAAAACGAATATCGCAAGGAAAATTAGCAGAGATAAATAGTTTTGGAGCTAGTTTTATTAATGCGTTTATTTTGAAATGTAAATCACTGATGACCATGTTTGAACAGGCGGCATATGAAAGGGGGCAACCATCAGTTTGTTTAGGTATGCTGAAAACGAATATCGCAAGGAAAATTAGCAGAGATAAATAGTTTTGGAGCTAGTTTTATTAATGCGTTTATTTTGAAATGTAAATCACTGATGACCATGTTTGAACAGGCGGCATATGAAAGGGGGCAACCATCAGTTTGTTTAGGTATGCTGAAAACGAATATCGCAAGGAAAATTAGCACAGACAGACGAATAGTTTTCGAGATAGTAATGCGTGTATTTTGAAATGTAAATCACTGGCGACCATGTCAGAACATGCGGCATATGAAAGGGGCCAACCATAAAGTTGTTCAGGTATGCTGAAAACGAATATCGCAAGGAAAATTAGCAGAGAATGACCAACTACTAGTTTTGGAGCTAGTTTTATTAATGCGTGTATTTTGAAATGTAAATCACTGGCGACCATGTGTGAACAGTTTTAACAGGCGGCATATGAAAGGGGCCAACCCTCAGTTTGTTCAGGTATGCTGAAAACGAATATCGCAAGGAAAATCAGCACAGACTGACTATAGACTCACCATCAAAGTATTGAAATATTTTTTTTATTTTATAAAGGAATCACTACTTATCAAGCCCCAGAGGCCACTCGAGGATAAGGTTTAAAGTGTGTACAGTAGTCAATGGACAATATCATAGTAATCGTTAGAAGTGTACATTTGGTAAATTGGATTATTTATAAGGGGCGGCTCATCAAGAACTTGTTTACATTGGACTTGAAGACGACGAAATAAAAATATAAAGTTGAAAGAACTAGCGAAAAGTATCATTTTAACGATGCATTTCAAACCGTAAACTGCCTGCTTACATTTTTTTTTTTACATTTTTCGAAGATAATAAAAAGTGTAAAAAAAAGCAAACCTTTAGAATCCTAAAAAGATCTCCCGGGAGCATTTTTGCAACATGAAAAATATACAAACCAAAATAAAGAGAGGAGGCAACCCTGCTCAAAAATATGGTTTATTACATCGCCTAAAAAAAGAAGAAGAATCGGGGGCTCCGTGGGGAAGTAAATTGTTTTCTTTTTTCTAACTTGGTTTTAAAAAGTTTTTATTGCTAACATTTATTTTCATGAACTCTAACCACACCTCACAACCCTAACCCGGCCGGTCGGGGAAAAAAGTTTTTATTTTTTTAAATTTTGGTGAATACGACAACACACATACGCACGCATGTACACACATACACACACACACACGCACGCACACATAAGCATATCGCTTGTCACCAAGCTAAAGAAGAGAGAGAGAGTGGGGGAAGGAGAGAAAGGGTCGTACGTGCCGGGGTCAAACAGAAGTTAAATGAAATCGATTATAAATCGCTCGACAAAGTTGTGTCTGAACTTTTTATTCTATGAAACTTAAGATTCATAAAACGAAATAATCGTGACCCGTGGAAATTTCATGGCGAATATTTCGCATTCAATAAGAACAAAACGAAAAAGTAGTGAACAAATAAATATATAAGAAAATGAATGTTACCAAAGGCAAGATAAGTTACTCTTCTACCTACCTAGATCACATTTTTGTTGTTTTAACTTATTTTAAAACGTTTATTTAACACAAACAAAAGTAGCGCACGGTTTTAAGTTAGAACAATAAAGAAGTGTCTGACATTTTACAGACATCTTGT
This sequence comes from Euprymna scolopes, assembly GCF_053919585.1. Taxonomy (NCBI): domain Eukaryota; kingdom Metazoa; phylum Mollusca; class Cephalopoda; order Sepiida; family Sepiolidae; genus Euprymna; species Euprymna scolopes. The sequence goes on along the minus strand of NC_136489.1, from coordinate 170,233,470 downwards.
GAGACTCGATAATCGCTCTAAACTCGAAAATTAAGCAAAATACTGGTAGGAACACATCCAATAAATGTCAGCAAACGTTCGAACATGTTTTCTTTTTCACATTAGCGAAACACTTATCAGAGAAAAAGCGAAAATGAGAAGCAAACACAAATGAAGAAGTCGGTTTTTATCGTTGAGCACAAAAACAACAAAAAAAAAAGAGTATCTAATCTAATAGGCCCCGTGTGTGCTATAGGTCAATCTCCAACGGCTGTCCCATCGCCTCAGTGTTGCATCCCTGTTTACAAGTACCTTAATGGGATGTGCTCTCATGAACCCATAGCACTTATACCAGTGCCCGGAAAACTTGTCCCGGGAAAACTCGTCTCTGGAAAAATCGTACCCGGAAAACTCGAACCGTTCAGTTTGTTCAGGTATGCTGAAAACGAATATCGCAAGGAAAATTAGCAGAGAAAAATAGTCTTGGAGCTAGTTTTATTAATGCATGTATTGCGAAATGTAAATCACTGGCGACCATGTTTGAAGAGGCGGCATATGAAAGGTTCCAACCCTCAGTTTGTTCATGTATGCTGAAAACGAATATCGCAAGGAAAATTAGCACAGACAAATAGTTTTGGAGCTAGTTTTATTAATGCGTGTATTTGGAAATGTAAATCACTGGCGACCATGTTTGAACAGTTTAACCAGGCGGCGTATGAAAGGAGCCAACCCTCAGTTTGTTCAGGTATGCTGAAAACGAATATCGCAAGGAAAATTAGCAGAGAGTTTTTGAGCTAGTTTTATTAATGCGTGTATTTTGAAATATAAATCACTGATGACCATGTTTGAACAGGCGGCATATGAAAGGGGGCAACCATCAGTTTGTTTAGGTATGCTGAAAACGAATATCGCAAGGGAAATTAGCAGAGATAAATAGTTTTGGAGCTAGTTTTATGAATGCATGTATTTGGAAATGTAAATCACTGGCGACCATGTTTGAACAGTTTAACCAGGCGGTGTATTAAAGGGGCCAACCCTCAGTTTGTTCAGGTATGCTGAAAACGAATATCGCAAGGAAAATTAGCAGAGACAAATAGTTTTGGAGCTAGTTTTATTAATGCGTGTATTTTGAAATGCAAATCACTGGCGACCATGTTTAAACATGCGGCGTATGAAAGGGGCCAACCCTCAGTTTGTTCAGATATGCTGAAAACGAATATCGCAAGGAAAATTAGCACAGACAGACAGACAAATCGTTTTCGAGATATTAATGCGTGTATTTTGAAATGTAAAGTAAAATAGATGGCCCATCAAGCCAGAAATAAATTAATGACAGTTTAAAGGCTTCAAAATCGCTTTCGAATTGACTATTTCATGATCGTGATTTTCTCATAAAATTCAACATCAACTGTCGATTTATTCGTCGCATTAACTCGCATCCTAGACTTGATTTAACCCGTGAGTGTCGACTCATAAATCAATCGAAATATAAATATAGAAAAAAAATTATTAGGATTATTTTTTATTAATAGTAAATTACTGTTTCTTAAATTTCAAATCTATATAAAAACACGAACTTAATTTCAAATCTATATAAAAACACGAACTTAATTTTCCGTTTCAGCGTATATTTTGTAAATTTAAATCCAGCCGAGAATGGTTTATGTAAGATGACTAAACCTCCCCCTCTCTCTCTCTCTCTCTCTCTCTCTCTCTCTCTTTAGCTTCTCCGTGCCCCTGTCACTAAGTATGTGTATATATACTTATATATATATATATATATATATATATGGAGAGAGAGAGAGAGAGAGAGAGAGAGAGAGAGAGAGAGAGAGAGAGAGAATATGTGCTTCCACATCAAAGAGGGGCAGGAGCATAAACAGAGACAGAAGCACACACTCTAACACACTCGCATAAAAACACACATACAGAAAACACACACATACATACGCACTTGGATAAACACACACACACACACACTCGCATAAACACACACATACACGAACACACACGTACACACAAATACTCAAACACACCAACACCAACACAAATCAACTTTCCGTTAAAAGCTGTCATGAGGTGGCAGGGGTGGGTGTCATAAGTGTCAATCGAATTTGAAAGTTTGTTAACGAAATGGATTTATTTCAACTTCGTTTGACACGTGCCAATTCTCCTGCCCTTCACCCACCCCTCTACCTGCCTCTCTCTTTACTAAGACTTTTCGGGTTGGGGTCTGGGGTAGGTCGTAAAAATAACCGTTTTTTTTTTCGTTATTAAATTGTAATTTTTTAAGAAATCATTACCTTAAAAGTTAAGAAAGCCATTTTTAATGTAGAGAGGGGCATGTTAACTATTCTGTACTTTCAGCCAATAATTTAATAAGCAAAAGATAGGATAAAATTGAATTTAACAAATATCGAAGAAGTTTTCTTTGATATTTTTTATTTTACAAGCTGCCCTAGCGTAGTATTATCTCCAATCTCTCCATGATAAAAACGGCTTTCTGAAAAAAAAAAAAAAAACACTCCCAAGAAAGCCGTTCTTAACATGGAGAGATTGGAGGGGGTATTCCGGAAGTCGTTCTTAAAATGGGGAGAGGAGGGCGTTTTGTAACTATTCCGTACTTTAACCTAACAATTTAATAAAAAAACATCAAATGTTAAATAAAAATAAATAAAAATAAGATAAATAAATACCTACCTGCCTCTCTCTTTACTAAGACTTTTCGGTTGGGGTGTTTATGCTACGCTGGGGTAGGTCGTAAAAATAAACTTTTTTTTTCGTTATTAAATTGTAATTTTTTAAGAAATCATTACCTTAAAAGTTAAGAAAGCCATTCTTAATGTAGAGAGGGGCATGTTAACTATTCTGTACTTTCAGCAAGTTAACTATTCTGTACTTTCAGCCAATAATTTAATAAGATAGGATAAAATTGAATTTAACTTGAAAATTTTACCCAAAAATATCGAAGAAGTTTTCTTTGATATTTTTTATTTTACAAGCTGCCCCAGCGTAGTATTATCTCCAATCTCTCCATGATAAAAACGGCTTTCTGAAAAAAAAAAAACACTTCCAAGAAAGCCGTTCTTAACATGGAGAGATTGGAGATAATACTACGCTGGGGCAGCTTGTAAAATAAAAAATAAATTTCTGCTTATGATACATATATATGTATATATATATATATATATATATATATATATATATATATATATATATCTCATAATATATATATATTATAATAATATATATATATATCATAATATACATATATATATATATATATATATATATATATATATATATATATATATATATATAATTATTTTTTAATTTTTTTATAACTTTTCAAAGTTTCGGCTTCTCTCTATCTCTCTCTCTCTTTCTCTCTCTCTCTCTCTATCTCCCTCTCTCTCTCGCTCGCTCGCTCTCGCGCACGCGCGCTTCTCCGTGTCCTTATATATAGACAGAGAGAGAGGGAAAAGGGGGGAGAGACCGAAAGAGACAGAGAATGTGTCTACGCTCCCCTCCAACATGCTTCAACGCCAACGACGCACACACCCACATACACACACACTTGCATTAACACAAACATACAAATTTAACTCAGCACACACACTCACATAAACACACACACACACACACACACACACACACACACACACACTCGCATAAAGACACCAACACACACAAACACAAAGTATTACTCTGTGTGTGCGTGCGTGCGTGCGTGCGTGCGTGCGCGCATATCACGCCACATTCACTCTTCAACTAAACAAGTTTAAATCAACCAATGAAAAGGCAGCTAGGTAACACAAACTCCATAAAAGGTAAAAAGGTTGCGTCATCGACTGCGAACTGTTCGATTTTTCCCGGAAAAAGTTAACGGTTTTCACGCCGATGGTGAAATATAAAAAGAGGCCTAAAACGGACTGTAAATTCAGTTTGGACCCTGGCAGCGAGATGAGTTCCAGAAGAATAGATGACCAGCCAGTCGACCCAGCTAAGCCGCCGCCCTGCCGCTCCTCTGTCTACTTCTCTGATGTCAAAAAAAAAAGGTATTTCTTGTCGTTTCAAAGTAGATGACGCATTTATTTCAGTTGTGTAAACTGCACAAGTGTTCAAATGAACGTTGTTAGTATGAGCACAGTTCATAAACACGTCGAATTTCTTTTCAAATTTCGACACTTGTGTAGTTTACACGATTTTAACGTTTAACGTCTTTTTATATTTTATTATACTGTTAGAAAGCCAGCCAACAAATATTACCGTGACAATTGTGCAGTTTATAGACCATGCTGTTCTTGGTTAAAATATTTAAATTTAAATCTAAATTAACGTCTTTTTTTAAAATTTGTTAGGTGAAAGTATACATATAATATTATTTAAGGGTGGTCGATAAACTATAGAATTACCGTGACAATTGTGCAGTTTATAAACCGTGCTGTTCTGGGAAAAAAATATTAAAATTTAAATCTAAATTAACGTCTTTTTTTTAAATTTGTTAGGTGAAAGCATACATATAATATTATTTAAGGGTGGTCGATAAACTATAGACTTACCGTGACAATTGTGCAGTTTATAAACCGTGCTTTTGCTGGAAAATATATTTTAAATTTAAAACTTAAATTAACGTCTTTTTTTTTTAATTTGTTAGGTGAAAGCATACATATAATATTATTCACGGGCGGTCAATAAACTATAGAATTACCGTGACAATTGTGCAGTTTATAAACCGTGCTGTTCTGGGAAAAAAATATTAAAATTTAAATCTAAATTAACGTCTTTTTTTTTAATTTGTTAGGTGAAAGCATACATATAATATTATTTAAGGGTGGTCGATAAACTATAGAATTACCGTGACAATTGTGCAGTTTATAAACCGTGCTGTTCTGGGAAAAAAATATTAAAATTTAAATCTAAATTAACGTCTTTTTTTTTAATTTGTTAGGTGAAAGCATACATATAATATTATTTAAGGGTGGTCGATAAACTATAGAATTACCGTGACAATTGTGCAGTTTATAAACCGTGCTTTTGCTGGAAAATATATTTTAAATTTAAATCTAAATTAACGTCTTTTTTTTAAATTTGTTAGGTGAAAGCATACATATAATATTATTTAAGGGCGGTCAATAAGCTATAGAATTACCGTGACAATTGTGCAGTTTATAAACCGTGCTGTTACTGCTGTTCTTGGAAAAAATATTTTAAATTTAAATCTAAATTAACGTCTTTTTTTTAATTTGTTAGGTGAAAGCATACATCTAATATTATTTAAGGGTGGTCGATAAACTATAGAATTACCGTGACAATTGTGCAGTTTATAAACCGTGCTGTTCTGGGAAAAAAATATTAAAATTTAAATCTAAATTAACGTCTTTTTTTAAAATTTGTTAGGTGAAAGCATACATATAATATTATTTAAGGGTGGTCGATAAACTATAGAATTACCGTGACAATTGTGCAGTTTATAAACCATGCTGTTCTTGGATAAAATATTTTTAATTTAAATCTAAATTAACGTCTTTTTATTTAATTTGTTAGATGAAAGCATGTATATAATATTATTTAAGGGCGGTCCATAAACTGTAGAATTACCGTGACGATTGTGCAGTTTATAAACCGTTCTTTTTTTGGATAAAATACTGGATGTGTATTTTCCCCCCTAAAGTCCAACCCTATCCTCACCGTGGTAGGGGGGTGTAACGTTGTAGTTTAACAGCTACACGGCTAAATGGGCTCTGGCAAAAAAAAAAAAAAAAAAAATCCAGAAAATGTCGGCATTAGTTTGTTGCGTCCGTCATCTGGTCGTCTCTTTATACGCTTGCATGTGGCGAGCAAAAAGACGTGAAGGGAGCAGGCTGAAAGGAGAACAATACCCGAAAGATGTAAACCGAACGAAAGAGAAAAATGGGCCTCCCTGCAAGGCCCCGTGTTCTCCCCAGCCTGCTCCCAGTTTCCCCGACTTTGCATGCAACTGGTTTTGAGCTTTTGGAAAGCTCTTTTCTCAGTGTCGGGGTGTTGACTCCACTTCCAAGTTAACAAATAGCTGCAAGTCTGGGTACGGTCCGATTGGTTCCGAAGCTCTTCCGCTGTGAGGTGCGCTTTCGAATCTCCCGAAGGGGGCTACCCTCTAAGCAGGCGACACGTGCTCGTGTTACTATGTAATGCAGGCTTGCCTCGACTCGACTAAGGACGACTAGAGTTGGACTAGATTGTGTGCTCACAAGCCGCTTTAAGGCCGCTTTTATTATTCCTACTGTCTAGGAACTCCGAAACGGTATGGTAGTGCAATTATATATGACCGTCCTCCAATACGAAATGGTAGTGCAATTATATATGACGGTCCTCCGACATGACAGTAGGAATGCTAGTTTTGTGAGCGATCATCGCCGTCTTATGAACACAAACTAGTGGTATCTTTACGAATCCTGTTGGGTAGAGAGAACACCTCTGTTTTCTGCTCCGCCTGTTATTCTGAGTAGAAACCGCTTTTTAGGAGATGTTCGCAGCAAAGCTTGTTTTTATATAGTGCCCCTCCTTTCGGGAGTTCATCACCTCGCTGCCCAGACGAGAGCTTTCTCCGGTGGAACCTCTTTTTTTTTTCTTTTTTTTATTTTACTTTCCAGTTTAATGGCGAACGAACAGTCACGAGCAAGTGGTCTGCACCGACAGGAAGATGAGTATAGTATCACCCTTTCTTCTTTTTATTTCGATTTCAGTCTTTGTGATTTGATAATTTAATTTAACTGTTTCCATTGTTCCAGCTTTCACACAGCAGTAGATTATCAACACTATAAACATCATCTCTTTTTTATAGATTGGAACAAGCAATGAAACCTAGCAGCATCACCGTTCCTGTCTGCCACATGTCTTGTGCACTTTGAATCCAGTATTTCTTTCTTTGCGTTCAAGCACATCTGGGTACACTTAAACTGCGTATGATGTATGTCTATCTGTTTCTTCCAACATTAGCATCTCGAAGTCTTGGCAGCAATCATTGTCATAGAAGTAGAGTAAGTATTCTTTTTCTTTCCTTCTGTGTGTATATTTTTGTAATTTCAGGTACTCCCCTTGATCATGGTGGAATTCTACTATCAGCTATTGTTAGAATTATGTGCATTGGAAAAAACAACTGAATCCAGCAGCATCACCTATCCTAGCTGCCACATGTTTCCTGTAGTTACAGAAGTCCTCAAGTAAGTGTTTCTTTCTTTGTGTACATGCACATCTGGGTACAATCAAATTCTAAACTATTAGCTTTATTTAAATGAATGCAGTTCTGCTTGTATTTCTTCTCATCAGCTAACTTATGCAACTACAAAAAAAAAAGTAGTACATGGGTGTTTGATCATAGCCAGAAAGTTAAATATATCATTAAAAAAAAAGTTTTTAAATTATTAAAAGGAAAAAAATCATCACAGTAAAAATTATATATATGTAACAAAGAACACAAACAAACATGAAATTGCCATGAGTTTCAGCAAGAAGCAGAAAAGAGAAAAAGTGGAGATAACACCTGGGAAGTAACAGGTAAGAATTTTCTTTATTTCTTATCTCAACTAGCACATAGATTTTTTTCAAATATACATTAAAAAAAATTACCCAAGTCAAACAATTGATGGAAAAACTAAGCATTAAAGTTCAATTAAGCATAAAAAAAAATAAATTCTAATAATTATGTAATCTATATACAAATTGTCTCCCTTGAATATATATATATATATATACATATTCAAGGGAGACCATTGGTATATAGATCACATAATAATTAGAAGTTATTTTTTTAATTGAAATATATATATATATATTCAAGGGAGACAATTTGTATATATATCATATAATTATTTGAAGTTATTTTTTAATTCAAATATATATATATATATATATTTATTTATTTCAATTAAAAAAATAACTTCTAATAATTGTTATCTGTATTCACATAGTCTTCCTTGAATATATATATATATTCAAGGGAGACAATTTGTATAAAGATCACATAATTATTAGAAGTTATTTTTTTTAATTGAAATAAATAAATATATATATATATATTCAAGGGAGACAATTTGTATATAGATCAGATAATTATTAGAATTATTTTTTTTAATTGAAATAAATATATTTATATATATATATATATATATATATATATATATATATATATATATATATATATTATACTAGCATGGGTTACTGGCGTAGCCCCGGTGTTTAGCGGTGTATGCTGCCCCCCTCCCCAACCAAAAAAAAAGCAGAGAAACGGTTAATTTTTTAAAACTTGACCCCTATTATGAACCCTTAAAATTTATTGTTTGGGGCTCCAACGGAGATATTAAGTTAGATCCATGTCCAAGGAAACTATATGTAAAATTTCAAGTGTTTAGACCCATAATTGTCGGAGGAGATTTGTAGGGTTCTCAAAGGCCAAATCATTGAAGTTTGACCCCTCAATCGCCAAATTTCTGTCCAAGTACCAATCACATAGATTTTCCAAAATCTCAGTACCCTTTTTATCAAAATTTGGAATATGTAGACTAAAATTGACAGAGAAATGTACACACAGACAGACATATTCAATTCTATAGATAGATAGATAGATAGATAATGAGAGACAGAAAGATAAATATATACAATGATAAATGAATTAGTAGAGATAGTTGTTAAATTTTTGGAAATATGTATGGCAATTTGATGGTAAGACTTAGAGCTAACTGTTAATATTTAAAATATATACACAGAAATTCAAATGACAGGACTTATATGTAGAGTGCTCAATACATCAGTAGAGCAAGGTAATAAGTTAAAAAAAATGTATACGTCAATTTAGATAACCACAATTTTTTTGGTATTCTTGTGTGAATATGACATAATGTAATATAAATTTTAATAATTTTATTCTAAATGTTATGATTCTCAATGAAAAATCTAAAATGTCAATATATATATATATTTTATATATATATATATATATATATATATATATACATATATATATATATATTTCAATAAAAAGAATAACTTCTAATAATTATGTCATCTATATAACAATTGTCTCCCTTGAACATATATTGATTATATATATATAAAATATATATATTTATATATATATATATATATATATATATATATATATATACATATATTTATTAAAAAAAAATAACTTCTAATAATTATGTGATCAATATTAAAATTGTCTCCCTTGAATATATATATATATGTATATATATTTATTTCAATAAAAAATAAGCTGTAATAATTATGTGATCTATTTACAAATGGTCCCCCTGTAATATATATATATATATATATATATGTATATATATATATATATATATATATATATATATATATATATATATATATATATATATATATATTCAATTAAAAAAATAACTTTTAATAATTATGTGATCTATATACAAATTGTCTCCCTTTTTTAGCACTATTTAAAGTGTAATTATTAAGTACAAATCTAAATAAAATGTCTTTATTGCTCTATGTCTAATTGAGCACTCTTATATAACTCTAGTTTAATCTTAATGTTTACTTATCCTGTAATAAAATAAACGTTTTATAATATCAGCTCTGTCTAGTTTTGAGCACTATTTTAAAGTGTTATTATTAAGTAAAAATCAAAATAACATGACTTTATTGCTCTATGTCTCATTGATTGAATTGAAATAAATATATATATATATATTTACTTCAATTAATAAAAATAACTTCTAATTATTATATGATCTATATCAAATTGTCTCCCTTGAATATATATATATGTATATATATATATATATATATATATATATATATATATATATTTATTTATTTCAATAAAAAAAAACTTCTAATAATTATGTGATCTATATACAAATTGTCTCCCTTGAATATATATATATATAGATTATATATATATATATATATGTATTTCAATTAAAAAAATAACTTCTAATAATTATGTGATTTATATATTTACCAATGATTCTTGCATGTGCTCCATAGTTTTATATAGCTGTGTAGTAAATTTAAAAATTGCTTTGTTTAATTATACAAGACGATTTTACTTTAAGAGTGCTCAATGCATTTATAGAGCTTTGTAGTAAGAGTTGGAAACATTTTGGCAATTATTTTAGACAAATCTACTTCCAGAGTGCTCAATATATTAGTAGAGCTAAATAAAACATTTGAGAAACAGATATGGCATTTCAACTGCATAAATTTATTTTGACAGAGTTCAATACATTAGTAGAGCTAAATATAGACTTTCAAAAAACGTATGGCAATTCAGCTACACGAATATACTTAAGAGTGCTCAATACATTAGTAGACGAAAGAATAAAATTCAGAAAACATGAAGAGCTCTGCAGTATGTTTTGAAAACCTAAATGTCAATATGTAAGTATAGATATACTGTAAGTGTTTAATATATATATATATATATATATATATATATATATATATATATATATATATATATATATATATATGACAAGTATTAAAACAAGTTTCTTATTTGAGTGCCTAATATATTTGAGAGCTCTATGGTAACTTTATAAAACATATTTCCAAATTATGTTAGATAAATTGTCTTTGAGAGTGCTCATTTCTAAGTAGAGCTCTGTAGAAAATTTTTGAGACATGTTCAGCAATTTAAGTTCATATGAGTTAATAAATAGAGCTATATAGTGACTTGTGCAAACTTATATGGCACTTATCCTAGACAAGTTAACTCTTGTAGCTGTGCAATACGTAAGTAGAGTTCTGCATTAGTTTTGGGGTATGGTTCTCACTTTATTAGGGCAATAACTTGGACACATTATACTATGGACAAATCCATTGAGGACAACCAAAGGTAACCTGTTTTTTTCCACTCTGCTGAATAAGACTCATCCGTCTTGGTTCACTCTTGGGACATTAAAACACACGAGGTGAAGAATTAAAAAAAGAATGCAAAAATGTAAATGTCTTTGCAACTCATTCATTTTCACTTTCATAACACAAAAACATCTGTAAAAACTTGATAAAAGAATGCACAAACAATAAAATACAACTTTGCTGTCTTGGAATCTGAAATCAGTAGAAACTTCCCCTACTGAAATTCCTGCACACCTCAAAAAAAAAAAAAAAAAAAGAAAGAAAAAAGAATCCTTCCCAATGCAATACTTTTCAAGCAATTACAGTGTCAGACTTGGTACTGCAATGACTCTGTAAACTGAAAAAAATATACATAATAAAAAATGTTAAGCAAAATTGATTCATGTTAACACCTCTCCCAACACCACAGATTAATTACAAAAATACTTGATAAAGCAAGACACAATTACAAATGTGTATGAAAAAAATAAAAATAAAAAAAATCAACCAAGCAATGGCTCATGATTTCCTGGTGTTTGATGGAATGTGAGTAGGCATACAGCCTGGATAATTTTCCAAGGTAAGTGATGATATTCATCATTATTGTCTTTTTGGATTAGTTCAGATATATCTCATAACTATAATTGTTTTATGTATATATTTATATGTCTAGATGTTATGTGTGCTATTTGCATGTTCCCTATAGAAAAAAGCTACATAAAATTTACAAGTGTATTCTGATGTAAAATTAACCAGTAAAACAATGCTTGTGTTCCTGATACACCAACTATTTCCTATTAGCATATAAGTTGAATCATGAAATGTATCTCCCTTGCCTGTCTCTCTTTATACCTCTGTATTTATCTAGATCTGTCTATCTCCCTTTTCTTATTCTTTATCCCTATTCCCCGTCTTGCTATCCCAGGTAACAGTAGGCGTCGATGAGGCACATCCAGACGCCAACCTACACGGTGCAGAGAAAGGACAGAAAAAAAACTAAGTCCCGATGTGCCTAGCAGATTAGAAGGCATTTTGCTACGCCTACATGCACCCAACATGGCAGTAGGCGTCGATCGGGCACTTCCAGACACTTACTTACACTGTTTCGAACTTAGAAATTTCAATTGAATACTACTTGACATGTGTTGGTCCAGTAGCTCCTCATCTACCTATACCTACGTCCACCCCTGTTTGGACTTAGAAATTTTCAATTGAATACACGTTGAGAAGGCTTGGTCTATAGGATTCTCACCTATCTATACCTACATCCCCCCTTGTTTGGACTTAGAATTTTTTCAATTGAATACAATCTGAGAAGGCTTGGTCTATAGGATTGTCACCTATCTATACCTACATCCCGTCTTGTTTGGAGTTAGAATTTTTTCACTTGAATACACGTTGAGAAGGCTTGGTCTATAGGATTCTCACCTATCTATACCTACATCCCCTCTTGTTTGGACTTAGAATTTTTTCAATTGACTACACGTTGAGAAGGCTTGGTCTATAGGATTCTCACCTATCTATACCTACATCCCCTCTTGTTTGAACTTAGAATTTTTTCAATTGAATACACGTTGAGAAGGCTTGGTCTATAGGATTCTTACCTATCTATACCTACATCCCCTCTTGTTTGGACTTAGAATTTTTTCAATTGAATACACGTTGAGAAGGCTTGGTCTATAGGATTCTCATCTATCTATACCTACATCCCCTTTTGTTTGGACTTTGAATTTTTTCAATTGAATACACGTTGAGAAGGCTTGGTCTATAGGATACTAACCTATCTATACCTACATCCCCTCTTGTTTGGACTTAGAATTTTTTCAATTGAATACAATCTGAGAAGGCTTGGTCTATAGGATTGTCACCTATCTATACCTACATCCCCTCTTGTTTGGACTTAGAATTTTCTCAATTTAATACACGTTGAGAAGGCTTGGTCTATAGGATTCTCATCTATCAATACCTACATCCCCTCTTGTTTGGACTTAGAATTTTTTCAATTGAATACACGTTGAGAAGGCTTGGTCTATAGGATTCTCACCTATCAATACCTACATCCCCTCTTGTTTGGACTTAGAAATTTTTCAATTGAATACACGTTGAGAAGGCTTGGTCTATAGGATGCTCACCTATCTATACCTACATCCCCTCTTGTTTGGACTTAGAATTTTTCAATTGAATACACGTCGAGAAGGCTTGGTCTATAGGATTCTTACCTATCTATACCTACATCCCCTCTTGTTTGGACTTTGAATTTTTTAATTGAATACACGTCGAGAAGGCTTGGTCTATAGGATTCTTACCTATCTATACCTACATCCCCTCTTGTTTGGACTTAGAATTTTTTCAATTGAATACACGTCGAGAAGGCTTGGTCTATAGGATTCTTACCTATCTATACCTACATCCCCTCTTGTTTGGACTTAGAATTTTTTCAATTGAATACACGTCGAGAAGGCTTGGTCTATAGGATTCTCACCTATCTATACCTACATCCCCTCTTGTTTGGACTTAGAATTTTTTCAATTGAATACACGTTGAGAAGGCTTGGTCTATAGGATTCTAACCTACCTATACCTACATCCCCTCTTGTTTGGACTTTGAATTTTTTCAATTGAATACACGTTGAGAAGGCTTGGTCTATAGGATTGTCACCTATCTATAGCTACATCCCCTCTTGTTTGGACTTAGAATTTTTTCAATTGAATACACGTTGAGAAGGCTTGGTCTATAGGATTCTCACCTATCTATACCTACATCCCCTCTTGTTTGGACTTAGAAATTTTTCGATTGAATACACGTCGAGAAGGCTTGGTCTATAGGATTCTCACCTATCTATACCTACATCCCCTCTTGTTTGGACTTAGAATTTTTTCAATTGAATACACGTTGAGAAGGCTTGGTCTATAGGATTCTTACCTATCTATACCTACATCCCCTCTTGTTTGGACTTTGAATTTTTCAATTGAATACACGTCGAGAAGGCTTGGTCTATAGGATTCTTACCTATCTATACCTACATCCCCTCTTGTTTGGACTTAGAATTTTTTCAATTGAATACACGTCGAGAAGGCTTGGTCTATAGGATTCTTACCTATCTATACCTACATCCCCTCTTGTTTGGACTTAGAATTTTTTCGATTGAATACACGTCGAGAAGGCTTGGTCTATAGGATTCTCATCTATCAATACCTACATCCCCTCTTGTTTGGACTTAGAATTTTTTCAATTGAATACACGTTGAGAAGGCTTGGTCTATAGGATTCTCACCTATCTATACCTACATCCCCTCTTGTTTGGACTTAGAATTTTTCAATTGAATACAATCTGAGAAGGCTTGGTCTATAGGGTTCTCACCTATCTATACCTACATCCCCTCTTGTTTGGACTTAGAATTTTTCAATTGAATACACGTTGAGAAGGCTTTGTCTATAGGATTCTAACCTATCTATACCTACATCCCCTCTTGTTTGGACTTAGAATTTTTTCAATTGAATACAATCTGAGAAGGCTTGGTCTATAGGATTGTCACCTATCTATACCTACATCCCCTCTTGGTTGGACTTGGAATTTTTTCAATTGAATACACGTTGAGAAGGCTTGGTCTATAGGATTCTCACCTATCTATACCTACATCCCCTCTTGTTTGGACTTAGAAATTTTTCGATTGAATACACGTCGAGAAGGCTTGGTCTATAGGATTCTCACCTATCTATACCTACATCCCCTCTTGTTTGGACTTAGAATTTTTTCAATTGAATACACGTTGAGAAGGCTTGGTCTATAGGATTCTTACCTATCTATACCTACATCCCCTCTTGTTTAGACTTAGAATTTTTCAATTGAATACACGTCGAGAAGGCTTGGTCTATAGGATCCTAACCTATCAATACCTACATCCCCTCTTGTTTGGACTTAGAATTTTTCGATTGAATACACGTCGAGAAGGCTTGGTCTATAGGATTCTCATCTATCAATACCTATATCCCCTCTTGTTTGGACTTAGAATTTTTCAATTGAATACACATTGAGAAGGCTTGGTCTATAGGATTCTTACCTATCTATACCTACATCCCCTCTTGTTTGGACTTAGAATTTTACAATTGAATACACGTCGCGAAGGCTTGGTCTATAGGATTCTTACCTATCTATACCTACATCCCCTCTTGTTTGGACTTAGAATTTTTTCGATTGAATACACGTCGAGAAGGCTTGGTCTATAGGATTCTCATCTATCAATACCTACATCCCCTCTTGTTTGGACTTAGAATTTTTTCAATTGAATATACGTTGAGAAGGCTTGGTCTATAGGATTCTCATCTATCTATACCTACATCCCCTCTTGTTTGGACTTAGAATTTTTCAATTGAATACACGTTGAGAAGGCTTGGTCTATAGAATTCTAACCTATCTATACCTACATCCCCTCTTGTTTGGACTTAGAATTTTTTCAATTGAATACACGTTGAGAAGGCTTGGTCTATAGGATTCTCACCTATCTATACCTACATCCCCTCTTGTTTGGACTTAGAATTTTTCAATTGAATACAATCTGAGAAGGCTTGGTCTATAGGATTCTCACCTATCTATACCTACATCCCCTCTTGTTTGGACTTAGAATTTTTCAATTGAATACACGTTGAGAAGGCTTGGTCTATAGGATTCTAACCTATCTATACCTACATCCACTCTTGTTTGGACTTAGAATTTTTTCAATTGAATACAATCTGAGAAGGCTTGGTCTATAGGATTGTCACCTATCTATACCTACATCCCCTCTTGGTTGGACTTGGAATTTTTTCAATTGAATACACGTTGAGAAGGCTTGGTCTATAGGATTCTCACCTATCTATACCTACATCCCCTCTTGTTTGGACTTAGAAATTTTTCGATTGAATACACGTCGAGAAGGCTTGGTATCTAGGATTCTCACCTATCTATACCTACATCCCCTCTTGTTTGGACTTAGAATTTTTTCAATTGAATACACGTTGAGAAGGCTTGGTCTATAGGATACTAACCTATCTATACCTACATCCCCTCTTGTTTGGACTTAGAATTTTTTCAATTGAATACAATCTGAGAAGGCTTGGTCTATAGGATTGTCACCTATCTATACCTACATCCCCTCTTGTTTGGACTTAGAATTTTTTCAATTTAATACACGTTGAGAAGGCTTGGTCTATAGGATTCTCATCTATCAATACCTACATCCCCTCTTGTTTGGACTTAGAATTTTTTCAATTGAATACACGTTTAGAAGGCTTGGTCTATAGGATTCTCACCTATCAATACCTACATCCCCTCTTGTTTGGACTTAGAAATTTTTCAATTGAATACACGTTGAGAAGGCTTGGTCTATAGGATGCTCACCTATCTATACCTACATCCCCTCTTGTTTGGACTTAGAATTTTTCAATTGAATACACGTCGAGAAGGCTTGGTCTATAGGATTCTTACCTATCTATACCTACATCCCCTCTTGTTTGGACTTAGAATTTTTTAATTGAATACACGTCGAGAAGGCTTGGTCTATAGGATTCTTACCTATCTATACCTACATCCCCTCTTGTTTGGACTTAGAATTTTTTCAATTGAATACACGTCGAGAAGGCTTGGTCTATAGGATTCTTACCTATCTATACCTACATCCCCTCTTGTTTGGACTTAGAATTTTTTCAATTGAATACACGTCGAGAAGGCTTGGTCTATAGGATTCTCACCTATCTATACCTACATCCCCTCTTGTTTGGACTTAGAATTTTTTCAATTGAAT
Source organism: Euprymna scolopes (assembly GCF_053919585.1). Taxonomy (NCBI): domain Eukaryota; kingdom Metazoa; phylum Mollusca; class Cephalopoda; order Sepiida; family Sepiolidae; genus Euprymna; species Euprymna scolopes. Next base: position 170,216,855 of record NC_136489.1, on the reverse strand, counting down.
ACACGTTTAGAAGGCTTGGTCTATAGGATTCTAACCTACCTATACCTACATCCCCTCTTGTTTGGACTTTGAATTTTTTCAATTGAATACACGTTGAGAAGGCTTGGTCTATAGGATTGTCACCTATCTATAGCTACATCCCCTCTTGTTTGGACTTAGAATTTTTTCAATTGAATACACGTTGAGAAGGCTTGGTCTATAGGATTCTCACCTATCTATACCTACATCCCCTCTTGTTTGGACTTAGAATTTTTCAATTGAATACACGTTGAGAAGGCTTGGTCTATAGGATCCTAACCTATCAATACCTACATCCCCTCTTGTTTGGACTTAGAATTTTTTCGATTGAATACACGTCGAGAAGGCTTGGTCTATAGGATTCTCATCTATCAATACCTACATCCCCTCTTGTTTGGACTTAGAATTTTTTCAATTGAATATACGTTGAGAAGGCTTGGTCTATAGGATTCTCACCTATCTATACCTACATCCCCTCTTGTTTGGACTTAGAATTTTTTCAATTGAATACAATCTGAGAAGGCTTGGTCTATAGGATTGTCACCTATCTATACCTACATCCCCTCTTGGTTGGACTTAGAATTTTTTCAATTGAATACACGTTGAGAAGGCTTGGTCTATAGGATTCTCACCTATCTATACCTACATCCCCCCTTGTTTGGACTTGGAATTTTTTCAATTGAATACACGTTGAGAAGGCTTGGTCTATAGGATTCTTACCTATCTATACCTACATCCTCTCTTGTTTGGACTTAGAATTTTTTCAATTGAATACACGTTGAGAAGGCTTGGTCTATAGGATTCTTACCTATCTATACCTACATCCCCTCTTGTTTGGACTTTGAATTTTTCAATTGAATACACGTCGAGAAGGCTTGGTCTATAGGATTCTCACCTATCTATACCTACATCCCCTCTTGGTTGGACTTAGAATTTTTTCAATTGAATACACGTTGAGAAGGCTTGGTCTATAGGATTCTCACCTATCTATACCTACATCCCCTCTTGTTTGGACTTAGAAATTTTTCGATTGAATACACGTTGAGAAGGCTTGGTCTATAGGATTCTAACCTATCTATACCTACATCCCCTTTTGTTTGGACTTTGAATTTTTTCAATTGAATACACGTTGAGAAGGCTTGGTCTATAGGATTCTAACCTACCTATACCTACATCCCCTCTTGTTTGGACTTTGAATTTTTTCAATTGAATACACGTTGAGAAGGCTTGGTCTATAGGATTCTCACCTATCTATACCTACATCCCCTCTTGTTTGGACTTAGAAATTTTTCGATTGAATACACGTCGAGAAGGCTTGGTCTATAGGATTCTCACCTATCTATACCTACATCCCCTCTTGTTTGGACTTAGAATTTTTTCAATTGAATACACGTTGAGAAGGCTTGGTCTATAGGATTCTTACCTATCTATACCTACATCCCCTCTTGTTTGGACTTAGAATTTTTCAATTGAATACACGTTGAGAAGGCTTGGTCTATAGGATTCTCACCTATCTATACCTACATCCCCTCTTGTTTGGACTTAGAATTTTTTCAATTGAATACACGTTGAGAAGGCTTGGTCTATAGGATACTAACCTATCTATACCTACATCCCCTCTTGTTTGGACTTAGAATTTTTTCAATTGAATACAATCTGAGAAGGCTTGGTCTATAGGATTGTCACCTATCTATACCTACATCCCGTCTTGTTTGGACTTAGAATTTTTTCAATTTAATACACGTTGAGAAGGCTTGGTCTATAGGATTCTCACCTATCTATACCTACATCCCCTCTTGTTTGGACTTAGAATTTTTTCAATTGAATACACGTTGAGAAGGCTTGGTCTATAGGATTCTCACCTATCAATACCTACATCCCCTGTTGTTTGGACTTAGAAATTTTTCAATTGAATACACGTTGAGAAGGCTTGGTCTATAGGATTCTCACCTATCTATACCTACATCCCCTCTTGTTTGGACTTAGAATTTTTCAATTGAATACACGTCGAGAAGGCTTGGTCTATAGGATTCTTACCTATCTATACCTACATCCCCTCTTGTTTGGACTTTGAATTTTTCAATTGAATACACGTCGAGAAGGCTTGGTCTATAGGATTCTTACCTATCTATACCTACATCCCCTCTTGTTTGGACTTAGAATTTTTTCAATTGAATACACGTCGAGAAGGCTTGGTCTATAGGATTCTTACCTATCTATACCTACATCCCCTCTTGTTTGGACTTAGAATTTTTTCGATTGAATACACGTCGAGAAGGCTTGGTCTATAGGATTCTCATCTATCAATACCTACATCCCCTCTTGTTTGGACTCAGAATTTTTATATTGAATACACGTTGAGAAGGCTTGGTCTATATGATACTCATCTATCTATACCTACATCCCCTCTTGTTTGGACTTAGAATTTTTCAATTGAATACACGTTGAGAAGGCTTGGTCTATAGGATTCTAACCTATCTATACCTACATCCCCTCTTGTTTGGACTTAGAATTTTTTCAATTGAATACACGTTGAGAAGGCTTGGTCTATAGGATTCTCACCTATCTATACCTACATCCCCTCTTGTTTGGACTTAGAATTTTTCAATTGAATACAATCTGAGAAGGCTTGGTCTATAGGATTCTCACCTATCTATACCTACATCCCCTCTTGTTTGGACTTAGAATTTTTCAATTGAATACACGTTGAGAAGGCTTGGTCTATAGGATTCTAACCTATCTATACCTACATCCCCTCTTGTTTGGACTTAGAATTTTTCAATTGAATACAATCTGAGAAGGCTTGGTCTATAGGATTGTCACCTATCTATACCTACATCCCCTCTTGGTTGGACTTGGAATTTTTTCAATTGAATACACGTTGAGAAGGCTTGGTCTATAGGATTCTAACCTATCTATACCTACATCCCCTCTTGTTTGGACTTAGAAATTTTTCGATTGAATACACGTCGAGAAGGCTTGGTCTATAGGATTCTCACCTATCTATACCTACATCCCCTCTTGTTTTGACTTAGAATTTTTTCAATTGAATACACGTTGAGAAGGCTTGGTCTATAGGATTCTTACCTATCTATACCTACATCCCCTCTTGTTTGGACTTTGAATTTTTCAATTGAATACACGTCGAGAAGGCTTGGTCTATAGGATTCTTACCTATCTATACCTACATCCCCTCTTGTTTGGACTTAGAATTTTTTCAATTGAATACACGTCGAGAAGGCTTGGACAATAGGATTCTTACCTATCTATACCTACATCCCCTCTTGTTTGGACTTAGAATTTTTTCGATTGAATACACGTCGAGAAGGCTTGGTCTATAGGATTCTCATCTATCAATACCTACATCCCCTCTTGTTTGGACTTAGAATTTTTTCAATTGAATACACGTTGAGAAGGCTTGGTCTATAGGATTCTCATCTATCTATACCTACATCCCCTCTTGTTTGGACTTAGAATTTTTCAATTGAATACACGTTGAGAAGGCTTGGTCTATAGGATTCTAACCTATCTATACCTACATCCCCTCTTGTTTGGACTTAGAATTTTTTCAATTGAATACACGTTGAGAAGGCTTGGTCTATAGGATTCTCACCTATCTATACCTACATCCCCTCTTGTTTGGACTTAGAATTTTTCAATTGAATACAATCTGAGAAGGCTTGGTCTATAGGATTCTCACCTATCTATACCTACATCCCCTCTTGTTTGGACTTAGAAATTTTTCAATTGAATACAATCATAGAAGGCTTGGTCTATAGGATTGTCATCTATCAATACCTACATCCCCTCTTGTTTGGACTTAGAAATTTTTCAATTGAATACAATCCGAGAAGGCTTGGTCTCTAGGATTCTCATCCATCTATACCTACATCCCCTCTTGTTTGGACTTAGAAATTTTTCAATTGAATACAATCTGAGAAGGCTTGGTCTATAGGATTCTCATCTATCTATACCTACATCCCCTCTTGTTTGGACTTAGAATTTTTTAAATTGAATACAATCCGAGAAGGCTTGGTCTAGAGGATTGTCATCTATCTATACCTACATCCCCTTTTGTTTGGACTTAGAATTTTTTCAATATAATAAAATCTGAGAAGGCTTGGTCTATAGGATTGTCATCTATCTATACCTACATCCCCTCTTGTTTGGACTTACAATTTTTCAATTGAATACAATCCGAGAAGGCTTGGTCTATAGGATTGTCATCTATCTATACCTACATCCCCTCTTGTTTGGACTTAGAATTTTTTCAATTGAATACAATCCGAGAAGGCTTGGTCTATAGGATTGTCATCTACCTATACCTACATCCCCTCTTGTTTGGACTTAGAATTTTTTCAATTGAATACAATCCGAGAAGGCTTGGTCTATAGGATTGTCATCTATCTATACCTATATCCCCTCTTGTTTGGACTTAGAAATTTTTCAATTGAATACACGCTGAGCAGGCTTGGACTATAGGATTCTCATCTATCTATACCTACATCCCCTCTTGTTTTGACTTGGAAATTTTTCAATTGAATACAATCCGAGAAGGCTTGGTCTATAGGATTGTCATCTATCTATACCTACATCCCCTCTTGTTTGGACTTAGAATTTTTCAATTGAATACAATCCGAGAAGGCTGGTCTATAGGATTTTCACCTATCTATACCTACATCCCCTCTTGTTTGGACTTAGAATTTTTCAATTGAATACAATCCGAGAAGGCTTGGTCTATAGGATTCTCATCTATCTATACAAACATCCTCTCTTGTTTGGACTTAGAATTTTTAAATTGAATACAATCCGAGAAGGCTTGGTCTATAGGATAGTCACCTATCTATACCTACATCCCCTCTTGTTTGGACTTAGAAATTTTTCAATTGAATACAATCCGAGAAGGCTTGGTCTATAGGATTGTCATCTACCTATACCTACATCCCCTCTTGTTTGTACTTAGAATTTTTGAATTGAATACAATCTGAGAAGGCTTGGTCTATAGGATTGTCATCTAGCTATACTTACATCCCCTCTTGTTTGGACTTAGAAATTTTTCAATTGAATACAATCTGAGAAGGCTGGTCTATAGGATTGTCACCTATCTATACCTACATCCCCTCTTGTTGGGACTTAGAATTTTTGCAATTGAATACAATACGAGAAGGCTTGGTCTATAGGATTGTCACCTATCTATACCTACATCCCCTCTTGTTTGGACTTAGAATTTTTCAATTGAATACAATCCGAGAAGGCTGGGTCTATAGGATTGTCATCTATCTATACAAACATCCCCTCTTGTTTGGACTTAGAATATTTCAATTGAATACAATCCGAGAAGGCTTGGTCTATAGGATAGTAACCTATCTATACCTACATCCCCTCTTGTTTGGACTTAGAAATTTTTAAATTGAATACAATCCGAGAAGGCTTGGTCTATAGGATTGTCATATCCGAGAAGGCTTGGTCTATAGGATTCTCATCTACCTATACCTACATCCCCTCTTGTTTGGACTTAGAAATTTTTCAATTGAATACACACTGAGAAGGCTTGGACTATAGGATTCTCATCTATCTATACCTACATCCCTTCTAGTTTGGACTTAGAAATTTTTCAATTGAATACACGCTGGCTGAGCAGGCTTGGACTATATGATTCTCATCTATCTATACCTCCATCCCCTCTTTTTTGGACTTAGAATTTTTTCAATTGACTACAATCCGAGAAGGCTTGGTCTATAGGATTGTGACCTATCTATACCTACATCCCCTCTTGTTTGGACTTAGAAATTTTTCAATTGAATACACGCTGAGCAGGCTTGGACTATAGGATTCTCATCTATCTATACCTCCATCCCCTCTTGTTTGGACTTAGAATTTTTTCAATTGAATACAATCCGAGAATGCTTGGTCTATAGGATTGTCATCTATCTATACCTATATCCCCTCTTGTTTGGACTTAGAAATTTTTCAATTGAATACACGCTGAGCAGGCTTGGACTATAGGATTCTCATCTATCTATACCTACATCCCCTCTTGTTTTGACTTAGAAATTTTTCAATTGAATACAATCCGAGAAGGCTAGGTCTATAGGATTGTCATCTATCTATACCTACATCCCCTCTTGTTTGGACTTAGAATTTTTCAATTGAATACAATCCGAGAAGGCTGGTCTATAGGATTTTCACCTATCTATACCTACATCCCCTCTTGTTTGGACTTAGAATTTTTCAATTGAATACAATCCGAGAAGGCTTGGTCTATAGGATTCTCATCTATCTATACAAACATCCTCTCTTGTTTGGACTTCGAATTTTTCAATTGAATACAATCCGAGAAGGCTTGGTCTATAGGATAGTCACCTATCTATACCTACATCCCCTCTTGTTTGGACTTAGAAATTTTTCAATTGAATACACGCTGAGCAGGCTTGGACTATAGGATTCTCATCTATCTATACCTACATCCCCTCTTGTTTTGACTTAGAAATTTTTCAATTGAATACAATCCGAGAAGGCTTGGTCTATAGGATTGTCATCTATCTATACCTACATCCCCTCTTGTTTGGACTTAGAATTTTTAAATTGAATACAATCCGAGAAGGCTGGTCTATAGGATTTTCACCTCTCTATACCTACATCCCCTCTTGTTTGGACTTAGAATTTTTCAATTGAATACAATCCGAGAAGGCTTGGTCTATAGGATTGTCATCTATCTATACGTACATCCGCTCTTGTTTGGACTTAGAAATTTTTCAATTGAATACAATCTGAGAAGGCTGGTCTATAGGATTGTCACCTATCTATACCTACATCCCCTCTTGTTTGGACTTAGAAATTTTTCAATTGAATACAATCCGAGAAGGCTTGGTCTATAGGATTGTCATCTATCTATACCTACATCCCCTCGTGTTTGAACTTAGAATTTTTTCAATTGAATACAATCCGAGAAGGCTTGGTCTATAGGATTGTCATCTATATATACCTACATTCCTTCTTATTTGGACTTAGAATTTTTTCCATTTAATACAATCTGAGAAGGCTTGGTCTATAGGATCGTCATCTACATATACCTACATCCCCTCTTGTTTGGAATTAGAAATCCAGAATAACCACATTCTTTCACCTTTGAGGATATGAACATTTTTCCAGTTTTTCAAGGTATTAATTTTGTCTTTATTTTATGTCTAAATCAAAGAAAATCAGCCAAAAATACCAAAGAATAGCATTAATAGCTTTCGAATAGATAGGAAACATTAAAAATAACAGATGAATGATTCCAGAATCACCACATTCTTTCACCTTTGAGGTCATGAAAATTTTCCAATTTTTCAATGTATTAATTTTGTCTTTATTTTATGTCTAAATCAAAGAAAATAAGCCCAAAATACCAAAGAATAGCATTAAAAGCTTTCGATTAGATAGGAAACATAAAAAATAACAGATGAATGATTCCAGAATGATTCCAGAATCACCACATTCTTTCACCTTTGAGGTCATGAAAACTTTCCAATTGTTCAAGGTATTAATTTTGTCTTTATTTTATTTTTTTAAAATGCACCCGTTTTAAAATAATCTAATATCACCTAACGGTGGTACTTTATTCTGTGACGTCACCAGGTTAGGTTACTTTAGTGCAACGGCCTTCTATTTACGTAGGTCATTCTCGACTAGGTTAATGTGTGTTTACCTACATAAATACAAGTAAAATAAACAAAAAAATATGTCAAGAAGTCTGTCAGATTGGGGATGGTTCCAGATTGTGGCTAGGTTGTCAGCTATACGAACCAGGTTATTTGCAGCATCTGTGAATGTTGTGTTTAACAAAAGAACTCAGTTTTCAGATTTCCAAAAGAATAGCAAGAAAAAATGGAAATTTAAAACTAGTGACAAACAAAAGCTGAATTCATCTCCAAGTACTATTCCATTAAACTTTATAAAATCAACCTTTTTTCTTTGGGAAGGTGGAGCACTGATTTCACGTGAGATAAATATGACACCAACTTTATTACAGGAGGAACTTTATTTTAGAGAAAAGGAAATGCTTTTGAAGTATAAGAGACCCTCTTTATTCAGCTTTGCTACAAGATGTGGTAAGATAATCTATGACAGCTCCAATAACCATAACATTCACCAAGGTTTTTTTTTTCACGTTCGGCTCCATTGCCAATGAGCAAAGCAAATTTTCTCCAACAAAAACGGCATTTTAATCTAAACCGTTTCTGTCACGGTTTTCATAATTCAAGTTTGCCTTTTAAGATGATGAACAAAAACATTGGGAATTGTACGTCCATCGCTTCTGCCTCTACCAAAAGCCGATCTGATGCTTCTCGGGGCTGGCTTACTCTTGAGGGTTATCGCATCTACCCATGGTCAATATCTGGATTAGAGACATGTGTAGTTGTCAAGGCTGAACAAGATAAGAAACTAGCAGTGGCCTTCGACCTAGGATACATGACCAGACCGAGTATTCGTTGTCAACACGTTTTCATCAGGTAAGAAAACACAAATCTATAGCTCATCATCACCATCAAAACTAACCTATTTCTGATCAGGTCTTTAGATTTCTTCAAGTCCAACTTATCACTTCCTCCCATGTTTTCCTTGGCCTATTGCTGCTAACTCATCCTGCTACCTTAACTATTCTACATCTACTAATCCAAGAACTTTCATCCATTTTTTTAAATATTGCAATTCCATGGTATTATCAAATTAATATATACCATCACAATTCCATAGTATTATCAAATTAATATATACCATCACAATTCCATGGTATTATCAAATTAATATATACCATCACAATTCCATAGTATTATCAAATTAATATATACCATCACAATTCCATAGTATTATCAAATTAATATATACCATCACAATTCCATAGTATTATCAAATTAATATATACCATCACAATTCCATAGTATTATCAAATTAATATATACCATCACAATTCCATAGTATTATCAAATTAATATATACCATCACAATTCCATGGTATTATCAAATTAATTTATACCATCACAATTCCATAGTATTATCAAATTAATATATACCATCACAATTCCATGGTATTATCAAATTAATATATACCATCACAATTCCATAGTATTATAAAATTAATATATACCATCACAATTCCATGGTATTACCAAAGTAATATATACCATCACAATTCCATGGTATTACCAAATTAATATATACCATCACAATTCCATGGTATTATCAAATTAATATATACCATCACAATTCCATAGTATTATCAAATTAATATATACCATCACAATTCCATGGTATTATCAAATTAATTTATACCATCACAATTCCATAGTATTATCAAATTAATATATACCATCACAATTCCATGGTATTATCAAATTAATATATACCATCACAATTCCATAGTATTATAAAATTAATATATACCATCACAATTCCATGGTATTACCAAAGTAATATATACCATCACAATTCCATGGTATTACCAAATTAATATATACCATCACAATTCCATGGTATTATCAAATTAATATATACCATCACAATTCCATAGTATTATCAAATTAATATATACCATCACAATTCCATGGTATTATCAAATTAATATATACCATCACAATTCCATAGTATTATCAAATGAATATAAAGCATCACAATTCCATGGTATTATCAAATGAATATAAAGCATCACAATTCCATGGTATTATCAAATGAATATAAAGCATCACAATTCCATGGTATTATCAAATGAATATAAAGCATCACAATTCCATGGTATTATCAAATGAATATAAAGCATCACAATTCCATGGTATTATCAAATGAATATACAGCATCACAATTCCATAGTATTATCAAAGTAATATAAAGCATCACAATTCCATGGTATTACCAAAGTAATATATACCATCACAATTCCATGGTATTATCAAATTAATATATACAATCACAATTCCATAGTATTATCAAATTAATATATACCATCACAATTCCATGGTATTATCAAATTAATATAAAGCATCACAATTCCATAGTATTATCAAATTAATATATACCATCACAATTCCATGGTATTATCAAATTAATATAAAGCATCACAATTCCATGGTATTATCAAATTAATATATACCATCACAATTCCATGGTATTATCAAATGAATATAAAGCATCACAATTCCATGGTATTATCAAATTAATATAAAGCATCACAATTCCATGGTATTATCAAATGAATATAAAGCATCACAATTCCATGGTATTATCAAATGAATATAAAGCATCACAATTCCATTCCAAAGTAATATATACCAAAGCTTTTATACAGCAACCAATTCAATATTCCTTTGACACTTCATTCTTCAGAGGAAATCAGTTCAACCTGCCTAGGATAAATTCTGTACAAAAAACAAACAAAACATTACCAAAGTAATAAAACTGAAAAACCTCAATCCAAATATCATTTTCTTGTAAGACACTATGAGTATATATATATATCGCTACTCTTATATAAAGGTCACTTTGAATGTGTGTTTGTGAGAGTTCCTTCTCCATAGGTTCCGAAACAGCTGAGCCTATCTTTTGCACATTTTACACAAAAGTAATTTATGTCTAGTAGTGGTTTTAGATATATGTTGGACAGAAATTCACTTGATAAGTATAGGAAATCTACAAAAAATCTGATCCTAACAATAGTCTTCCTTTCGTATAGATCAAAAAGAAAAATATTTACATTATATTATACTAGCGGGGGTACTCGGCGTTGCCCGAGTGTTTGTTTCCGGGACGGGGGGGGGAGTTTTAAAAAATGTTATGGTAGGTAAGTAGGAAGGATCAAACCCGGAGTCATGAGTAAAAGTAGGAAAATAAAGTGTGAAAAAAAAAAACAAAAAAAACATCTGCAACGTTAACAGTTCGGCCACCAAGAAAAGTCCATTGCAGTTGTTTAGGAAAAAAAAAAAAAAAAAGACGACTACGGTAGGTCGGCGCGAACGTGAAAATATAATGTGAATTGTCCAGCATGCTAACCACTACGCCACAGAGCACTGCAGCTTAGTTTAGTGATTTTAAATAACTTCACATGAAAGAACTACGAAGCCAAACCGGTGTTCTCTTCTCAACTGTTCCTTATGAACGATCCCCAAACGGTGTTAAGTGGTGGCAGGGGGAGGAGGAATTTATTAGAGAGAAAATATTTTACCACTTCCATTGATCTTAACCGATTTTGGCCGTGACTTCTCAGCAGAAAAAGTATAGAAATCAAAGATTATCGAGGAATTTGAGAAATAATAAGCCTATAACACACCTCAGATATTGTTCTGCCGTTTGTGCATATTATATTTGCATGAAATATCTTGATTTTTAATCCTATTAAGGTCAAAATCCGACGAGAAAAAATGAGTTCATTTTATTTATATAGAGAAGATTATATTTACATTACACCAGCCAAAGTAAATAAAATCTCAACAAATCATTTCTTCTTAAAAAACAAAACAAAAAAAAGAAACAATAGATTAGATCATTTGACTAAAGATCAAATGATCTCCTGTTCAAGTCCGAGTCTACCTCACCGTTTTATTTTAATTTTTTCTTTTTAATGAGTTCAATTTACAATGTACCATTTAAAATCGCCACAAATTATTTCTTCATTTACATATTTTAAAACTAAATATTAATCAGAAGTGACTTTGCCAGAGCATTCATCGTCAAGTCCAAATATCAGCTGACGTGATATTGTAAACAAACACAGACGGAATTTCATAATTATTATTTAAAAATATTTTTGCCAGATTAGTCCACCGGGCAAATTATTCCTCATAATAGATAATAATCAATAGAGGATTGATTCTATAATACATACATTGCATAAATTAAAATATCATGTTTAAGTGTATTTACGACTGGGCAATGCTGGGCATCCAACAAGTATGTATGGTATTTGTAACATTTTGGACTGGTGAGCAAAACTACTGCATGACCAAAAGATGAAGTCCAAGGCCTAACATTCACAGGGAACATGAGTTGGAACAGATACATTGAGAGCATTGCTAAGGTTGTGCGAAGAAGGTTGGCTCTCTCTACCATGCTAGAAAGCTACTTACAATCCTGTACCTCTATAAGGCCACCATTCGCCCATTTATGGATTATTGCTGTCACATTTGGACTGGTGCATCTGCTACTAGTTGCTCACTCCTGGACAGGGTCCAAAAGAGAAAACTGTCATCTAAGTTTCAGCCTCTGTCCTATTGGCGAAATGTTGCATCCGTCTGCCTGTTCTACAAGTATTTTAAAGGTGAATGCTCTGATGAACTGCAAGCACTTGTATCCCCTTGATGTAAATACCTCCGACTAACCAACAAGCAGCTAAATCCCACTCCTACACAGTAGAGATCCTGTGATGTAAGAAAGCTTTCTACTCCAATAGTTTCTTTCCCCTAACTTCTAGACTTTGGAACTCCCTTCTGGGATTCTGCTTTCCAAACTGTACTGATATGCAGAAGCTCAAGTATAATGTGAACAGACATCTTGCTGCTCATCTCCCTTCATAATATCCCTGCAACTTAAGTCCCCGATAGTAGCCCCTTACTTCAAAGTGGCACTGTGCCTTGTTTGCGGTGAAAGTTGAATAAAAAAGTGGAGCATGTATGGTCCCCCGTGAGTGCACAGTGAACGAGGCATAAAAAATGACTAAGTTCAGCATTTGTCCCTATTTAACCCTAAAAATCCCCAGGGAACATCAAATCCTGGTGAGAAGGAACAAACAGTGCAGTTTTAGGCCTTAACATATGTAAATTTGAGTTCTGCACTATGCAAAAAAAGAAATGACTAAGTCCATCATTCGCCCCCCCTCCCACCCATGTAGCCTCAAAAGTCCCCAAGGCCTTCACATTTTAAAATTGTAGTTCAGCACCTTGAAAAACTGCTAAATAGACATAAACACAAAATTTTGGACAAATATCGTAAAATAGTCCAAAAAATGGAGTGTTTCTATTAGCCCTAAAAGAGCCCCTGGGGCACACCCAATATTATCGCAAAGTATAGACAAACAAAATTATATAAAAATCAGTTAGTTACAACTTTTCAGAAAGTTTTATAAAAATCCAAGTCATCAATTTCTTTTTAATACACACAAATGTGTCAATTTTAGCCATTTTAACCCGAAAGGCACCCCTGGAGGGGAAACCAAAGTTTTCCCAGAAAATCTGTTCTGTTACTTTTTTTTACTTATATCATGTTTAATATGTGCACAAAATTTCCAAAAATTCCAAGGCATAGTTATTGAGAAAAATGTGGACAGACGAATGGACAAACAGACAAGGGTAAATTTACAGGTCCACCCTCCTTTTGTCGAGGAACAAAAAAAGAAAAGTGTTTGGATTTGTAATGTGAATCTTAATCAAAGCCTTAGATCTGGTGAGTTCAGAGAAAGATTTTAATATAATCTGTACTAATAAATTTGTTGCACTTCTGCCCCCTCAATGTAGGTATCACTGACAAACCCGCTTAGCAACAAAATCACACCCCTTTACTGTTAAGGTCCCTAAATGTCAGAAGGTCTTCTCCTCTAAGAGTTTCTTCTTTCAAACAGACTTTGGAATTCCCTTACTGCTACCTGCTTCCTTGACTGTACTTGTAATGACATGCAGAAGTTTAAATGTAATATAAACCAACATCTTGCTCATCTTCCCTAAACATGGTCCCTCTTACATCCAAGAGGCAGTGTGCCTTGTTTTGGATGAACATGAGTCAAGAAACAAATAGAAGAACAAAAGAAAAACACTAACAAATGTTAATTAAAAAAAAATGTGATAAACTGTTTGAAATTATTGTTCCCAGATAACACTGGGTTACCTTGCTGTTTAAATCTTCATTTTGTGATGTTTCAATTAAAATTGTGTAAAAGCAAAAATGTTTTTTGGGTTTGAAAACGTTTTTTTTTCAGTCATGGTCATATGGATCACGTTTCCGGATTGTTCCAACACGCAACGAAACGCAACTTGTATAATCTTCCGCCGGCTGTCTACTACGTGCCACCAGATTTAGTTGAGACACTGCATAAAATAGGAGAACTGCTGTACACGCTCTCTTCGACACCAGACATCCTGAGGCATTTGGATATACGGCCAATTCAACCTGGTGACCGAGTTTTGGTAAGTCATCGCTTCGTAGCAGAATTTTATTTTTGCCATTTTATGTGGTGCATTGAATTAAGAGTAAATATGGAATAATTAGATCAATAAGTAGAAAAGTATCATTTTAAGGAAACCAACCATTTTATATACCTACAAGGTGGAATGATAAAGTTGTCAGCCTAAAGAAAATAACACTATTTTAGAACTTTTATCAAAAAAAATTCAGATAAATTGATTATGTAATTGAGCTGACATCTATTCAATGTAGCCGACTTCAGCCTCAATCACCGCCTCGATATGTACGGAACTGGAAGCATACCTTTTCATCAAGCGCTGGCAGGAACTCGGCGAATGGTGGTGATCAGACTGGCTTTGGTGTTGTGGGAGGTCATGTTGGTGATGTTCTCGCCGTATGGCCAAACAAAGTAGTCTAGCGGGTTTAGGTCAAGAGAGAAGAGGGGCCAGTGAGAGAAGGATACAAAGACGTAGCACTCTTTCTGAAGCCAAGCCAGGGTCTCTTAGGATTTGTGGGCTGGGTCTGACAGCGGCCACCTTATTGCATCAGGGGATCACCACAGTCGTGAGCACATTTAGATACAATTTCATGTGAACTTTTAAGCCAACTTCGAAGATGTAAGGGGGCATGATGTGGCCCTCACTTGAAACCATACCAAAGATCATAACCGTGGCTGGAAACTTTGTTTTCATCACTCTGGGCACATGCCTGTTATTCATGGTAATCCAGTGATGCATTTTGAGGATACTGGCAATGGTCCTGTTGTCGTAACTTGGATTGGTAGAGAGCATGAGTTGTACGGCAGCACATCTTGGATCTCGCTCGTTGGACATTGTGTTACTTTCAGAATGATAAAAGGTTTCTTTCGCTCTTGGAATGTCTACACAATTGGCCAACTAGTAGATGGTCTGCAATAAAAAAAGAAAACTGGTTTTTATGAAACGGAAATTGAATCATGTCATCTTTTCTAGGGTGACAATTTTATCATTAGACTCTCTCTCTCTATATATATATATGCATATATATATATATATATAATTCTGTTGATTTTCTTGATCTGAGTGATTTTTTTTGTCAACCATTTTCCTCTAGCACTTTCAATCATTGATCGTTGTCAGGAGCAATTTTGTTGTTCTTAAAGAGGCTTTTTTTTGTTGCCTTTTTATATGTAACTAATAGGGACGTCCGGCGTAATCCGACCTCAAAATACACTTAAATATGATATTTTGATTTATGCAGCTTTCGTATATATTATAGAATCAATTTTCTATTGATTTTTATAAAGTTGTGATTTCAAAAATAAAAAATATGTCCATATGACTTGAGTGCATCAGCTTGAATCAAAACCGAAACTTATAAAGAAAATATATATATATATATCTATATATCTATAAAATTGAAATTGTCTGTCTGTGTATGAACATTTCCCTACCAAACTACTCTGTCAATTTTCAGTCTACAGACTCGAAATTTGACATAAGGTGTATTGAGATTTGGAAAAATCTTTTTAATCGGTTTTCAGCCAGAAATTTGGCTGCAAGGGGTCAAAGTTTAACAATTTGACCTTTGAAAACTCTACCAAACTCCTCTGCCAATTTTGGGTCTAAACATTTGAAATTTTAGATGTAGGTTACTTGGACATGGATCAAACTATTTAATTTAATTTGAGCCCAAAACAATAAATTTTAAGGGGTTAAAATTGGGGTCAAAGTTTTAAAAATTTGACCTCTGCGGTCTCTACCAAATTACTCAGCCAATTTCTGGTCTAAACATTTGAAATTGTATATAAAGTTCATTCAGACATAAAGCAAGCTTTTTAATCGGGTTTTGGCTGAAAATTTGGCTACCAAGAGGTCCAAGTTCAAAAGTGTTTACCTTTGCAGTCTCTAGCAAACTATTTAGCCAATTTTGGGTCTAAACATTTGAAATTTTACATAAAGGGTAATCAGACATGCAGCAAGTTTTTTAATCAGTTTTTGGGCGAAAATTTGGCTGCCAAGAGGTCAAAGTTGAAAAAGTTGACCTTTTCAGACTCTACCAAACTCCTCCACCAGTTTTGGGTCTAAACACTTGAAATTTTAGATGTAGGTTACCTGAACATGAGTCAAACTTTTTAATATACATGTGCACATTAAATTATGACCAGTATATAGGGCCCAAGCAAAGCTGGGCTGAACTGCTAGTTTATATATATATATATAAACTTCTTTCCAGTTAACAAAAAAAAAACATTAAGAAATTTACATGTGGGGTTTGAATTTACTGACCACGTCATGCAAAAAAAAAAAAAACATAAATTTTCAAATCTTATAAAATTCATTGCAGTTAATGAAAAAAAGTTAAGAAATTTATGTGCAGAGTTTGAACCTACAGACCATGTAATGCAAAAAACAACACATTATCAATTTACCCACAGTAGAATTTTCACAACCCGTTATGCTAAGCAACGACATGGAAAAAATAGCTTTACCGATGATAGATAAATTAAAAGAATGGTTTTGATTATCAATTATTGGTAATTATCGGGGGTATTCTGAGACAAAACTAAGATAGCTCCCAGACTTATACACTAAAGTTCTGTGAATTTTAAAGAAAATCTGTTCAGCCATTTTGGAGTCTATAAGGAACTCTCTCTCTCACATTCACACAAAGTTGCATTTATATAATTGTAGAGATTAATTTTATTTTAGTTTTTATTTATTGGTTTAATTTTATTTATTTAGTTATTTTGATTTAAGTCATGTGTTGGAGAGGGAGGATAAAGAGGGCTGTGGCAAAGTCTATTATTCTAGTTCTTTTTTAACTATTATATATATCTATATGTCTATATATCTATAAAAGTGAATGTGTCTGTGTGTGTCTGTGTACATTTCCATACGCAATAACTCTGTCAATTTTTAGTCTACAGACTCGAAATTTGATGTACAGGGTACTGAGATTTGGGAAAATTATGTGATCGGTTTTTGGGCAGAAATTTGGCGATTAAGGGGTCAAAGTCCAACAATTTGGCCTTTGAGAACTCTACTAAACTCCTCCGACAATTTTGGGTCTACGCACTTGAAATTTTAGATATAGGTTCCTTAGACATGGATCTAACTTAATAACTTGATTTGAGCCCAAAACAATAAATTTTAAAGAGTCATAATAGGGGTCAAAGTTTAAAAAAAATTGACTTCTGCGGTCTCTTCCAAATTACTCAGACAATTTCTGGTCTAAATATTTGAAATTTTACATAAAGGGTATTAAGAGATAGGGCAAGCTTTTTCATCAGTTTGGGTCGAAAATGTTTAGTCACCAATATATAAATGCATGCATGTATGTATGTCTGTTTGCATGTCTGCCTTAAACTTTCAACAGAGGTGACGGATTTTACCAAGATCAGTATCGTTTTAAAGTTCAACCTTTCATACGACAAATATCGAAAAATTGGTTAAAACATTAATATCTTCCCCTTTTTTCTACAGGAGGGGGGTCACTTTTTTCGCCTATATTTTTGAAAGTTATCTTTTCCTTTAGATTGTCTAGTCTTAATTTAAAAAAATGTCGCTTCCAGTTTGGCGGTGGTCATAACAGCATAAATGTTAGGTTTTACCCCGTTCTTTTCCTCCTTTGCGGTACGGGTTCGAGTCTGCCTTCCTACTACCACTTTTTTTTTTTTTTTTGCTCAACATACACATCCAAACACCCGGGCAACACCGGGCTGAAATGCTAGTATATCTATAAAAGTGAATGTGTCTGTATGTGTGTCTGTATCTGTGTGTGTCTGTGTACATTTCCCTACAAAATAACTATGTCAATTTTCAGTCTACAGACTCGAAATTTGATATACAGGGTACTGAGATTTGAGAAAATCTTTGTGACCGGGTTTCAGCCAGAAATTTCACTGTTAAGGGGTCAAAGTTCAACAATTTGACCTTTGATAACTCTACCAAACTCCTCCGACAATTTGGGTCTAAACACTTGAAATTTTAGATATAGGTTCCTTGGACATTGATCCAACTTAACTCGACTTGGACCCAAAACAATAAATTTTAAGGGGTCATAATAGGGATAAAAGTTAAAAAAATTAAACATTTTTTTTTTTTTTTTGCTCAGTATACACCTTTATGTCTTCAAATCAGTCATCCTGGAGAAGTCTTGAAATAAAGATAAAATGCTGATAATTATATGAATAATTTTGGTTATTCCTTTTCCATATTTCTATATTTATTTATATATAGTGTTTCACTTTTGCTGTAGTAAAATAATTTTTTGAATGATGGCTCAGATTTTGTGAAACTTTGTCTTTCAACATACTTACTCCTTTGATGGAATAGTCATTACTGACCAGCCGTGGCACTTTTCACAAATCTTCGCTACTGACTCCGGTTCTGCGCCATTCTGAGCAACTCAGCCATGCTAATGTCCGCAATGTCCTTCACTTTGTCTGACATTCTTGTTTTTGGTCTTCTACATCCTCATTTGCTAGAGGTTGTTCCAAAGAGTAGATTTTTTGCTAGGCCATCTGTTCTGGCGACATGTCCCAAAAATTACTTGCAATAACACTAGCACCTGCTCCTCTCTGTGCTCCAGTGGTATCCCCAAAGGTTACAAAACTTCTGAAAACCATCAATAGCTTTGCTATCCAAATTTAATTTTGTCACATCTTAGTTCCACTTCATTGGAATTCTCTTCCTGCTCCCAGTTTCCACAAGTACCAATATACAAAAATTTAAAATGATAACATTTTTCTACTCAACTTCCTACTTAGGATGTTTTCTATAAATCTGGTCCCTAATCAAAGTAACCCCTTTCATTTTAACGGCAGATTCATCAGATTCGTCTTTTTATAAGTTTTATTTTTTTATTACATTTTTACCCCAAATAAGGCACAGTACCACTTTGATATAGGGGGATATTATCAGAGACATAAGTTACAGGGATACTATGAAAGGAGTTGAGCAGCAAGATATCTGTTCACATTATACTTGAACTTCTGCATGTCAGTACAGTTGGGGAAGCAGGAACCTGGAAGGGACTTCCAAAGCCTAGTTGTTCTGGGGAAGAAACTATGAGAGTAAAGGCTTTCTTACATCTAGAGATCTCTACTGTGTAGAGGTGGGACTTTGCTGCTTGTCGGGTTTGTCAAAGGTTTTTACGTCAAAGGTGTATAAGGGCTTGTAGTTTGTCGGAGCATTCACCATTAAAATATTTAAATAAGATACATCTTTCTGTAACAGCTAATAAAAACGGAGCCCTTGGTCATCCCAATTTTAGTTGACCACTTAGCTTTAACGTTTCAAGATTATGTAATTCAAGTATTTGTGATTGTAGGGAGAGACAACTCATGCCTTTTTTTTAAACAAACGTTTCTTCTTTGCAGATATCTCCTGACTATGAAGTTCGTCCCTTTGATACAATTCACCGTGTCCGCAGTCAAGGATACCTTGTTTACCGTCGATACAAACGCCTGAAGCCATTGTTCCAACATGTGGAAGTGAAAAACGTTCAGCAAATTGTTAAGGAAATGGGAGGAGAGGAGAGCGTTTATGATGTCTCTTGGTTTCCAGAACTGGCCTACACAGGTAACGTTAAATGGAGATTGTGGGGTGACAATTGCAGTTCACTTAAAGGGGAACAATATTACAAGAAGACGGTGTAGGAACAGAATAGTTTACAAAGTACCCTTCCCATGTTAAGAATGTATTTCTAAATAATAAAGTAACTACTTAGTTATATTTTCCAGCCTAGTACTCTGTTATAAGGAAAACCTTTTCAAAATAAGAGTGTAATATTTATATTTTTATTTTCAGAAATTTAGATAAGATAAACCATCGGTACCGACAGTTTCAAATCTGATAATAGGAACCATTTTAGTTCCTATTACCAAGCTTTCTTCAGCTGATCTATCTCATCTGCCTATACCTGCAGTTACATACAGATGAGATAGACCACCTAAAGAGAGCGTGATACTGGGATCTAAAACGGTTCCTTATTATCAGGTTTGAAACCGACGGTACCAACGCTTTATCTCATCTAAATTTCTGAAAGTAAAAGAATATAAATAATCAAGTTACTATTTAAAAAAGGCATTGCCAAGACTGTTGCAAAGAAGGTTGGCTCTCTCTGCTGTAGTAGAAAGTCACTTACGCCTGAGAGTATTCTGTATCTCTACAAGAACACCATTCGTCCATATATGGAGTATTGTCACCACATAGGGGCTGGTGCATCTGCTACTATTCTCTCCCTCTTAGACAGGGTTCAAAAGAGAGTCGCCAACCTAATAGGTCCTGCACTGTTAGCTAGGCTTCAACTGTTGTTCAATCGACGAAATGTTGCATGCCTCTGCCTGTTTTCCAAGTATTTTAATGATAGGTGCTCTGACAAACTACAAACCCTTGTATCCTGTCGATGTAAATACTGCCGAGAAACTTTACAAGCAGCAAAATCCCACCCCTACACAGTAGAGATCCCCAGATGCCTTCTACTGTAATAGTTTCTTTCCTATGACTTCTAAATGTGAGAATTCCTTTCTGAGTTCC
Source organism: Euprymna scolopes (assembly GCF_053919585.1). NCBI lineage: Eukaryota > Metazoa > Mollusca > Cephalopoda > Sepiida > Sepiolidae > Euprymna > Euprymna scolopes. Next base: position 170,196,171 of record NC_136489.1, on the reverse strand, counting down.
TGTTTCCCTGACTGTACTGACATGCAGAAGTTCAAGTATAATGTAAACAGACATCTTGCTGCTCAACTCCCTACATGGTATCTCTGCAAATTATGGCCCTGATAGTAGCCCTCTATAAATTGTTTGGGGTGAAAATGCAATCTATAATATAAAACTGTAAAAATGAAAACAAGATACACAAACTAATATACTAATTATAATGATTAACAAAATGAGATTTTACTTTTTTAGGTGATTACTTGTGAACACATCAAAAGACTTGATGGAAACAAGAAAAACAAACAAAACAGTTTTCAAATTTATGGTTGGAAATCGGTTGTGTATTTAACTAAAAATTATAAAATAATTTCCAGGCCATTCTAACGTTTTGGGGATGTTTACTAAATTTTTTTACCACTAATCCTGAATCTGACTGGCAAAGTTGTAAAAGCAGAATCTCTTCAAAAAAATAAATATACAGAATTTATCTTTGAGACCAAAATATACAATTTTGGTTAACCTGCTCTAAAACGTTAGAATATCCTGCAAATGTGCTTACATTTATATGTGAAACTGATCCTAGCATTACAAGCATATGCTGTATTTTCGTGGACATTGGCAATATTACCTACCTAATGTGCTTCAATAAGTCGTATCTTTTTTATGTGTTGGTCAATTTTTTAAAAGAATTACATTGCTGGAAAGAGAATAGAATAAGCATTCCAATGATGTTAATTTATTTTTCTTTTATGCATTCAATGTTTTTATGCGCCAAGTTAAAAATGAAAAAACGGTAAAAAGTGACGACGGCAAAAAGGGAAACTGTTTTTTCAATGTTTACATTTCATTCATTACATTTGGATAAGCATAGAAGTCCATCTCTACTGGACTTTGATGTATATTTTTACGACCACAGGAAGCAAAGTTACGACCGAGCAAAGTTGACAAAGAATATTTCAAAATTGATAAACTGATCCTTCACTTTAAATTCTAAAATATATTTTTTGGGAAATGTTTACAAAAAAAAAAGTCATTCTTTAGGGGCTGGTGATTTAGCTAATAGTATTAAATTAACCATAATTCACTCTACATGCATCGTGAGAAGACCAAGGTGATGTTAAACCAGCACGCTGCCAAGTCGTCAATAACTGTTGATGGAAAGACCATTGAATAATAAAAGTAATATTTAGAGGGTCTCATATTGTAAAAGAAAACGTTAATTTTCACAATAAATTAAAAAATAATTTTGAATTTGAAACAAAAATTAATAAAACATGTTTGTAATTGTTTTTTTTAATTCATAAAACACATGTGATGTTAAACCAGCACACTGTCTAGTCGCCAATAATTGTTGATGGAATAACCATTGAGGACATTGAAAGCTACATCTACTTGGGAAAGAAAATTATCAAAAATGGAGAGCTCCTCCCTGAGATAACGAGAAGGATAGCATTGGGATGGGCAGCTTTGGGAAAGTGGAGAATATCATGAGAATCCAAAAGAAAATATGACAATCAAAGGGAAGATCTTCAATGAATATGTGATGATCTACGGTAGTGAAACATGGGCCCTGACAACTCGCCAAAGTGAAATCTTGGCAGTAGCACAAAGGAAGGTAGAGAGAATAATGTTAGGCATCACTCTACAAGACAGAAAGACAAACATTTGGATCCACCAACAAACAAGAGTTATTGACATCAATACTGCCATCAAAACATCCAAACACAGATGGACAGAGCATGTAGCCAGATAACCTGACAACAGACAACGGAATTGACATCTTGTGAACATAAGAGGCCAAAGGGAAGACCAAGAATGAGATGGAGGGACGACCTGATACAACACATGTGTTCCACATAGTAGCGGATAGCTCAGGACAGAGATAGATAGCTAAAGTCCAGGGAGGGGTTCCTCATTGAGTGATAAAACCCTTGATGATTGATTGAATCAATCATAATTCATTATTATTGTGTATACTAAGAGTTTTCAAAGAGGCCATTATCAAAGATTTTTTTTTGTCAACAATGTGTGGTGTTCCCTGAAATCTAGGTGACAAGTCTCCCCAGATTTTCAGTACTGTTCACCTCTTTTAAATAATTTTGCATTATCGCAATAGCTGTTTACCATTGACTTTTCACTGGTATTGACCATTGGTCATCATTGGAATTTAAAGAAATGGGAGCAAAGGAAAGCATTTGTAATATCTCATTACTTCCAAAACTGGCCTACACAAGTAACGTCACATGGAGATTGCATAGTGACAATCAGTTATGGCAACACAGAATATTTTTCTTTGGTATACTTAATATTTAGTAATATTTTGTTTTAATAATTATCTTTTTTAATACATTAATAATTACAGAAAAATATAATTAAAAATAAGCTCAAGGGTGTGAGTGCATATGGAAACATTGATTTAATTTGAATAAAATAAAATATGCATCAAGTGCTCTTGAAAGCCAAATCACAACGTAATATTAGGAAAATAAACAATATTTTACGTGCTTGAAATTTATAACAAATATATTTCAGAGATATACTCCATCTTCTTAAAGATGGAGTATATATCTCTGAAATATAATTGTGATTTGGCTTTCAAGCGCACCTGATGCATATTTTATTTCATATAATTAAAAATATTTTGAAAACATTTTTTTCTATTGCTCCCCACCCCCCCAAAGTTGTTTTTATTATTATTATTATTTTTTCTTTGGTAAATTTTTAAGACGTGCCCAGCGTATTATAAACACCCTAACCTCCCCATGTTAAGAATGGCTTTCGGAATAAGCACCCAACAACCTAGAAAGCTGTTCTTAACATGGGGAGGCTGGAGGGGGGGTATTCCGAAAGCCATTCTGAACATGGGGTGGTTGGGGGTGTTTATACTACGCTGGGGCAGGTTATAAAAAAAATTCTTTTTTTTTTTTTTCTTTTTTTTCATATAGCTAAAATTTGAAAAAAAAAAAATTTATGAACCAAGAAATTGAGCCATGGTGTTATTAAAGAAAACTTATTTTAAAAGAGATTGGAGCTTTGTTGTCAGCCTCTTGTGGTGGAGTTGAGATATTGAATCCAGGGTTGATGCTGCAAAAAATACAGTAAGGAGGAAATGTGTTTTTATGTGATTATAGCAGTCTGGAGACCGCCATCTTGCTCAAGGGAGATCACTCTCGTTTCTTGATGAGACGTTCCTTTGTACACCAGGAACACAAAAATAGGTTTGCTACTTTGACCTTTGTGAGGTGAACTTGTTTCAAGGGTGTCCATGACATCCACAGATACTGATAACAACTTGGTTTGTTTAGCTGGCAATAAATAAAGATAGTAGCAATCCTATTTTCACGCTTCTATTATACCAAGGAACGTCTCCTCAACAAACGAGTGATCTCCCTTGAGCAAGATGGGGCCTACAATCACAATAAAACACATTTTCTTTCGTTTTTGTATTTTTGGAGCATCAACTTTGGATTTAATATTTCAGTTCCACCACAAGATGTTGACAACAAAGTTCCGATATCTTTACAAATAAGTTTTCTTTAATGATACCTCCAAACTGATAAATTTCTTAAAAAGATTAAATAGGTTAAAATAGTTGTTCTTTTTCTTATTCTTTTTATACATTTTCATACCATTTAAAAAAAAAATTTTTTGTAATGTTTTTATGTGATGGCAATGCTGATTGTGATACAGCTGATCATCGTGTTTGTGTTGTCAACTGTCCAAAATGTCCACCGACGTAATGGATGAGGGCAGTTTCGCTGTCAGTCCTTTTTTTTTTTTTTTTTTTGGAGTCGCAGATCATCTTGCATCGTACACTTATCAGATAAACATTCGCAGAATAAAAGAATGGACTAAGAAAAGAGAAAGAAAATTTTTTTCCAATTCCAATACCCGAAAATTCTGATTTTTCTGACTCCGAATTCCAATTAATCACCCCAACACTTGTGTCAACCTAAAAAAGGATATTTAGAATTGTATTTTTAATATTTACCGTGTCTTTCTCTTTCCAGGTGATACAACATTTGAGGTGTTCTTGAATGACTGTCCTGTTGATCTACTGAAAGTCCGAGTGCTCATCTTGGAAGCAACATATCTGGAGAGTGTCACACCAGGATTAGTGCATAAGGCTCGAGAGCGTGGCCACACCCATGTTGCTGAAATAATTGAACATGCTCACCTATTTTCGGATATAGAAAAACTTGTGCTCATTCACATGTCTGATAAATATTCATCGCTTTTTGCTCGAGAGGCTATTGCTTACCAAATGTCGCCGGCTCTTCGGAAAAAAGTGGTTCTCGCCACTTTGGCCAAGGATAGGTTATGATTAGGACTATGACAAGAGAATATTCCTTTCATTGTTTTGACTCCCGAGTATATATCCGACACAATTAATCGAGAACCACATCACTCTATCTAAAAACATATAAAATATTAACTGATATATACTCAAGAGTCAAAATAATGAAAATAATATTCTCTTGTCATAGCCCTAGTTATTACTATTTAAACATGCCCTCAAATAAAATGACAAACACACACAGGTTTATTATATATATATTTAGTATAAGTGTAAATATATATTTTCACTCACTATTGGTATATACGTGTATCTTACACTCTCGACAATTTGGCCAGGGATAGGTTATGACCGTTCTTGTTCTCCAAGATTTCTGCAGAAATTTTTTTCTTATCACACTTTGAATGTAGTTTGTCATGCTACCAGAATTTTAATTGCATTAAAGATTTGGTCAGAAGAGATAGAGAAGAGTTCAAAATGGTCAATAAGGATCAAATAACAGAATAAAAGCGAACATATTTGAACTGAAATATATTAAACCTATGCAAAATTTATATCATGTATGCCATGTAATTTTTAGAAGACGTCATATTGAAAAATCTTTGTCATTAATTTTTGCTGTGGTTGCATAAGGATCCAGAAGAAAAACATAACTCGATAATTTGCGTAAACAAAATATATTGAACAGAAAAGCAAATATAGAGTGTCGGTATACAGGGTGCAACCATAAAAGTGTTACCTTAAAGAAAACAACACTACAGCTTTATTTAAAAAATTTTATTGAAAAAAATAAATTCAGATAACTTGATTACATAGTAGAGCTGATATCTATTCGATGTAGCCGCCTTCAGCCTCAATCACCACTTCAATGCGGGTCCAGAACTGAGAGCATGCCTTTTCCATAAGCGTTGGCAGGAGCTTGGCGAATACTTAGTGGATGGTGGCGGTAAGGCTGGTTTTGGTGTTGTGGGAGGTCATGTAGGTGATGTTCTCGACATATGACCAAACAAAGTAGTCTAGCAGGTTCAGGTGTTGTGGGAGGAGGGTGGCAGTGAGACAGGGGTACAAAGTCGTTACACTCTTTCTGAAGCCAAGCCTGGGTTTCTTGTGGGTCGGCAACGAGTCCTACTACCACACCCAAGGTCTGCCAGCAACCACCTGATTGCATCAGGGGATCACCCCATTCTTCAGTACATCCAGATACACATTGGTATTGACTTTCAAGCCGACTTTGAAGATGTGAGGTGGCATGATGTGGCCCTCACTTGAAACCACACCAAAGACTATAACCCTAGCCGTAAACTTTGTTTTCATCACCCTGGGTATGTCCCCGTTATTCCTGGGAATCCAGCAATGTATTTTGAGGGTGCTGACAATGGGCTTGTTGTCATAACTTGGATCGGTAGCATGAGTTGTAGAGCCGCGCATCTTCGATTTCACTCGTTGAACATTGTGTCACTTTCAGACATGATAGAAGGATCCTATCACTCTTTGGATTTGTACGCAACTAGCCAACTAGTAGATGCTCTGTAACAAAAAAAAATAAAACCGGTTTTCATCAAACAGAAATGGAATCATGTCTTCTTTTCTAAGGTGACAATTTTATCATTCCACCATTGAGTGGAAAAGTTTGTTATTATATATAAGATTGGGTACCAAACTTCATAATTCTACACAGGTCTCAATATTTTTTTCTCTTTGTGTTTATTACGATAAGACCTGGCAATTATATATATATATATATATATATATATATATATATATATATATATATAATTTATTGAAATCCTTTGAGATGAAGAATTTGTATATTTATTTATTTTATTTGCGGACTGTTGTCCTTCGGGGTCTTTGGCACAGTGGATAGAGGCATTGAATCTCTACAGTTCTAGGCCTTGATACGGGTCCAGAATTGAGAGCCTGCCTTTTCCACAAGCGTTGGAAGGACCTTGGCAAATACTTAGTGGATGGCGGCGATAAGGTTGGCTTTGGTGTTGTGGGAGGTCATGTTGGTGATGTTCTCGACGTATGGCCAAACAAAGTAGTCTAGCATGTTCAGGTGTCGTAGGTGGAGGGTAAAAAGTCGTAGCACTCCTTCTGAAGCAAGGCTGGGTTTCTTTGGACTTGCGGGCTGGCATCAAGTCCTGCTACCACACTCAGGGTCTGCCAGTAACTACCTGATTGAAGGTAGCGGGTTCAATCCTACCCAAAGCCGGCCAAAGAATTAGTTGGCCAAAATGTGGTGAGATACCAACAACTATGGAACGCAGTAATTATAGAGGATACAGTTAAGAGACTCAGCATTCCTATCTTGTTGTGGTTAACCACCTGAAGAAGGCCAGAGGATGAGTTGGTCCGAACATGGTGAGACACAACTATGAAGATGAGGATAACTGTCCGCAAATAAAATAAAGACCTGCCAACTTTTGTCTTCTATTTGAATGACACTGTTCTAGTTCTATTTGTGGGTATCTTTCGATCAAAGGTATTCTAAATGGTGTCGATCACTACATCTTCCTGTGAACACTGTTTGTGTCTTCTGCGAGAACTGAGAGGCTTGGATTATGTAGACTACATTTCCAATCATCTTCTCACATTGCTTTAAAATATCTTTATAAATTCCTTTTTCGTTTCAGATATACCGTTTCTTTAATCTTATAAATGTTCATCCATGTTTTATCTGTGAGAGCAGCAGTTTTTCAAACGCTGATCTTATTTTTTGCACAAACATCAATTCAGCTGGAGGTAATGAAGATGGTATATGACTGTTTGGCATTATTGGGACGCGTGCAGAAATTGAATCAGATGTAATTAATCATCTGCTCGACTTTGCTCAGAACATGATGACATGCGCTCGGGTTCGACTGTAATCTGACCTAAGATGCTAATCACCCAATCAATATGCGGCAAAGGAGCAGACAATCTTTGGGGAAATATTGGAAGAAAAAAAACCCATAAATTAACTAAATAATACATCCTTAAATGGCCGTTCCTAACTTTATACAAGATGAATATTTTCACCTTGGATTAACAATTGCAGATACCAGAAGATATCATTTTTGTTAATGATCCTTTTGCTCCATCTTAAACCATATATTGATAAGCTACCCAGTTGGTGAAGTTTCTTCCACATCGTCCGTCTCTTCTCATCCCACTTTGGCATCGTCTGATGCGACTGTAGAAAAGGCTACATAATCATAAGGGAAAATCCCGGCTGTCTTAATGTAATAAAAAAAAATAAGTTATATTAGTGACAAAAATAAAGAAAAAATGCAAGTAAAAAAAAAATACATGTAAAATACACAAAAAATTCTTTTTTAAAAACTTTTGTTACAAAAAAAATATGAAAAACACAAAATTGGTTTTCTTAACTTTGTTCAATTTTGTTTGACAAAAAAAAATGTTTAAAACATATAATTTGTTTATTTTTTTTCACTTAAAAAAATTGTTACAAGAATAAAACAGAAATTGTTATGATAGGTTGTTGTTTCTTTTTTCTTTTTGTTATATATTTTTTTCTGGTGATTTTATTATATTTAAATGTTTTTTTTTTCAGTATATTCCTTGAGTAGCGTTGTTACGCTTTGATAATTGGCGATGGATTTCTATGTTAGTGGGATAAATAAACTTGTTTCTCGTTGGCAAAAATGTGTCGATTTTAATGGTTCTTATTTCGATTAATAAAGTTTATTCTGAAAGAACTTATAATTTTTTGAAGTTGAACAAAAAAACGACATTATTTTTCAAACTATCATAATTCCTTTCATAATAAACTTTATTAATCGAAAAAAGAACCATTAGCATATTAAGTGATGCTTTTTGTGTTAACAAATTGAGCTTAGGTTTTTGGACAGTGTCAAAACACTGTTAATTCACTGCCCGCATAGCAGCAGCTGAATAGCACAATGGTTAGAAGCTCCGACTGTCGTTTGGGCGGTCAGGTTTTGATCCTGGCTTGAGGTAGTTGCTTGTCTAACTACACTGATGAGCTGTGAAACAACAAAACAGTACTGTATGTAGATGACTATATATATATATATAATGTTGGTCGTCCATTGATCCGATGATGACGTTTTCGTTTTGCATCTCATCTATAAATGAATGCAGAGGTGACTCTGCAGCCCCAGCCTAGAAGCACATAATCTTGAACAATGGGGACATCACAAGTCAGTTGTTGTGATCTCTGCTAAAGCTGCTCTGTGGTGTGTCTCTCTGGTAGCAGTGAGTTTCTGGCATCTGGTTTCTTCAAAATTGGCAGCAGCTTTATTAACTGAGTCTTGCCATTTTAGTCTGTCCATGGTATAACCCTCCAGGTCTTTCGATTTGATGTAGCACCACAGGAGAATAGCTTTAACCGTGTCCTTACATTGTAGTCTTACCCAATCTCCTTACACCGTAGTCTTGCTCAATCTAAGTTCAATGTAGAAATAGTCATGTTAATGTGGCCTTAGCAGAGGCCATCAAGAGTAAGTACAGGCCAATGAACATGACAGCATGACGTCATTACCATATCATCATGTAGGTATACAGTGCCTAAAGTTTCTTGTGTTCAACCATGTGACCACATTATTTATGTTACGACCCGGAATGTCTAGGGGTAAAAGTCGTAACACAAAATATAAAAATTATTTAAAAGAAATTAGTTTTCCCGGGTTTTTAGATACGGGAGGGATATATCCATTTTCTCGAAAGACATAAACACAAGACAGGGATAAACACATCCAAGTAATAATACCGAGGCCAATGGAAAAATTAATACAATTTTATTTACATATATAAAAATATATTGTAACGAAAATAAAAGAATGTGTAATTAGATGAACAAACAAACTTGAAATAGATTCGAGAGAGAATTTCCGCGCAAAAGAAAAAAACAGTTCATATCCTGTCGTCTGCTTGTAACTCCAAAATGGAAGGACAGCCTTTTAGTGTTTTTGTTTTTGTTATTGTTTTCATTATGAGAGAGAGAGAGAGAGAGAGAGAGAGAGAGAGAGAGAGAGAGAGAGAGAGAGAGAGAGAGAGAGAGAGAAATAAACAATAGATTCACTCAGCGTCGGGGTTTAAATGTTTCTATCGCATTCCTTTCTTTTTAAACCATTTCATTCCTTCGTCTATATTGAACACATTATCCTTCCTAATTATCGCCTTTTTTCGTTTTCTCTGTCGTCAAAATATCTCGTTCGTTTCTTCGCTGTCGTTAGCATCCCAAAACGTTGTCACCATCGCCGACACTGTCGCTTTCCTAACTCACCTCCTCGGCTGCTATATCGTCACTCACTCGCCACCCTGCGCCGCTCCTTTCCCTCTCTCTAATGGTATACCTTTCTCTCTCTCTTTGGCGTCCCCTCTCTCACTGCATGTACCTGCATCGCTCTCGCGTCACTCGCTCAATAATACGCGACGCGGATGCCTGCGGCTTTCCCTCTCTCTGGTTTCATATCTTCTCTCTCCCCCTCTCTCTTTCTTTACAGTTTATAGGTGTCCCCTCGCTGTATTTTCATATGTTCTCTCTCTCTCTCTCTCTCTCTCTCTTTTTCTTTTTCCCGATGTTTATAAATTCACTGAGAGCAGACGATAATATAAAACGTGATAAAAACAGAATTTTCTCTCTCAACTTTTTTTTTTTTTTTTTTTATAATATTAAAAATAATTATTGTCTCAAATTATATATTTTTTTCACATATTTGTAACAATAGCGATAAAAAATATTTTTCGTTGCCCCTTACACGCTAATAGCCATAAAAAATATTTTCCGTTGCCTCTTGTAGTAATTTAAACATTTTTTTTTTCTAAAGAGAAACAACAATTCTTCATTTGGATAATTATATAATTGCACATTCATTTGGATAATTTTAATCTAACATATAAGTGAATGTTTTTGAAATTTTCTTACATGTCTATTGAAGAAAATCGAATATTTCGTTTCATTATTTTTTTAAACTGCAAAACGAACAATTTTTATATAAGAATATTTTTTAGTCTTCTTATTGGGGGAAACGCAGCACGCTTTTTCACACACTAGGAAAAAAAAAATATTCCTCTCCATTTTTTTCTGATTTTCTTTATTTTATATATATATATATATATATATATATATATATATATATATATATATATATATATATATATATATATATATATATTTTTATTTATTTATTTTGTTAACATATCTTAGATCATTTTCTTCTTATTTCGTTTCATTCCTTTTTAACGCACACCGATTTCGAGTTCAGTAGTTGCTTACAAAAACTGAAACGCTTTCTATTGGGATAAACGCAGCCGCAGTGCAGCAGCAGCAGCACACTCGCTTATACATTACTTAGTTACAATTGCTTGCAAACCATTATTACACTAACAAACACAAAAACGGATTATCCCCGTTTTCTCCAGATTTTTTTTTTTAATAAATTACATGATTTTCTTTTTAGGTACTTTCTTTTGTTCGATGCTCTCTTTCTCTGTTTATGTTTTCCCGATTTCAGAGTCCCCCCCCCCTACGCCTTCACCGCCCTACCCTCCAATGTAAACAGAATTTTTGTGAAAAATTAAACAGTTCATTTGCTCGGTGTATGTCGGCGCGTTACTTACGGAAAAACGGTAAATTAAACTGCAGAAGTACCTGTTAAATGTTGTACAAGTTTTATCATTGAAAAAGTCCCCTCCAAAAAAAAAAAAAAATAAAATAAAATAATAAATAAATAAAAAATAAAAAAACGAAAAATAAAAATGCTTTTGTAGACCGGTGTATCAGAAATAATATATTCTAATTTAAAACAACAAAAAAGAATAGTTTTTTGGAAATTTACCTGTAAAGTCCGAAGTTTAAAACCTTAAAAGACAAAAAAAAAAAACACGTTGTTTGTATTTTATTTTTTAATGAAACCTTGGTCCTTGCTCCTTTAATTAAAAAAAAAAAAAAATTAGTGCTTGATGCTTGAATTACATTTTTCGAGTAGTTATAAGCTTGGGAAGACAGGGGGTGGAATTATTCAATATTTTTCACGAAGTTTTTGACACACCTAGTAGACTGCTTGTGAAAACTTAATTTTTTTAGATCAATTAAAAAAGCATCGAAAACTACGTAACACAGAAAAATGAACCACATTTTGTGTTTGACAATTTTCGTGTTATTTTAAATGTCTGCTAAAAAATTCTTCCGCGATATGACAAGTAACCTTACTACGCGCGGCCATGCGCGAACGCATCATGTAAGAATAGCATAAACGGTGGCGGTGCCGGTGAGTTGGCACAAAATAGTGCGAGGGTTCAGGGGTTAATACCATGCAAACGGTAAATCTGCGACGGGTTTGAATATCAGATTCGTTGTCAGTGACCCCGAAAACCTAAAATAAAAACAAACAAACAAACAAACAAACAAATTTTATTGGTCGGTGTTCTGTTGTAGTTAAAGTAAACATTTACACATTAAAATAATTAAATTTTTCTGCTGGTTGCCATGGAACTCAACGCCCAATGAGTACAAAACCCCCAGCTAACTGCATGTACTTCAATTCTGAATCTAATGAGACTGTGAATTTTGCCAGACATTTCTTGTGGATAAGCACTAATGTCGGAATGAGCTTACCGCCGAGTGGGGGGAGGGGGAAAGAAAAGATGTTTTGAAGTCTTGCAACAAAATGTCGACGTTGCTTACAAGCAGTAATGATGGTCGAGAAGTATAGTTTGTCTGTAAGACAACAACAACCGTACGCAAATTCTCTTCAACGAGATTCACATGACTGGAATATCTATTTAACTTGTAAGGAATAGGCACCCGCTTTGTTTTTTTGTTGCTTAACGGACCACCGACCGTGTTGGTCACAGCTACCAGCATTCCTTTCTTCCCCACCGACCGACCCTCGGTAATTTTTGACACCCATAACACAAAACTGCGATTAAAATATTAAAAAAAAAACTCGTAATTTCTCTGTTTAAAGTGGGTTGTTTAATTTCTGTATGGAATATACTCCCAAAATAAACTATTAAAGTTGTTTAAAAAATATTAGGGCGGAAGTTGACAATCCTGCCACTTTTCGGTACTAGTGCACTTATTGATCCGTGCTGAAACAATAACGTTATTATTTAAAAAGCCATTCTTAACATGGGGAGGGTGTTTTGTAACTATTCTATACGTTAACTTTACAATTGAATAAAAACATATTATAAAACTTTGGTAAACTTTTAGATTAGGTCCACCCACCTCCACAATTTTCTTTTAAATGACGACTTTTAAAGGTTTTCGACTATGCTGCATTGCTGCATACGAAAATCACATTGAAATTTTGGAAAAATAAGTAGTTATCGAAATACAAAAAGTTGTATTATGCATTGAATTCTTTGGCAGCCATCTTTTTACGCGCGTGCGTTTGCTTATGGCGCGCACACGCACGTAAAAAGATGTCTGCCAAATAATACAATGCATAATACAACTTTTTGTATCACGATAACTGCTTATTTCTGCAAAATTTCAATGCAATTTTCGTATTCAGCATAGTCGAACACCTATCAAAGTCGTCATGTAAAAGAAAATTGTGGCGGGGGACCTAATCTAAAAAAATACCAAAACGTTAATTAAATTTGGAAATACGATTTAAAAAATAGTGCGGATCAGTAAGTGCACTAGCACCCACTTTTCAAAACTCACTAAAAAACATGGCGGACAACCTACACGCATAACACTTAAAGTAATTAACGCTCCCTCTGATACGTGACCGGAAGTTAAGAGGCATATGTGTATTTGTTTTGACTTTACATACGTGAATGAACAACGAACCATTCTTTCGCCTAACAATTTAACGAAAAAATTTTTTTTTAAGTTTGTATTTCTCGCATTGGCGAAACTGCACTAGTACCAAATGTCGGGTTTGTATTACTGTACACATAGATTCGAAAAAGTTGTCAAAAAACAAATATATAACAAATAAATGTTATCAAAGGCAAGATAAGTTACTTTTCTACCTAACTGGGTATGTTTTTAGTGTTTACATTTAATGTAACATGTTTATTCAACTCGCAAAAACAGTGTTTACCCATGTATTGGAAAATTTAAAATGTCGGCCGACTCTCTCTTTGAGATGGTAAGTTTGGGAAAAGGAGTTTAGAATAAAAAAAAATATGCAAAATACTGTTAAAAACCCACTGAATATATGTCAGCCTATGTCACGGTAACATATATTGAGTGAGTTTCTAACAGTATTTTGTATAGTTTTTTTATTTATAACTCTTTTTCCCAAACTTACCGTGTCAAAGAGAGAGGCAGTGCCATTTTAAATTTTCCAATACGTCGATAAACACTGTATGTTTTTTGAGCTGAATAAACATGTTACTGTTGCATGAGGAACTAATCTCAGGTTACATCGCTAGAGTAACGTCCCTTGGCGGTGACAGACTTGTATTGTAGATAATGGCGCGAGAATAAAATAAGATGCCAGTAAACCAAGTGTACGTGTTGTGTTGTTTTCATTACTGGGAATCCGCATGTAAAGATAATGAAACATGTTGGCAGCGGTCGGATGAACAGAGTTCCAAGGAAGAATACAAAATGGAAAATGTATTGTAAGAAAAATAAACGAAGATAAGTAATGTTTGATTTATTGTGTTACATTGCACACACACACACACACACACACACACACACACACACACACACACACACACACACAAGTTTGTTTTGCTTTATCTGGTCATTGTGATCTATTTGCGTTTAAATAATATGAAAACAGAAGTTTAAACCAATTTAATCGGCCGTAAAACACAAGATTGTATTGAGAAAAAAAAGTGTCCGAACTTAACATGGAAGAGATAAATAGACCAGTGGGGGGGATGCAACCCCCACAACCCCTGTGTATGGAAAATAATCTGTCAGCGAACTGGAAGCTGTTTAAATTAAGATGGAATAATTATGCTATCATCACGTATCTAGCAAGACAGCCAGTACCATACTAAATGTCGATGTTGTAGCATACACTTGGAGACGAAGCGTTAAAAGTATATTATAAGTTTCAATTTCGGACTCCGAAAGAAGAGAGAACACCCAATGAAATTCTCCAAGTGTTCGATAAGTATGCCATTGGAGAAATTAATGAGACATACGAACGATAAATCTTCCACACAAGAAAACAGGGAGAAGGTGAAACAGTGGAAGCATTTATCACGGCACTCCATACGTTGATAAAGACATGCAATTTCTGTGAGAATTGCATCTCTTCCGCACTACGAGACCAGATAATTCTTGGAGTATACAACCCCCACAACTGCTTAAAATGAGACAGTTGGACTTACAGAGATGCATAGACATATGCAAACTATTGAAAACTGCAATGCTACAGTCTAGAATTCTGAGACCCGAGGCAGTTAACAGAGTGGACTTGAAACCTAAGGGAAGGCCAACAACCACAGAAAGTAACAGAGGGTGTAGGGCGTGTGCATTGCGACATGAACCCGGAAAAGAGTTTTGTCCAGCTTTTGGGAAGACGTGTTTCAATGCAATGGAAAGCCCCACTTTGCAAAAAGATGCAAATCAAGAAAAAAGAATATTCGGTTTGTTGGAAAACAAGATGATAGCGATAGCAGTAGTGATGGTTCAGACTATGGACACGTGGACAGTGTGACCATGAAAGAAGGAATCAATTCCATCAGACCTGAAGTGATAAAGGCAGAAATAATGGTCAAAGGAAAGCCAGTTGTTTTTCAGCTAGATAGTGGAGCCTCAGTGAACATCCTGAATGAGAAACATGTGGCGGGAAAAACCCTTGAGCAGTCCAATAAGACCCTTGTCATGTGAAATGGGTCACAAATGAAACCGTTAGGAGAAGGTTGAATAAAAATGATAAACCCAAAAAGCAGACTCAAGTATGCAGTGAAGTTTGTCATTGTAAAGGAAGACTTCCATCCACTACTTGGAGCGAATGGCATCCAGCAAATGGCACTCATTAGTGTGAACAATAACAAATTTAAGAGGGTTGCAAACATATCTCAAAAAGACAGCAACCAGCACCCGGAGAGCATCATATCCGAATTTCAGGATGTATTCCAGGAAGAATTGGGTACATTACCTTGAGAGGTTCATCTGGAGGTGAACTCCAACGTAACACCACATGTTGCAGCAGTTCGAAGATTACCAGTGGCTATCAAGGTAAAAGTGAAAGCCGAATTAGAAAGACTGATAAAAAAGAACGTAATTGAACCAGTGAACGAGCCAACACCATGGGTAAGTGCCTTATCACTGGTAATAAAAAAAATGGAAAGTTACGGATATGTATTGACCCCAGACCATTAAATAAGGCTCTTAAATGGGAGCACTTCCAGTTACCGGTACTGGACGATCTCCTCTCAGAACTTGCTGATAGCAAAGTTTTCTCAACTCTTGATCTAAGAGATGGATTTTGGCACCTGAAGTTAGATGAAGCCAGCAGTCGCTTGACCACTTTTGCCACTCCATATGGTTGATTTTGATGGAAGGTTTTACCATTTGGAATTGATCCAGCTCTGGAAATATTTCAAAGAGAACTATATAATAATGTGGCCGATTTAAAAGGAATCATCAACAAAGCAGACAATCTTCTGGTGGTCGGGATTGGTAAAACGATGGAAGAAGCAACAGAGGACCATGATAGAAAACTCAGGAGACTGTTGCAAAGATGTCGTGATCGTGGGATGCAATTGAATACTGAGAAAATGAATTTACGGCAAACATCTGTATCATTCCTGGGTCACAGGATAACCAGTGAGGGTTTACTTCCAGATCCTGAGAAAATAAAAGCCATAAAAGATATGCCACGGCTAACAGGGAGTGCAACGATTAGGAGGATTCATGAATTATTTGGCAAAGTTTCTGCCCCACATCTCTGATATGATGGTTCCAATTCACAACTTAACAAAGGTGGATGTACCATGGACGTGATCTCAGATCCATGAAGAAGCTTTTGAGAAAATCAAAAAGTTGGTGAGTGAAGCACCAGTATTGAGATACTATGATCCCAACAAACCATTGGTCGTTCAATTTGATGCAAGTGAGAAAGGAATGGGGGCTGCATTGCTACAAGAAGGTCAACCCTTAGCATATATTAGCCGAGCACTTACAGACATGGAAACCCGATATGCACAGATTGAGAAAGAACTATTAGCAGTGGTTTATGCCTGTTAATGGTTTCACCAATACACATTTGGTCAACAGGTTACAGTACTGACTGACCATAAACCATTAGAAGCAATAATGAAAAAGGAATTGGGGAAATGCCCAAAGCGACTGCAAAATATGTTAATGCGGTTGCAAGTTTACAATGTGATTGTTCTATACCATCCTGATAAGAAGATGTTTCTAGCAGACACATTATCAAGGGCATACATTCATGGAGTGAGCAATGAATGTATCGATGATGATGATGATGATGATGATGATGATGATGATGATGATGTCCAGGAAACAGAATATATTCCAGTGACAGAGGGAAGGTTGCTTGAATTGCGCTCAGCCACAAAAGAAGACAGATGTATGCAGATGTTACAGCAAGTAATTGTGGAAGGATTGCCAGAAGACAAAGTACATCTTGACTCGGAGGTGAGACCATATTTCAGCATGCGGAATAAAATGACGGTACAAGATGGATTAATATTCAGAGGAAACCGAGTAGTAGTACCAACAACACAGCGAGCAGTGTTAAAAGAAAAATTGCATTCCACACACTTAGGGGTCGAAGGATGCTGCAGAAGAGCAAGAGAATGCTTGTACTGGCCAAATATGAATAGTGACATCAGAGACTTTGTCTCAAAATGCCCAACATGCAGGAAATATGAAGTAGCCAATCCTGCAGAGCCTTTAATGGTTCATGAAATTCCGGAGAGAACCTGGGCAAAAGTAGTTGTAGATCTCTTTAGCTTTGCAGATAGGGACTATCTCTGCACCATTGATTATATGAGTAATTTCTGGGAAATTTACCATCTCCCGATTACACAAGCTAGAACAGTGATCACTAAGCTTAAGCACTATTTTGCATGACATGGGATACCAGATTAGGTGGTCACTGATAATGGACCACAGTTTAGTAGTCAAGAATTCTCCACCTTTGCAAAAATGTGGTGTTTTGCACATACACCTATCAGTCCTTACTTACAAGGCAAATGAAAAAGTAGAATCTGCTGTAAAGATGGCAAAGAACCTTTTCCGGAAATCAATGGAAGATAAGGCTGATCCATACCTAGCGATGCTGGATCACAGGAATATGCCAGCCAAGAGTCACTTATCACCTGCGCAGAAGCTAATGTCAAGAAAAACAAAGACACTTCTTCCAACCAGAGAGGACCTACTCAGACCAGAACTACACAAAAATCTAAGAAAAACAGTTAAGTGGGACAGCAGAAAGCAAAAGCATTATTTTAACCAGAAAGTAAAACTACTTCAGTGCAACATGGAGATGTGGTATGTATTAAACCACACACAAAAGGTCAGCGAGAGTGGAAGAAGGCAGTTGTGTGGCAGAGACTGGATGAGAGGTCATACCATGTCAAAAGTGGTGGGGAGTTGCTCCGACGTAATAGGGTGGATTTTAAAAAAACAGCAGAAGCACTCCCATCACCATCATTGACCCCTCAGTCATACCAAAGGCCTAGTGAGGAGGCACCAATAACTGAACTGCCAAGTACAGAAGGGGTTTGTAATTCACAAACACCTTGTCTTGAAAGTAATAGAAGAGAAGGAATGAGGCCGGCGACACCATCCCCAGCAAACCAAAATACTGAAGGAATGAGGATGAGACGTTCAGGGAGACTAGTAAGGAAACCGGCTAGATTCAAAGACTATACAAACTAATTGAGTCCAAGTGAAAAGGGCAGAATAATCCCTGTTAGGTCGGAGGGTAGTCAGCCCAGTGAAGGCCTAGGTCACAAGGACAAAGCATTGTTTTGTTTTTGTATTTTAGTTATTTTGTATTTTTGTTAGTGGATGTTTTTTTCTTTGTTGTTTAAGGGGGAAGATGTTGCATGAGGAACTAATCTCAGGTTACACTGCTAGAGTAACGTCCCTTGGCAGTGACAGACTTGTATTGTAAATAATGGTGCGAGAATAAAATAAAATGCCAGTAAACCAAATGTACGCGTTGTGTTGTTTTCATTAATGGGAATCCGCATGTAAAGATAATGAAACAGTTACATTAAATAAAAACACTAGAAAATTATCCAGTTAGGTAGAAAAGTCACTTATCTTGCCTTTGATAACATTTATTTGTTATATATTTGTTTTTTTCACAACTTTTTCGAATTTATGTGTATAGTAATACAAACCCCAAACGTCTTTTTGGTTAAGAATAAAAGTATGGTGAGAATTTCATGAAAAAAAAAAAAATTTTTAAATTCGAGACCAGTAGGCTAAGTGTATCAGAAAGTGGCCATTAAAAATGATGATCAGAACTTTAATAATTCAACTCAGTATTTTTCGAAGCTTATAACTACTTGAAAAATGTAATTCAAACCCTAATTTTTTTTCAATTAAAGGAGCAAAGACCAAATTAAAAAAAAATAACAGGTTTAATAGCAAATTGTTTTTTAAAGCGGTTTTAAAAAAAAAAAAAAAATAAAGAAAATCAACATATTTTGACTTGCTTATAAATATATGTATATATAAAAATGCCCCAAAAGCACTTACCTAAAAAAATACTATCAAATGGGTAGTTCCATTATTCATTGTAAAGAATTTATCCATATTTATATTTTAAATTCCATGTATTTTTTAAATAAAAGGATTTTTTAAAGCAAGGGTCGTAGAAAATTGCATTTTCGTAATGTGTTTGCGCCAAGCTTAAAAGAGATCCTCTTGCTACTATGAAATTTATAAAATATGGATTCGTCCAATGGACATAAATAATGTCTCTTTCTTATTGTGTGTGTTAACCAAAATTAGTATTTTTCATCCTCCGTAGTTAAAAGGAAACGCACATTTCGCTTATAAGTTTTTCCCCTAGAACAAAAAATCCGCTTCATCGATATATATTTTTTTTAAATTCTTTTAATGAAATACACGAGTTTTTAATTGATATATTTTAATACTTTATCGACTAATTTTTTTTAAAAAACTATCTAAAAAAAGAAAACATTCAATGAAATAGAAAATTTGCCGTCAGCGTCTGGTATTTACTTGACGATGTAAGCATAACATGAGCTTTCATTAAAAAAAAAATCAATGTGGTTTTAAAAAAAAAAGGTTTTACACTTTGGACTTTACAGGTAAATTTCAAAAAAACTATTCGTTTTTTTGTTTTAAATCAGAATATTTAGTTTATTGATCTTTTATCTTCAATTTGTGATATATATATATATATATATATATATATATATATATAAAATAAAAATTACAATTAAATTTACCAAAATTATTCAAGATGGAAAAACCAAAGTATATTATAAATATTAAAGAATTAATATTTATAAACTTATCCAGATGTAAAAGCTCGATAAAACCAAATAGGATATTGAGCTTATAATACAAGCAAACAGTTAATAAAACATGTTAAAAAAACACTTTGAAAAAGAGTTAAAAACATATTTAATCTGAAAAGGAAACACTTTATAAGTGGATAGTCCTTAATCCGCGGAGTTTCGAAGAAATACTTTCCTTATAATCAGAGAGTAGGAATTAGCAAAATGCGGAATCGGATTTTGCATACAAAAGTATTTGATGAAACAACAAGTAAGTCAAAGATCTTACTTGATAACAACAAAAGTGAAGCAGAGGGAATATGATGAAGAAAAAGGTGATTACACATGAATGGATAGTCTGGTGAAAGATAAATAATCCAATGATGGTAAAATCCAAAAATATAACTTCAAGAAAGTTAATTGAATTTCCATTTGTACAAGTAAAATCTAAGGAAATCCCGTAATTGGAAGATGGTCCAAAATAATCCAAAGGCCGAAATCCATGGAATAATTCACAAATATGTACAAGGGAAAAGGGGAAAAATTCCAATAATATTAATAAAAGAAAAATAAGATATGCTTTTCACACTGCTGCCGAGACATAAAAATAAATAAGAAAGATCAGGGAAGAAGAAGAGGGAAAAAAATTAAATGGTGATAGAATTAAATATAAAATAGGAAAACAAATGTCAAAATGACCCAGACAGGAAATGTTAAAAGGCGCGAAAAAAATATATAGGCCAAAATAATACAGGTCAACTGAAATGTACAGGTTATTACTTAAGAAAATGTCAGCAAGAGTTGTTAAAAGACACTAAATGGAAAATAAATAAATAAATTAGTAAATAAATAGAAAATAAATATTAAATAAACAATAAATAAATAAATTAAAAAAAAAAAAAAAATAAAATATAAAATAAAAAATAAACATTATTTAAGGGGAGAGGATGGCCGGTAATTGCAAATTCAGGAAAAAGCAAGAAAAAAAGTAAGCAAATGCATATAGTAAAATATAAGTGAATACAAGATATGAAAGTGTGGGTAGATTGATATATTAGATAGATAGGAATATTTAAAGACTAAAACGGAAATTGCAGATAAAAAACCGGCCAAGCAAAGAAGAAATAAAGAATTAAAATAAAGGATTATTAAGTTATAAAGTATTAAGAAAGTATGTAGAAAAACGATAAAGTTAAAGAAAAAATTATATATCTATCGAAAAGGTAAAAGTAATAACTATGTATTTTCAAAATTGCCATAATTAAATTTGGACTTATGTTTACAGAAAGAGATCAGTTCATTTTTAAAATTTGTTATATTGTTACTTTGAGGGGAAGTAATTATAGTTATAGCTTCGGTTGTGCAGAGGCGACATGACTTAGAGCCTGGAGTATAAGACTTAACTTTTTTTTTATGATGGTCCATTTGATTGAGAAGGGGGTATTATAAAAGTTTTTTGATTAAAGTGGTTAGAGAAGTTCGTTGGTTATTATTAGAATTATAGTTGTTAAAAGAGTTTTGTACAACTCTTTCAAATACCCACACAGATATAGTTCTATTATCAATAAAAATTCAATAAGGATTTCTTATTCAACAATGCCTAATTTAGCAGAAAGAATCTTAACATCTAATAACAAAAAAATTAAATCAGCCCAAAAAATCCCTTTCCCAATTAAACCCAAAACTAACTGTAATTGTAATAAAAAGAACATCACTGCCCACTCAATAATGATTGCATTCATAAAGATGTTATATATTCATGCACAATTACTGAGCTCCCACGTAATCCTCCTATAACAGATACTAATATTTTGAAAAAGGGTCACCATTTCGGTTGGTCCCCTTTTTGGGGCACCTCTGAAATTAGAGAAAGAACAAGAGTGCTGAAAAATAACGGTTGTGGAAAAGAAGACATTGGGTTATAATTAAGTGCGACGAGACTTTAGGATTGATGATGTTTTATAAAGGTTTCCAATATATAGGGGTACAAAGAGGATGGTACATTTCTTGGTTAAAAGTCTTTACCCAGGGAAACTGGTCCGTGTGTGCCATGCTTAGACGGAGAACATGAACTCCAACTTGGCACCTCTATGCACGCACAGACTCGCTATCGCTATCCATCTTCTGTCACAGGCAGTGTAATTTCTTCCCATCTCATCTGATCTTTACCTTTAGCTAGTGCTTGAAGAAGGGGACAAGATCCTGATCAGCAAAAGATTCCACCCCGCGCTTCTCATGCACTCTTGAACTCCATATCACCATTCTGGCTACGGCTAGGATCGCGAGAAACACCATTCATTTCTCTCTATACCACGGCGGCTCTGCATTTGTGTGCTTTTTTAAATTTTGTTTTTCTTGTTAACTCGTAAAGTTTTTGGCATGAAAAATGTGTTGTGCTTTTTCTTTGCTGACCATAACAATTTTTAGTTGAATAATCTTTGTTTTTGTTTTTTAAGGAAGAAGATAATAAGAGAAAATTGTTGGGCACTTCATGCACTTATGTTACTGTGCTTAAATGGGGGAAAGTAGCCAACCTTCACATGGTGCCCCTGTTAATCTTTGGAGACTGATTGCTACATCTTGCATAGAAATATACCTATTACCAGAGGTGGTAAAAAGGATTAACCCTCGGCCACTGGAAGTAACCATGAAGAAATTCAGAATTCTCAGCTTAAATGCTGAAGGAATATCTGCATCTAAATCAGAAATCATAGCCAGCCTCGATGCTGATATTATATGCCTCCAAGAGACACATAAAGACAGAGTGCTCCCCAAAATACCAGGGATGCACCTTATTATCCACCACCCAAGTACAGTATATGGAAGCGCGATCTTCACACGAGACAAGTCAATAATCAAAACCAGTACTGACTTCTCAGGAGGAGACCTTGAGATACTTCAGGTGGGCATGGAACACTTCAACATCACATCTGTGTATAAACCACCAGCAACCCCTTTTTCATGGCCGCTAACATGCAAGAGTTCCAACAACATGAGCCTATACATTGGTGACTTTAACAGCCATAGCACCACTTGGGGATACAATGAGACAAACAGTGATGGGGAAGAAGTAGAGGCATGGGCTGCTGCAAATGAACTCAAACTTCTCCACGATGCAAAGGATCCCAAATCTTTCCAAAGTGCCTGTTGGAGACGGGGATATAACCCTGATCTAGCATTTATTTCATCAAAGCACTATGGAAACCTAGAAAAAACTGTGGGAAGCCCAGTGCCAAAAACCCAATACCGACCCATATTTATTGATATAAGACCTATCATTAGGCCACAGAAACCCCAAACTAGGCCACGGTTCAATTTCCGTAAGGCCAACTGGGAAGGCTATACCTCTGACCTAGAACAAGCCATCAACACAATCACCCCACTACCAGGTGAATACAACAACTTCCAATCCCTGATTTGGAAAGTAGCCAGGAAAAACATTCCAAGAGGGTGCAGGAAAACGTACATCCCTGGTCTCATGGAACCAAATAAAGCACAGTATCCAAGCTTATAATGAAGACCCATTTGCTGAAAACACGTTAGAGCTCGGAGAGAATTTGCTTGCTTCCATCAGTAGTGAACACAAAGAGCGCTGGCAAGAAGTCATAAACATCGATATGACACACAATAGCAAAAAAAGCCTGGATGACAATAAAAAAGTTAAACTCAGAAAAAGCTCCTCAGTCTCGGATTGCAGCCATGACACCCAACCAAGTAGCCCATCAGCTGCTACTGAATGGCAAACCGTAACAAAAAGAAAGAGGACAGAAAAAGAGAATGAAAGCCGAACTTAGCCACGTCATGCATAACAGCAATGCCCATCTAGAACCATTCTCAAAAGCCGAAATAACCGCTGCAATATCTCAACTAAAAAATAAAAAGGCATCAGGCCTTGATGGAATAACCACAGAGATTGTAATACACTTTGGAACAATTGTAAGAAAGTGGTTACTGGCCCTAATAAATAACTGTGCATCATCCCTCAAACTCCCTATAATCTGGAAAAAGGCAAGAGTAGTAGCCATTCTAAAACCTGGAAAAGACCCCACGTCACCTAAGAGCTACCGACCTATCTCCCTACTGTTCATTCTCTATAAACTATATGAGCACATGATACTTGCCAGAATAACGGAAACAGTGGATGAACAACTCTCAGCTGACCAAGCTGGCTTTAGACCAGGTCAGTCATGTTGTAGCCAGATTTTAAACCTGACCCAATTCATTGAGGATGGATTTGAGACCAAAAAAATAACAGGCACTGTGTTTGTAGACCTTACAGCAGCCTATGACACTGTCAACCATAGGGCACTCATACTAAAAGTAGCCCAAATGATACAAAACTCAGCATTGGTGAGCATAATTGGATTTCTACTTAGTAATCGGCGTTTCCATGTTGAGATGGATGCAAAAAGAGTAGATGGTTTATCCAAAAGAATGGCCTCTCACAAGGTTCAGTTTTGGCTCCAACCCTATTCAATATCTACACTAACGACCAACCACAATACCCAAGTATACAAAGATATATATATATATATATATATATATATATATATATATATATATATATATATATATATGCTGATGACCTATGCATCGCCACCCAGACAAATAGTTTTGACATCATAGAAGAAAGACTCTCTGATGCCCAAGCCACTCTCTCTAGGTACTACAAAAAGTGGTACTTAAAAGCAAAACCAAACAAGACCCAGGTTTTCACCTTTCATCTTAATAATCACCAAGCAAATTGGAGACTAAGAGTCATGTGCTTACACATGAACCTTTCCCAGTCTATCTGGGGGTAACTCTGGATAGAACACTCTCTCTTAGAAAACACATTACCAAATTGAAAGGCAAGCTCTCATCACGAAACAGCCTTCTCAGTAAGTTTGCCACCAGCAATTGGGGTGCCGACCTCAAAACACTGAGGCAAACAGCTCTCACACTGTGCCATTCCACAGTATGGGCAAGATCATGCCATACCCATAAAATTGATGTAGAGCTGAACAAGATATACCGGACCATAACTGATGCCCTAAGACCAACTCCCTTGCCAGCTCTATACTGCTTAACTGGTATTCCACCACCACATATCAGGCAAGAAGTCATCACCAGAATAGAACGGTACAAACAGCTTAATGAGCACAGGCACTCACTGTTTGGCCACCAATCGGTGAGACAAGACTAAAATCTCCCAGTAGCTTCATCAATACAGAGGAAATCGATCCCAGGCAAGTTGCCTCCTATAGGATGGAACGATGGCGAGACTATAACAGCAGGAATAAAAATGAAGCCCTACCAGACCCAAAAGAAACACTCCCCTAGGGTTCAAACCTTGGTAGAAAAAACTGGGTGACTCTAAATAGAGCCAGAGCTAAAGTAGGCAAAACAAAAGACAATCTCCACAAGTGGGGCCTAGACACCTCACCTTTATGTCCATGTGGAGAGGTACAAACGATGCACCATCTTAGGGAAAACTGCCGATTGGACCCTCATTGCTCAAACCAAGACCTTAAGGAGGCAAACAGCACCGCCATGCGATGGGTCAATTTCTATTGCGATAAGATATGATGATGATGACTGTGCTTAAATAATAGCGTTATTATTTAGAAAGCCATTCTTAACATGGGGAGGAGAGGGTGTTGTGTAATTATTCTATACTTCCACCTAACAATTTGAGAAAAAAATACCATAAAACTTTAATTTAACTTGAAAATAGTATTTACAAAAAAAAAAAAAAATAGCACGGTAACATAAATGCATAAGCACCGTTGTTTGTTTGGTAAATTTTTAGTTTACTGACTCTTTGGCATTCACCTGTAATTTGTCGATTTCTATCGGTTTTCAGGTATGCAGAGAACGAATATCACATTTACTTTTGTGCAAACAAGTAGTTATCCATATTTGAAGACATTCTATCCAATGTAATCACTATCGTTTTTACTGGCGGCCATCTTGTTTTCAATAATGAAAAAAGGCCAAAAATGCCACATGTAACTGGAATTCCCTCTCCCCACCATCGGCGTTGGCGCAAAAAAGGTAAGATTTATTGGAGAGAGGAGAGGGGAATTCCAAGAAATCTTGAGCCGAAAGGAAAAATGTAATGTTTAAAGCAATATTTATTAAAATAAATTAAAAGGTAAATATTACCTTACGTTACAACAGAACACTGGCCATTAATTTGTTTTTTTTAGGGGTATTTGAGGTTGCTGACAACAAATCTGATAATCAAACCCATTGCAAATTTACTGTTTGCATGGTATTAACCCCTGGACCCTGGGACTATTTTGTGCCATTTCACCGCCTTTGTTTATGCTACATTAATGTTTTCTTACATGATTCGTTCGTTAGGTCCAAAGTAGAGTTGGAGGTAAACCATTGAGCAAACAGATTAACCTTCTCAGTTACCATACAAGCAACCTTAGGGTGCTTAATAATTGGGGAATTGTTGATTACACATTATTTAGTACACTGTTATAGATTTTCCAGAAATCACAAATTCTTAATTTCTATGCCTCAATGTGTGTTCTGGTAGTTTTGGTGTATCTTCTCTTAACTGCGGCTATTTCACTCTTACAATTATTTATAGCTTCTAAAAACTTTTGTCCATTTGTACTAGACTTATGCTGGACAAATCTGCAGTATGCACGCATACCACAATGTCAGCTATATAAGTATGCATGAACTATTAGGGAGAATGAGGTTTGCTACAGATGTCCATGTAGGAATATGTGCTTTAATTGTCACTTTAAACCAGTCAGTGGTCTCATTTGTGTATAGAAGAGAAAAGATATTTCCCCATGGAGCTTCTATGATGTGATCTCTGATGGTTTCCTAGTCAGCCTTATTGTAGTACCTTGTCATTTTGAGTAATGGCTCTTCAACCCCAAGGTCGAGAGTTGAAGGTGATGTCTAGCATTATCACAATGATTAGCATTCTCAAGATGGCAATGGGCATTTGTTACACAATCTTCTGGAACTATGGTCAGAAATAGGTCTAGAAGTGAGGCTTAAGCTATTGTCAATTACTCAAACAATAGAAAAATCTGGATTCCGTGTCCTGATAAAGCATGTTTTTTGGATTGGGTAAAATATGGTTCAAGCAAAGTGTTATTTGGATTCTGCTTTGTTGGAAATAGTTAAGAGATAGTATCGTTGGAAACAGTTAAGAGACTGTAGTAGAGGAACTTGCAACAAGCACAGTAGCAGGAGTTAATTCTCGGGGCTCGAGATTTGAAATCCATTTTCCTCATGGCTTATCCAATCACAAGCCAGCTCTCAATCACATGACCGAGTACCTAAAAGGCGAAATCTGAAACTTCTCCTTCTCTTTCTCCCTGCTTCTGCTCAGCAGCACACATCACCGGACAAAATGAGTATAACAAGCCAACATAGCTCTCTTCAAACTCCCACTTATTTCCACATGCAGTACCCACACAAACTTTCTTTATGCTACACATATACCCACACAAACTTTCTTTATGCTACACATATACCCACACAAACTTTCTGTATCATGCTACACATATACCCACACAAACTTTCTTTATGCTACACATATACCCACACAAACTTTCTTTATGCTACACATATACACACACAAACTTTATTTATGCTACACATATACTCACACAAACTTTATTTATCATGCTACAAAACTGCTCTTGTCGATACACCGACACACACACACACACACACACACACACACACACACACACACACACACACACACACACACACTAGCATGTAAACACACTGAATACCTTTCCCTTTCTTTCTCCTTTAACCGGCCTCCTTTGTCCTGACGACTACTGGCTACTAACACTTGTAAACTGGACTATTCTCTCCTTCAACCAGCCGACATGATATTAAATCTACCTTTACACACAAGAACACTTCCAGCTATTAAACCGGTTCTCTCATGTACACGTTTATTGATGATTAAAAGTTCTGTGAGATATCAGAGGAATTGAAGATATCAGAAAGAAGCGTATTCGTTCATTTTCCATGAAAAGTTTAAGGTGTCTAGCATCAGATTAACAAATTTTTAACCGTTAATAAAACAATCTTTTTGAAATTTCCACTTGCTCTGAACGTAATCACGTTAGCATACAACATCACAACAGA
Source organism: Euprymna scolopes (assembly GCF_053919585.1). Taxonomy (NCBI): domain Eukaryota; kingdom Metazoa; phylum Mollusca; class Cephalopoda; order Sepiida; family Sepiolidae; genus Euprymna; species Euprymna scolopes. The sequence goes on along the minus strand of NC_136489.1, from coordinate 170,168,363 downwards.
TGCTCACTTGAAAATCATCAATTAGAAAGAAACCCATAGAACTAATTTTACTGAAGACTGAAGCAGCCCTTTTCAACCTTTCACTGAATATTGCAGTTGTTCCTACTGATTTGCGGGTGACCACAATCTGCCCTATCTTAAAAAAAAAGATGACAAAGAAGACCCCAAAGATTACAGACCAACGAGCCCAAGCTCTATCCTGCACACGAGACATACACATTTTAATAATGACTTTCTCTAGTTCAGATGGGTGCAGTAAATAAACTTTTAACTCGAAATGACCCCTAATATACTAATGACACAGAAAAGAAACATTTATAATGCGTACAGAGCTTTATTTTCTCATATAACCACAATACACTTTGAAGGGATATTATCCATCGTCGGATCGTTGGCAAAATGGTTATTTTTTAAAAATCTTTTTTCTCTTCTCTCAATTATTCTTAATTATATTCACTCTTTTTTTCCTTTTTAAAACATTAATTCTTTTGATCAATTTTTTTTTAATATAATATTTTAGTAATTTTTTCGTTTTTTAGTCATTTGATTTTTTTTATTGACTTTCATATTTCATTGTTCTTCATCTCTCTTTACAAATCATATTAATCGTTCTTATGTGTTCGACGCTTATTATTATTTATTATTATTATTTTTATTTATTTAATTTTTTTTTTTGTCATTCGATTCTAGTGACTTTTTGTAAAGCTTTACTTGTTTTGAATCTCTCAACATTTTGTGTGTGTGTGTGTGTGTGTGTGTATGTGTGTGTGTGTGTGTGTTGGTGACAATCTCTTTTTGCTCCTGTTTATTTTTTTTAAATTTCTTGGCTGTTTTCAAAAGTTTTTTGTTTTGTAGTCGGCAACTACTTAATATGTTCGAGAGGGGTAAAGTTGTGGGTTGTCCAGATATTCTCTATGAATTCGAGAGTTCTTGGATTTTTGTGTGAACGAATTAGTCATTAAAAGTCCCTGATTTTCCCGAAAGAAAATTCCTTTCAAAGCTGACAATTTTTCTGAGGCTTTTACGGTTCACAGATACCTGTGGTGTGGATAGGAGGGGTCATACCTTAATTGCTCTATTGTGGGTTCTTTATGGTTTGATGGGGCAATTTCGTTACAGCGCTTGCACTGATTGCACTTTTCTTGCAATTGTACTCCCATATTAGGCCCCAAAAACGTTGTCTGGCATTGCTTCCCATAATGTTAACCCCCTGGTGGCCAACATGGAGTTGGTCGATGAGTTTGCGACGTAGGCTTTTTGGAATTAATATGCGGCCTTCATTGAATACTAGAGACTGAACCGTGTATTAGTCGCTTTGCATATTCCAGAATTCTTTAACACTTAGCTGTAGAAGATCCTTGTTCTTTTCTATTGTTTCTACGAGGTTCAGGTATTGGTGATCCATCGTGGCTTCTTGCTGTATGCGTGCCATCTTGATAGGAGATGTTTCTTGGTTGTATCGGGATTCTATTCCCGCTTGCAACGCTTCTTCAATGCTGTTCGATTCAGCTGCTGCGACTTTGGTGGTAGGTGTAGGGATACGGGACATGCCATTTGCTCCACCATTGGCATTGCCTAGTATTGATATGGCCCTGAACTGGTACATCAGGGTCTGCTCTCTGATATATAAAACCCTGTGATTTTTTATTTCATCCAAGCTACGATCATTGAGTATCGGCACAAGGGGTTTGTGGTCAATAGCAAGTATCAGGTGGGGGCAGCCTGAAACAAACATTTTGCAGCTTTCCAATCCAAACTTTATAGTTAAAGCTTCCCCTTCAATTGGTGCATAGTGGTTTTCAGCAGGTCTAGTGAATCGGGAGCCAGCATATACAACTTTCCAATGTCCTAGCCCACAACGGTGGTTCGTTGTGGACGGGCATGCAAAATGTTTTTGGAGTAGGGTAAATCCTATTCCTGCTTGACACCAGTCCGTAGTCAAACATGTTGGGAGATTTATTTCAAATGTTCGAACACCATCCCGGATGCTTTCTAGGATTGTTTCCTTGGATTGCTGGAAGAGTTGTTCCAATGTATCGCCCCAGTAAAACCTGCTGTTATGTTTCAGTAGTTCTCTGAATGGCGACATGATGGGTGCTTGGGCAAACGCATATGAAACTTGGTTAATAAAACCATAGAAAGATCTAACTCCTGTAATGTTTGTCGGTGATGGGAAGTTTCTGATGCCCTCAAGTAATTTTTGAGATGGTTTGTACCCTGTTAGACTGATGTCGAAGCCAGCAAACTCTATATTGTCTTTTGGAAATTGGAATTTTTCTGGGTTAAATACTCCGGTCGGAAATAGTTGGTGCACAAAAATTTTCAGTTTGGTCGAAAATTCTTGGTGCATACAAGTTTCAAGTTTTATAAGGCAGTACTTTTGAAAAGAAATACAGGTTAACCAAATAATTATACTTAATTAAATTGGCAATTGATTGTACGTACATTCTTACAATGTATGATTAAATAAATATACAAAAAAATAATGCAGAAAGCTAAAACATCTAACTTTTTATTCGATTGTGTTAATTTACTTTTCAATTCTTCTGATATCAAAATTGAAGTGGGAAGTTTTTCTTTTTCTTTCTAGCTGTGATTGTGACATATGCTGAAGACTGTAATTGTTGCCACCATCAGCCAAAATTATTTGTTCCATTGTCTCCTGCAATGTTAGGAAAATGTTGTTCAACTTTGATTTTTCTAATTCTTGAAAGCTGGTTTCAACTGCTTCAGTTAATTCATCAATATTCTTTGGAGCCTTTTGGTGTTGAATGGATTGTATTATATTGAAGTAACCTAGGTCAAACACATTCAGACCCGGACTGTTTGCAGGCTGGTTAACTAGTTCAATGTTCAGCCCTAATCTCTCCGATTCTTTGAACACCAAGTCTGTTGGATGTACGTCTGGGTTAGCATTCTCGTGTTGAATTATGATTCGTTGTACAATGGATCCACTTGGTCATTTGTTCCGTGTAGAAACAAAGACCTTTTCAACAAGGAATTTAGGAATCTGAATTTTCGTGATTGTATCCATGACTTTAGTTACCATTGTTCCACCAGGCCTGTTTCTGCTGTTACGTTTAGCCGCCTCTTGTTTGACAAATGGTCAAATTCCAATCTTCCTGTCAAAGTAACATTTGCGATGTGGATCCCAACGGGGTCAAGCCATGGCAACAAGAAACATTACTTTTGTAATGAAACGCTTGCTTTTAGTGGTTCTTGAAGGGTCATGTTCGTCTTTGCCTAAATAAAATTTCCTTGCATTTTGCGTCATGTAAAACCATTTCTCATCAATATTATGACATCAAACATTTCTCTAAAAGTTCCTCGATTTAAATCCAATTGCGAACAGCAAAAATCAACGTGACATTTCATGTTTTCTATCGTGAGAAGAGGTTTTACATCATTTGAATGAGCCCGAATTTCGCCATCTTTCATCCTTGCAATCAACGTTGTCTTAGGTATTCCGCATGCTTGAGCAGTAAACCTCAAAGTGGTTCTTTTTCTCAAGGGAATGGTGTTTATTTTTGCCAACTGTGAACTATAGTCGTTCTTTTTTCAGCCACAGAGAAACTTATGGCTCAAAAATCCATTAGCACCGATATATCGGACGAACTGTCTAGTGCTCGTGACCAAATTCTGCCTACACTATTTCTTCCTATACCGAATTTTGTGGCAACATCTTTGATTGCACCTCGTTCTAGGATGCGCCCTTTAGATCTTTGTAGCAATGCTTGCAGAACTGCTGTTCGTCTTGAATTTGTCAATTCTCTCTTATCACTTCTGCTTTTACCTTCCACATTGGCATCAACTACATTTTCCATATTTATATAGCCACTGCAGGTATTTTTAAAAATAGATTATATTACAGTCCACAAAGTAATGTGCATGGATTAAACTCTAAATGACTTTTAGAACGAAAACTGTTCTTTTTCAATTAAGCACGCTCTAAAGTACTACCAGTTACCCCCTAAAACATTGAAATGGTGCGTGACAAAATCTAAAACGTAGACAGTTTTAATTCTGCACCAACTATTTCCGACCGGAGGTAGTATTTCATTTTCAGCACATAGTATGATGTATCTAATGGTGTACCAAAAGGACAGTGCCATATCATAATCCCACAAGATAGAGTCGCCCACACAGTGAGCCATACAAAAAAACCTTCTGTAATGGTGTCGAATCTCTTTGTTTAGCCATCATTGGATGCTTGGAAACCTTGGGGGGGGTGCTCGCAAATACCTGTATCTGCCCTATTCTGTTATGAAAGTGGTAGCATCCCATGCTTTCACAGCCAGAGGAACAATGTGATATCCGTTCCAGGCATCCAGAATAGTTTTCTTTTTTTCCCGGGGGTATCGTGTTGACAAGATTGAATGGAGAGGGTGTGTGGTGTGTGTCTTGTCTTGTTGCTGCATTTAAATTTTGGAGGTCGACCGTTCTATGTGGGCTGCCTTCTTTTTGGGGCACTGTGATCATTCTTGAACACCATGCCGTTGGTGTCCCTGCTGGCACTGGTTCAATGATGTTCAGTGCTACATTTGCATCAAGCTGGGATTTGACAGCTTCTTTCCAGGCGTGGGGGACTGGGATTGGTTTGTGAACAGGCTTAGGTTGGTGGTTGTCGAGGAATGTGATAGTAAGCGGTTCTCCGGTCATCATCTGCAATTTCTGGTGCATACATGTATTAAACGCACTGCTGGCAAAATAGCATTTGATCCAGCTTTCTATCTCTCCTCAATATTCAGGTGTGGTGGGAAATGGCGGCTTGTCTGACAGCGGTGGGCATGGTGATCTGTATGGGCATCCGCAAGGGGCTAACATTTGGTCAGTTGGTTTGCGGTCCATCTTAGTTGTGGCTACCAGACTACTAAGTTGTGCTGGAAAGTCGTTGTTGATAATTTTTAGTTTTTTTAGGGCCGTTTGTGATATATAGAGACCCTTAACCCTTGAGCTGATGTATATCACCTCCAAACATGCTGCCTTACCGAGTGACATTGTGGCAATTAAGACCCCCATGATGGGCAGGTTGTCATCATTAACGGAATGTAATCGGTGCCTAGTGCGCAGCAGATGTTTGGAAGTGCACCTAAGATTGTTTAATAAGTCCACACCAGCTGTACTTGTCTAAACTCCTGTGTCTGCCAAAAACGGGCAATTGGGCAGGTTGGTACCATATTTGTATGTCTAAATCGTCCGAGGTGTTAGTGGGCCTTTGTATCTAATGTGATGGTAATATTGAAAATGGAGGTGGCTCTGGTCAGCCTGGTGTGAATTTGCTGTTGGCTCATGCACCATGCAGGATCTCCTCTTCTTCCTTTAGTCATTCAGGTTGCACAATCATTGTCGATATGAATGAAGAATCTTCATCCTGGCTGTCATTTGGGTAGTCTCCCATTATTGCATTTGACGATGCTGTGCTGTGGCATGTAGTTGAAAAGTGGTTCTCTTTGCCACATTTGTAGCATGATTTTCCCCAAGCGGGACACTGTCTTCGTCCTTTTGGGTGTGTCTTGTGTCCACCACCTTTGCATTTTCCATCATTATGTTTCGTCTTACTTGGTGGTTGAAACTTTTTGATGATGCAGATTTAAATTGGGCCACTTGTGCGATCTCTGCTGGTCGGAAGTGATTTCATGCTCTGGTGGTAGATTTCAGAGTCAAGAGACATCTAGTTAAGTCATTTAGAGTTGGCAGGGACGTAATCTCTGCTAAAATTTTGCTCTGTTAGCCGGTGTCCCGTAATTCGGCAATGATTTAAGATTTGATCATGTCCTCAGAAAATGACATTGACATTGCTGGTTGCCACAATTGAAAGCAGAGAGCATCGCTTGTGATTTCAACCGGGAAATAAAGGATGTGATAGTCTCCCCATCACTTTGCTTCATTACAAAGAATTGCTGACGGTATACCTCAGGATGGACGGTTTTCACTGCAACAGATTTAATACATTCAAGCAGTTGTTCCTCTGTGGTATTATTCAGGGCATTCGGACCAATGAAGTTGAAGAACATTTCGTTGACAGATGAACTGCATGCAGACCGTAGCTCATTTTGGATTTCTGTGGGGTTGGTAAGTTGCGTCATTTCTTTATAACGAAGCCATGCATCCTTAAAAATGACCCATTTGTTGTCTGATGAGTCAGGTTCTATCACTGGTCGCTCGGGTTTCACCCGTGAATGGCATGACAATTGGGTGGGGGCGTGTTGCTCGGTGGGCAGAAGGCATGCCATGAGGTTCGTCATCTGTCCTTGTATGGCAAGGTGTTGTTGTTGCATTTTAACATGAAAGACATTGAGTTAATTTGTGTGTTTTGATGAAGTTTCGTTTGGGTTAGACATTTTTGTGTTTAACTAGAGTGTCAAAGTGTATAGAATATGTATAGTGACTGGATATCAAATAAGTGGATATTAAAAAACAAACAACGAAACAAATAAAGTTTACCATGTGATGAGGGTGCGTTCTTTGTCGTTCATATGTATTTTCATGTTTCTTATTTAGATTGGGTTTTTTGTTTATATCTAACTCCTGACACCATGTATAGTATAGCTCGGGTCAAGGGTACATAACTCGGTATTATGTTTACACTGACCACATCCTCTGTGGTCAGATCAAATTTCAGTTTTCTGGTGTCTTCTTTTTCCTCTGTAGATGCTGGGTTGAAGTGGCTGTTTTAGAGTTGAGTTCTTGTGTTGTTGCATTTCCGTGGATTTTTATTTGTTTAAGGTTTTTTTTGTTTTTTTTTGTCAAGTGGTTGACTGCTGTTGTTTTCAATGAATTTCTTGGGTTGTGTTTCTCTAGATTTTGATTTGTCTAGTGATTGATTTTTTGTTTCCGTAGTTTGTTTTGTGCTTGTTTCTATGCAAGATTCATTCGTCTTTTTCTTGCTGCTCAAAGAACTAAATCTGATTCTCTATCATTGACGCTGCCTAATTGCAATTAAGATTTTCTAAGAAAACTTTATTCCACCAGTCATCCACAATCACTCCCACTCGTGTGTGTTATGAAGATATTGTACCATACATCAACCAAACCCTCGTCAAAGAAAAAGCCCAGTCCCAACGACCAAATGAGATCCAAAGCAGACAATCACTCACTGGACATCGTTGGAGAGAAAGGGGTACATAAACCCTTTCTCTATCTCATTACGTCACCAACGAATCAAAATCACCATGCAAATTGTCTGGCATTGTTTATCTAAGAATTAAGTGTCAGCTAAAATTCCTGACATATTTTGCTTTATAACATTCCTTTCTTTTGAAACATTTTCTCAAAATATTTTCCTCTACATAACATTCAACAACACTACTAATAATAATCGACCAGGATTATCTGGCATCGCTCCAACCCGCTACATTTACATTAATGTCAGTTAATTTATCTAGCATAGTTTATATTTACTTTTGTTGTAAAAAAAAAGTGATTCATTTCTATTTGAGGGAAGCATATTTGATATAAGCAGGTTAGGGTAGGGCAGTAGCCCTAGATATATCTAAAACTTTTGACAAGGTGTGGCACGATGGTCTTCTCAGGAAAATCTGAGCATATGGTATCACTCTTTCTTAAATAAGAGACGAATCCAGGTTATCCTCAATGGTTGTACGTCAAAACAATATTATATAAATGTGGGTGTACCATCAGCGGTCGATCCTTGAACCTTTATTATTCCTGATATTCATAAATGACCTCCCTGATAAAATTGTCTTTTAGATGAGTATATTTGCTGATGAGACCATGCTCTATAACAGGTATGGGGGAGGGGAGAATGAATTAACACATATCTAAGGCAATGGCGGGAACCCTAGAGGCTGTAGTGGAATGGGGACAAAAACGGATGGTCACATTCGATACTGCCCAGACTAAGCTTGTTTCCTTTAATAATTACAAGAAACCTTATAATAAAGCTGGATTTGCTACCTGAAAATCAATTTAGTTGCTGTCTTTGACTTTTTTCAATAGAAGAAAAATTGTTGTTTTTTGTTTATAAGATTAATTCTAACCCCAACCTGACCGCCCTCTTGATCTTTGATGATCAAATGATGATGACAACATGAAGAGAGTGATAATTTGGCAGACCTGGACTGTTACAGATCTGCAGCCTTTATCAGAGTGGTAATCTTTTGCAGGCAGGTACCAAGTGACCAACCAGAAACGAGGAACGGCCAACTTTATAGGTATCAAGAGGAGGAGTAAGGAGTACAACTCTGACCCTAGCCTTTTGTCGTTTGTTTACAAAAATTACCCTTAACCCCAATAAAATAAAACTCTTTTTTTTTCCAACTCTTACTTTTATATTTCATACAACGTTTTTGATTCCTAATAATTAACATGTATCTTAACCTTTAGTGTTTTTTGGAGGGGGGAGTAAGTTCTTGTTTTATTTAATACATAAACAGAAATATTGACTTCCAATGACTTGAACTCTCTCCTTTTCTGTCTGTACTCCCTCATTAATGATTACAGTCTGGATGGCGGAGTCATCTGTGAAAATCTTGGTTATGTTTAATGGAAGATAGTTTTATATTGTGATTCTCCCTTCCAATAAGCATTGACTATCACCGAAATGGCTTCCTCACCCGACATATTTACAGATTGTTGGAGATAAATTGTTGCATTTTACCCAATTTTTACTTCTATGCCAGCGAGAGATGGGGGCAGATTTGTTACCTATTATGGCGATTGCCGGGAGCTGGTGTCTTGTTGAAGTAGGAAGTGGGAAATACAGAAATAAAGATTGCTGAACTCACAAGAATTGGAGAAAATTATGTATATTAAATTGAAAATATTACAAAGAAAAGGTTCTTGCAAAACTAATTGTGTTTGCGGCTTTAGAAGTCCAATAAAAAGTTCTTTATCGTCCAAAAGTCTTGGACGGCTCCCTGAAAAAGTTCAATCAAAATTCGGCGGCAAATTTAGGAGAGATTTTCCATAGTTGTCTATAGGCCGACGATTGATTCAAAAAGAGGGCGAATCTGTTTTTCCAGAATTCTGCTTATATTAAATGTTTGTTGATTGGCCAAGGAGCTTCATCCTAGCCAATCAAAATAGGGCTTTCAGAAAGGAGAAGTGGTCGATTAGTTTGAACAAAGGGAGGTAACTACTTTTTTTTGGTATTATTATACAAACACCGTGACAGCGTTAGGGTTAGGGTTAGGATTAGGGTTAGGGTTAGGGTTAGGGTTAGGGTTTAGGGTTAGGGTTAGGGTTAGGGTTAGGTTTAGGGTTAGGGTTAGGGTTAGGGTTAGGGGTTAGGGTTAGGGTTAGGGTTAATTCGCTGTCACGGTGTTTGTATAGTTTTACCTTTTTTTTTATACTATTTTGTTGGTTAGGATTACACTCAGATTCTGTCAAATTTTTTTTGCTGATTACAAAAAGATTCTTTATTCTCTTTCTAAATGTAAAGAAAAAAATTAGACAACATAAATTGTGATTAAAAATCAGAAATGCATGAAGAAATTTTGAGTAAATAAAGAAAACAGAAGATTAATTTTTTGTGATTTTTTATTTTTATTTCAAAGTTGTAACAAAATAAAATCAATAGATAAAATTAGTTCCTGATCATCAAACAGATCCATAGGCAGAACATTGAGAAACGATGATACGTTTCACAACAATAAACAATCTTTTATCCCGCATCATCATCATCATCACCATCACTATAATCATCATCATCATCATCATCATCATCATCATCATCATCATCATCATCATCATCATCACATTGTATGAATCCGAAGATTCTATTATTGGCATTGATTTTCCTGAATTTTTTCAGTTGGTTAATGTAGCCTTATATTTTATGGATGAAGAGGTCTGTGAATCCTGTGTACCCTGAAGAGATCTGGAAAATTCTGCTTCCACATACAGTGATGAAATGGCCTAACACATACACATAACTAATACAGTGATGAAATGGGCTAATAAAAGATACTGTACTACTAAAAAAATGCTCTGCTGAGGTGGTTTCAGTTCTCTCCAAACTTTTCAACAAATGTATAAACGAATTTTGCTTTCCTGACTGCTCGAAAAACTACTTCTGTGGTACCAGTTTACAAGAATTCTGGTGAAAACTGAGCCATTAAATTATCGCCCTATTAGCCTTCTCCTTCTTTTTGCCAAAATCTTTGAGTCAATTAATCAAACATTAGTCCATCACCTCATAGATACTAAACTTCTTTCCAACCAACAGTATTGATTTAGGCAAGCTCATTCTCATGCAGATATCCTAACTGTAATCTTTGAACAGATAACGGCAGTCATTTCTTTGTTGGCATTTAAACAGAGTTGTTTTGTAATTATATTAAAACAAAAAAACAATTTCCTTATTTCGATTTTTTTATCAGAGGTTTAAGTAATCTGAAGGTTAAGTTTTTATTTAAAAGAAAAAAAAATTCCAAATCCAATGACAATAAACAAAGTTTCTATCATTTACATTTTTTTTTAGTTTTAACATTTAAACAGGGTTATCAGCGGTTAACAGCGTTATTTATTTTTAAGTCATAGAGACTTCGTGGCTTAGTGGGGATGCCCTTTTCTCTACCCTTCAACCTCTCTCCCACAGAAGAGACGTTGCGAGCCTATCCTTGTTTTATCGTTATTTCCATGGCAGGTGCTCGTCTGAACTCCAATCTTTGGTCCCCCCTCGCCAATCTTTCACGAAAAACACCCGTCTAGCTGAATTCACTGTGAAAACTTTCCCCCACTCTTTATCTGTGCCTAAATCAAAACGTGGATTCCATGAACAAAGCTTCTTTCTTAGAACTGTGGAACTCTGTTCCGTCTTCCTGCTTCCCACCGGACTACAACTTGGATGTCTTCAAGTCCAACGTTAACAAATTCCTAATGAACCGCCCCCTTAAGTAAACACTTCATCAAATCTCCACACTAACGTAATGAACTTGCAATAACCCTTATCCCTGAGTGGCTTCCGGGCCTTGATAAGTGGTGATCACTGTGTAAAAAAAAAAGAAACCCAAAAAACTAATCATTTTTATAACGGTTATTTCGGTTAAAACAAATTCAACGTTGTTATTTTTAAAACTGAATTATTTTCAGTTTATTTTCGTTGCAACAGACTGACTGTAACGAGAAATCTTTCTAGACTGAGGCAGCATTAAAGAAGTTCACTTAAACTGGTATATAGTCATCAAAAAGTGCTCAATATCCGGAGAATAGTTTCTTATCTTTGTATCCCTTCTGTCAAAATATCTGGTGTGGAAGTTTTCACATACTTCTTCTTTTGGTCGATTACGTTTTCGTGTTTTTATACGTTCTTTTATTTTTGAAATTGTTGGGGGGGATAACGATGGAGTAAGTAGCTGTGTCCAAACCGAACTTCATATCCACCCGGGTAACGTCGGGTATCCATGCTAATCTAATATATAAACGGCTATATGCCTGTTTGTCTGTCTGTCTCCATATTGTAAACTATTTCCTCCAAAACTAAAAGTCACAGGGCAGTACTAGGGACTTCAAATGATTGGATTTTTTTTACAGATCGTTCTTTTATGGGTATTTAGCTGATTAAAATGTTTTTAAGGGGTCAAAACTGGTTAGTAACAACAAGAAATCTTTTCAACCACCAACAGCCATGGCTAATGATACATGACCTGAAAGTACTTCGTTCAAACTCCTCGGCTTAACGTTCACGGAAAGCATGAGAACAAATACACTGAGGGCATTGTTGCAAAGAAGGTGGGCTCTCTCTATCATGCTGAGAGTATCCTGTACATCTACAAGCCACCATTCGCCCGTGTATGAAGTATTGCTGCCAGATTTGGGCTGGTGCGCCTGCTACTAGTCTCTCACTTTTAGACAGGGTTCAAAAGAGAGTCGCCAACCTAATAGGTCCGACACTGTCAGCTAGGCTTCAGTCGCTGTCCTATCAACAAAATTTTGCATCCTGTTGCTGCCTGTTTTACAAGTATTTAAATGATAGATGCTCAAATGAACTACAAAACCTTGTACCACCCTCGACGTAAATATCCCCAACAAACCCGACAAGAAACAAAATCCTTCCTTTATGCAATAGAAATCTCCAGATGTAAGAAAACCTTCTACTCTAATAGTTTCTGTCCTAGGACTTTGGAATTCCATTCTGAATTCCTGCTTTCTTGACTGTACTGACATGCAGAAGTCCAAGTGTAATGTAAACAGACATCTTCCTGCTCAACTCTCTGCAAATTATCTCCCAGATAGTAGCCACCTGCATCAAAGTGGCACTGTGCCTTGTTTGGGGTGAAAATGCAATAAAAAAAAATAAACTGCGCCCAGAGATTATATGCAAGTTGTGAATTGGTATATAGAGTTGTGTCTTTAATATTAAAATTCCTATTATGACGTTGCTTAGATTCGACTCAATATCATTGCGATGTATTGTGAGAGAGCACATTGCTGTTTTTGTTTGGAAAAATGTAAGTTTTTGTAGACTAATTTTACTGTCAGTAGTTTATTTGCAACTATTTATTTTGATAATTTCACATTATTATACCTTGTAAAACTAATGTAAAAACATGATATGAAAAGATTTTAAAACAAATATATTCATTTCTTGCAGGAAAAATATGAAAGAAAAATTTTTATTTAAAAAAAAATTACAAAGCCTTTCAAAATTTATTGCTGTTGTGTCGTGGAACAACAGTGAAAATAAGAACAATCAAGTCGAGGTTCGGTTAAGGAACAAGTGCATTAACAATAATGTATAAAGATAAGAAAGCATGTATATCTGCTGGGCACTCGGCTAGCAGTTGAAGCGCAGTCGCATCTCTCTCACCGGTGTTGGAATTACTAGCACTATTTATAGTGCTAACCGGTGTAAATTCCTCTGTTCAAGGAAGGCCGGTATAACAATTACACAAATGCTCATGTCTTTTTAATAACACGTAGCAGCCTATTATAAACATTTGATGTTAAATTTGCAATTTTAATGAGTGGTAAGTTTTCTGCAGCAGCTGCTTATAAGAGGTTAAAGTTGCTGTTAAATTGCCTTCCATTAGAATAAATCTCTTTCTTCAGGTAGCTCCCGAGGTTCTTAATGAGATTCAAGTCACAGCTAAATAGCCAGTCCATAAGAGAATCTTCAGCAAATCCATTTTCTTTCAATTAGGATTTAGTAAACTTTGATGCACAACTTGGTGTGTTATGTAAGCAATTCAAAGAAATATTGCTCTAAAAAATGACAGTAACTTTTGAAATTCATTTTAACCCTGTATTTCATTTTAAATGGACCCACAAGCTCATTATCAATAATCTCAGCCCATATCATAATTCCATTGTCGCCTTGTTGGCATTTAAAAAAATTGTTTCCGTTCATATTGCTTACTCACTATACATATCGTATATACTTGTGTATAAGACGATGTACATTTTAAGGCCAAAAATTGTGTCATTTTAGGTATTACCTTGTATAAGTCAACTGTAGATTCTAAACAAGTTAAATGGTCCGTCTCATGGCTCTTTATTGCACAGGTAATTTCCTTTTTGATGCTTCTTTTTTTGTAAGATATATTATAAATTGTTTCTCGGCATCCACAGCTGATAATATGTGCATTTACGCAAGTGTGGTCTATTCGATTTTTCATATATAGAACCAACCTGCTGCACACTTACATGAAACGAATGTTGCTAATCAGACATTCTGATCAATGACATGCTGTAGATTCCAGGTGCAGTTACTATTTTTAGACATAATTTATGTTATGTACCATAATAACGTAAACGTATACATTGCACAAGCCATATTATACTGTAATAATGTGAACGCATGTGTAGGTATGTATTTTATTCAAAAGAAGAATAGGGTAAGAATGGTGGGCCGTAACATTAATATTGGTATTTATAGGATTTTTAATATTAAACGTGAACAACAGATCGTAAACACTACATTTCCTAACCTGCTTAAAAAAAAGAACGTCATATCTGTTGCATGAACAGCAACAGGTGTTACACCGTTTGGAGTAATGCCCCTTGGAGGTGACCGGTGTAAGAAGAGTACTAAATAAAGATGGTTACAGAGTAAACACAACGACTGGTGTTATGTTATATTTTATCCGTGGGCATCCTCACACATGAAACATGGTGATAGCGGTGGGATGTACAATAAAGAGAAGAAAAAACAAAACGGTGGAAAGGTAGCAGAAAAAGAAAAAAAAATCCAGATAAGTAACGTTTAATTTTTCGGTGTGAAAATTACGACGCCACGAGGTAGTGAGGAAAAAAAAAATGTCGGAAGGAGACATGAGTGCAATAAACAGACCGGTAGCTGGCATAAGACCACCACCACCTCTTTGTATGGAGCAGAATTTGACAGAGAATTGGAAGCTATTTAAGCTGAAATGGCATAATTATGCTATTATTACGTATCTGACAACCCAGTCGATACAATATCAAACTGCACTTTTGCTCCATACGTTAGGGGATGATGCTTTGAAAGTGTACTACGGGTTTCACTTTTCAACGCCCGAAGATGAAAGAATGCCTACGGAAATTATTCAGGCGTTTGATAAATATGCTATAGGGGAAACAAATGAAACTTACGAGCGTTATGTTTTTCACACGAGAAAGCAAGGAGAAACGGAGGCCGTGGAATCTTTTATTACGGCACTTCGGACGTTAGTAAAAACGTGCAATTTTTGTGACAATTGCGTTTCTTCAGTACTCAGAGATCAAGTAGTGCTGGGAATACGTAACCCTCAGACACAAGCTGAGTTACTTAAAATAAGACAGCTGGATTTACAAAGATGTATAGACATTTGTAAGTTGTCTGAAAATGCTATGTTACAAGCCAGTATCCTAAGGCCTGAGAGAGTGAACCGAGTGGTGTTCAGACACAAGAAAAAGCCAGGGGAAAAAACTGTGAGAGAATGCAGAGCGTGTACACTGCAACATGGACCGAACAAGGAAGTATGTCCTGCATTTGGCAAAACATGCTACAACTGTAATGGAAAAAATCATTTTTCTGCAAAATGCAGACTAGCAAGGAAAAAGAAGGTGCAGACTGTCAAAACGCAACAATACGATGATCAAGATGACAGTAGTAGTTCTTCAGACTATGGGCAGGTAGACAGTGTAACAATAAAAGAAAAAATTAATGCTGTGAATCATGAAATTTCCCAAGTGGATGAATCCAGCAGCCAGAACTCTGACAGCATTAAACGAGTTCAGAGATGTATTTAAGGAGGAATTGGGTCAGTTACCTGGAGCGGTACATTTGGAGGTGGCTACAGCAGTAACACCAAATGTAGCTGCAGCACAAAGAGTGCCAGTTGCACTGAAAGACAAATTAAAAGTTGAATTGGAGAAACTGGTTAAAAAAAAAGTTATTGAACCAGTAAGTGAGCCAACTCCATGGGTAAGTGCATTGGCATTGGTGATGAAGAAAAATGGAAATCTAAGGATTTGCATAGACCCAAGACCACTAAATAAGGCTTTGAAAAGGGAACATTTCCAACTACCTACATTGGATGATTTACTGCCAGAACTGGCTGACAGCAAAGTATTTTCCACCCTGGATTTACAAGATGGATTTTGGCATTTGAAATTGGATGAAGTCAGCAGTCGTTTGACTACATTTACCACGCCATTTGGTCGGTTTCGGTGGAAGGTTTTACCATTTGGGATTACTCCAGCTCCAGAGATATTTCAAAAGGCCCTCTTTAACAATGTATAGGATTTAGAGGGTGTGATCAACAAAGCAAATGATCTTCTGGTGATTGGGAAAGGTAAAACAATGGAGGAAGCAACAGCTGATCATGACAAAAACTGAGAAAACTGTTGCAGAGATGCCGTGATCGTGGGATTCGATTGACTGCTAGAAAATTGAACCTACGATAAACATCTATATCTTTCCTAGGTCACACGATAACTAGTGATGGGTTACTTCCTGATCCTGGGAAGGTAAAAGCTATAAAAGAGATGCCATGCCCAACAGATGTTAAAGGCGTGCAAAGATTGGCTGGATTTGTGAACTACTTGGCAAAGTTTCTGCCACATATTTCCGACGTGATAGCCCCAATTCGGAATTTAGTGAAGGCAGATGTGCCATGGACGTGGTCCCAAATTCATGAAAGAGCTTTTGAAAAAAGTAAAAGGTTAGTGAGTGAGGCACCAGTATTGAGATACTATGAACCCAACAAACCTTTGGTCATTCAATGTGATGCAAGTGAGAAGGGCATGGGGGCTGTAGGAAGGTCAACCTCTAGCTTATATCAGCCGTGCGCTGACTGAAACAGAAACCCGATATGCGCAAATTGAAAAAGAACTGCTAGCAGTAGTCTATGCTACCAAACGGTTTCATCAATATATGTTTGGTCGACAGATAACGGTACTGACCGATCATAGGCCATTAGAAGCTATCATGAAAAAAGAGTTGGGAAAATGCCCCAAACGACTGCAAAACATGCTGATGCGATTACAGGCTTATGATGCTACCGTTCTGTACCATCCAAGTAGGAAGATGTTCCTTGCAGACACGCTATCAAGAGCATATATCCACGGAGTGAACAACGAAGATATGGACAATGAAGATGATGTCAAGGAAGCTGAATACATTCCTGTAACAGAGAGGAGGCTGCTTGAACTGCGCTCAGCCACAAAAGAAGACCGAAGCATGCAGCAGTTGCAGCAAGTAATTGTGGAGGGATGGCCAGACGAAAAAATACATCTTGACCCAGAGGTGAGACTGTTTTTTGGTATACGAAATGAAATTACTGTACAAGATGGGTTAATTTTCAGGGGTAATCGTGTAGTGGTTCCAATTACCCAGTGGGCTATACTGAAGGAGAAACTGTATTATACACACCTAGGAATAGAAGGATGTTGCAGAAGGGCAAGAAAATGTTTGTATTGGCCAAATATGAACAGTGAGATCAGAGACTATGTTTCAAAATGCCCCACATGCAGAAAATACGAAGTAGCCAATCCAACCGAACCATTAATGGCTCATGAAGTTCCTGACAGACCCTGGGTGAAAGTGGGAGTGGACCTGTTTAAGTTTACAGATAGACTATCTTTGTACTGTGGATTACATGAGCAACTTCTGGAAAATTGATCATCTTCAAAATACAGAAGCTAAGACAGTAGTAACCAAACTGAAACATCATTTTGCACGACATGGAATACCAGATCAGGTGGTAATTGATAATGAGCCACAGTTTAGCAGCCAGGAATTTTCCACCTTTGCTAAAAAGTGGTGTTTTATATATACACCTGTCAGTCTATACAATAGCAAGGCGAATGGGAAAGTGGAATCTGCAGTAAAAATGGCAAAGAACCTTTTCCGGAAAGCGATGGAGGATAAGGCTGATCCATATTTAGCAATGTTGGATCATAGGAATACACAATCTAAGGGTCTCTTATCACCAGCTCAGAAGCTGATGTGAAGGAGATCAAAAACGCTTCTCCTAACTAGAGAGGAGTTACTCAGACCAGAATTGGACAAAAACCTCTAAAAGTGTGTCAAACGAGACAGCAGGAGACAAGAACAGTTTTTTTAACCACAAAGTGAAACCACTTCAACCGTTACACCCTGGAGATGTAGTATGGATGAAACCCCACATAAAGGGTCAGAGAGAGAGTGGAAGAAGGCAATGGTATGGGAGAGACTGGATGAGCGGTCATGCAATGTAAAAGTGAATGGGGAGCTATATCGATGGAATAGGGTCGACTTGAAAAAAACTGCAGAAGCACCCCCACTTACATCGTTGATTCACCAGCCATGCGGAGTGCAGAGCGAAATAGTCAGGAATGAAGGTAACGTCATAGAAGAGAGAGATGACACAGGCCAACCTGGGTATGAAAGTGAATTAGGAGAGGGACTTAACCCGACACCACCCCCAATGATATCAAGCCCCGAACAAACAACAGCAAGCCTACGGACAACACGGTCGGGAAGAATAGTGAGAGATCCTGTGAGATTCAGGGACTACGCGAAATAAAGTAGGGAAGGGCAGAATAATCCCTGTTACGCAGGAGGGTAGTCTGCCCAATGAATGCCTAGGTCACTTTTTTATATATATTTTATTTTAATTCCGTTCAGACGTTCTTTTTGTTTTTTGTTTTCTCCTTTCTTTGAGAAAAGGGAAGATGTTGTATGAACAGCAACAGGTGTTACACCGTTTGGAGTAATGCCCCTGGAGGTGACCGGTGTAAGAAGAGTACTAAATAAAGATGGTTGCCGAGTAAACACAACGACTGGTTTTATGTTATATTTTATCCATGGGCATCCTCATACATGAAACAATATCTTCCCTGAATACATCATATCGAACTTAGGCCTATAGCCACGTCTAGAGAGTGAACATTGTGAGAGCAATTCAAATTATTAAGCCTCCCACTGAAAAACCATGCATGTGCTTACATGCTGGCAAACAATGCAGTGAGGTTTCTGAAAGAGTGTAATAATTACTAGGATTACCGGTATATACAGTGCACAAACAAAGTGGCATTTTCTATGTTATGATCGAGCACCGAGTTACTTTATACCAACATTTCACAAAACATTACCTATGTATAAGTCGACCCCCAAAAAATAACCTTAAAATCGTCTCCCAGAAATTATACATAAGTATATATGGTAATAGTACAAATTATTTAATTTGATAACACTTATCCATGAATTGTACATAAAATATGTGGCAATACCTATCCCTTTTTTCCCTATAAAATGAACTCATTTTTCCCCCTCTGATTTTGACCTCAGTAGGATTAAACATCGAGATATTTCATGCGAATGTAATATGCACAAACTGCAACACAATATCTGAGGTTTGTTATAGGCCTATTACATCTCCACATCCTCGATAATCGTAGATTCCTATATTTTTTCTGCTGAGAGCTCACTGCCAAAATCGGTTAAAATCAATGGAGGTAGTAAAATCTTTTCTCTCTGATAAATTCCTCCTTCCCCCATCACCACTTTACACCATTGCGGGATCATTCACAAGGGACAGTTACGAAAGAACACCGGTTTGGGTTTTCTTTACTTCGTAGTTGCTTAAAAAACCGGGAATGGACTTAACCGAATCAAAGGGTTATTTATGCCATTTTTGTGGAGAAAGAAGTGGCTTATGTTAAAGCGGCTGCGCGTTTGTGCCTGCAGAGCACAAATTTAGAATAAAGATGGAGCCCGCAGGCTTTTATGTGGAAAAAAGTCTCGTGGAATCTCGGGGAATCTTGGAGAATCTCGTACCCTGGTTCCATAAATAACGAGGAACGGAAAGCGGGAGGACAGACGATTTTTAGTCACTAAAGCAAACGGACGTGTGTAAAAGAAGAGGCAGAAGAAAAGAGTGTGGTGAACGAAACAAACAACGACTTGGTTGAAAGTAGAGTTGTAACGAACACAAGCTATTTCGGCATGACGTCAGGATTTGACCCCAAGCTAATTCCCCTGTTTGATGGCAGTAGCACTGATCACTCAGTGCAGGAATGGGTGGAAAAAGCAGAATTAATGTGTCAGCTCAGTGGGGTGAAGCGTATGGAATGCGTGGTCCCAATGCGCCTCACTGGGGGAGCATATGCAGTATACCAGCAGTTGGCTGATGAGAAGAAAACAGATTTCGCCTGCATCAAGTGCGCCCTTTTTACAGCATTTGCGTTAGATCCAGTTACTGCATGGAAGGAATTCATGGCCCGAAAATTACATCCCGGGGAAACGGTAGATGTGTATCTGGCTGAACTAAAAAAGCTATCAGTCCTTTTTGGAGGGATGTCAGACAAAGGCTTGGTGTGCGCCTTTGTTGCAGGATTACCTAAGAGTGTGGAAGATCTTCTCTATGCCTCATCCCAAGTGGACGAGATGGACATATTGGAAGTATTGGCGCGGGCACGAGCAATACTAAAGAAAAGCCCTAACACTATAGACCAAACGGCAGCTGTACAACCATCACAGGTTGGATTGCAGGACCTGGGCGCAGCTACAACCTGCTATAAGTGTGGAGGACCCAACTATTTGGCCCGTGATTTTCTTTCGTCATGTCAACCAACTCGGAAACTTGACGGGCCGCAGTGCTACAATTGCAAAAAACGCGGACACCTGGCCCACACCTGTCCGGGAAATGGGCAAGGGGAAGAAGCTACAGCACCAGTCTTCTCCCCAGATCGTCATTGAGCAGGGCGCTACCCACTGTAAGCATACACATTAATGGAAGCGAGCGCCTTGCGCTTGTGGACACTGGGTGCACCCAGACTCTCATGAGCAAGATATGCTGTGCCACTTGGAAAGCAGAGAGAATTCCGGTACTAACTGTAGGGAGAGGTTCACTAGCATCTTGTGGGGTGAGCATTATCCGCGCAAGCATCAACGATGGGGCTGCAGTAGCCGTGCGAGCCCTGGTTGTGGAGGGAGAGCTTGTCGGGTACGACCTACTCCTGGGTATGGACTTGATTACACAACTGGGTGGAATTACTGTGGACAGAACTGGCAAGGTACAGTTCAAGGTACGATGTGAGGAACACGTTTGTGCTGCCATAACTCTCGACGAGTCGTGCAGAGTATGATAGAAACACCAATGCATGGATGGCGTCTTGGAAGTGGTCAAACGATCAACCACCAATATCCTTGCGGAACCGGTTATCGGAATATCCCCCACCCATGTGGCTAAGGGAACAGTATGAAGAATAACTGCAGACGTGGATCGACAATGGCTGGCTTCTCCCATACCCAGAGAATGAATTTGGCCCCCCCACAAGGGCTGATTGCCTTGATGGCCGTCGTACAAGAGACCAAACAAAAGGTCTGCCCCGTCCTAGATTACCGTGAGCTCAATGAGCATGTCGAATCATATACGGCAAGGGCTAATGTGTGTGCACTCAAATTAAGGGAGTGGCGACAGCAGGGATCGAATGTGGCAACTCTGGACCTACGCAGGGCCTATCTGCAAATACGCATTGAGAGGAAATTGTGGCCATTTCAGACTGTGGAAATTGGAAGAACCCGATATTGTCTAACCAGGCTAGGGTTCGGTCTAAATGTGGCACCAGGCATTATGACAGCAATCATGCATGCTATCCGGCAGCAAGATGAGGCAGTGCAACAGGCAACATCCTCATACATCAATGATATATTCGTCAATGAGAGCCTCATGTCAGCGCAATCGGTTAGAATGCACTTTGAGAGCTTTGGACTGACATGTAAGGAACCAGAGCGTCTGTGCGATGGAGCAAAAGTTCTTGGCCTGCACGTGAATAATAACAAGGAGGGACTTTGCTGGAGAAGAGGAAGTCACGTCCCCAAGGTCCCATGAAACATCACTCGACGAACACTGTTTTTGCTTTGTGGAAAGATGGTAGGCCATTTCCCTGTGTGCGGTTGGCTCAGGGTGGCCGTAAAAAGACATGCAACAGCCGTGTCGTTGGGATGGGACGATGCAGTACACGATGTCACCCTAAGGAGCATGCTGACAGAAACTGTGTCCAGGGTGACCAGTGATGACCCCGTTCAGGGAAAGTGGTGCGTCAGCGGGAATGAGTTCACGGTCTGGGTGGATGCTAGTTCACTGGCCTTGGAGTTGCCCTTGCAGTTAATGATTCCATTATTGAAGATGCCTGTTGGCTTCGGCCAGAGAATGATTCGAGGCACATAAACCTGGCCGAACTTGATGCCACATTGAAGGGCGTTAACTTGGCGCTTCAATAGCAAGCCAAGGTTCTACATATCATGACTGACTCGGCATGCACTCATCGGTGGTTAAATGATGCATTAAGTGGAAGAGCACGGCTGACGACACAAGCATCAAGTGAGATGTTAATTCAAAGACGGCTTGCCACCTTGGTCGACACCATCACAGAGTACGACCTGACCGTGGACGTAGTGTTGTTCAGGTCTGCGCTCAACAGAGCAGATGCTCTGACAAGAGTCCCTCAACGATGGCTTCTGGCTGGTGCTCGGAGAGATTCTGATAATCTGCAAAACACATGTGTAGCAGTTGTGTGTAATGTGGATGCAGCACGCATCATGGACATTCATCGACAGTGTGGACATCCTGGCATCAAGTGGACACTGTACTTTGTCAAGATGATTGATCCAGGAGTAGGAAAAAAAGATATCCGAAGAGTGGTGGAACGTTGCGAGGCCTGCCAATCCATCGACCCAGCTCCAGCACGATGGAAGAAAGGGGAGTTGGGAGTGAGTGGTAAGTGGCAGAGAGTGGGCATGGACATCACACACTACGGTGGCAACCACTTCCTTACCCTCATTGATTGTGGGCCTACACGTTTCACGGTCTGGAGACTTTTCGGGCGCCAGGACTCTTGCAACATTATTCGCCAGCTGTCATCCGTGTTCTGTGAAAGAGGTGCGCCTGATGAAGTGCTGACGGACAATGACCCAGCCTTTTGCAGCCATCAGATGAGGCAGTTCTTACAAGAATGAGGTGTGCGGCTGCGGATTAGATGCGCCTTCTGGCAATGGTATAGCTGAGAGAAGCCATCGCAGCATCAAAACAATTGCAGCCAGGAAGCAGTGCACCATCGCAGAAGCTGTGTACTGGTATAATCTCATGCCAAAGGATGGCGTCTCTCCAGGAATGGCGCCTGCAAACGCAATCTATCAGTACCGTGTCCGAGAAAAAGGAATCCACCCTGATACAACTGTGGCCACTGAGATAGAACGGAATCGATATGCCAAAGGGGATGCTGTCTGGGTGAAGCCGCCAGGAAACCGATGTACTGACAAGTATAAATGGGGCACAGTGACCGATGTGGTGAGTCAGCAGTGTGTCCAGGTTGATGGCGTACCCCGTCACATTAGGGACCTACGGCCGGCGACACATGTACCACCTCCAGTGGACGATGAGAGTGACTCTGACTCTGAGACGAGTGGGCCATCGCTTTGGTTTGCACCATCCCTATCAAGCAGTGACTCTGATATCAGTAGCCTCCACGGAGATGAAGCCTTCCCTGACCATCAGGCGGTGGATGAGAGCGCACGCGAAGACGAGAGCAGCACTGTCCTCCTTCGCAGAAGCACTCGCCGGCAGCGATCGCCACCCCCCTGCCGTCTCTGTGATCATGAGATCAGAGGGGAGTGTGGAGAAAGAAGTAGCTTACCATTAAAGGGGTTGCGCGTTTGTGCCTGCAGAGCACAAATTAAGAATCAAGATGGCGCCCGCAGGCTTTTATGTGGAAAAAAGTCTCGTGGAATCTCGGGGAATCTCGTACCCTGGTTCCATAAATAACGAGGAACGGAAAGCGGGAGGACAGACGATTTTTAGTCACTAAAGCGAACAGACGTGTGTAAAAGAAGAGGAAGAAGAAAAGAGTGTTGTGAACGAAACAAACAATGACTCGGTTGAAAGTAGAGTTGTAACGAACACAATTTTTTTTTTAGTTTTAGTTTTTCCGAACAGGTTCATCATTTTTTTCCCCTGATTTTTCCTTTTTGTTTTTCCGATTTCTTTTTTAAAGAAGTTTTACGTTTGTTCGCTGTTTTTTTGTTTTTTTTTTGTTTTGCTTTCGCCGGTTTTGTACAGAAGTTTACCATCATTTTTTTTTTTTAACAGGGTAATTATTTCGCTTATTCTTTACTTTAAATCACCCCCTCCCCTTACACACACACCTCCAAACAAGCGGGCAATGCCGGGTACCGCTAGTTTTTCATATAATCTCTAGACGCAGTTAATAACAGGCAACTATTTTATTGCATAAGGATACATTAATTTCTTTTAATAATTTCCATAAGGCTTCCCTAAAGAATTAATAAAAGTTGTATGACTTTTTGTAGTTCAATCAATTAACTTCAAGATGGCCCTAAATGGCAGTTTCCATTGATGACGTAAGTAGCCAATCGTATATAATTTCCTGTTTATTTTTCTCGTGAGTTGCAATAATCCCGATTAGTGTTTGTGCTGATAATGTCCATCAAAACTCCCTCAGCACCATTTACACTGCTGCACTCATCTAGAACAATAGCAACATCCTCAACTCGAAGAATCTCCGTGTTGCACCGATGTTGGACATCATACTGTGGGTGAGATACCCACTACCAGTGCTTAGTTCTCTGCTGAATGTTAAGTGGCACTTTGGACCTTTGATTTCCTAATCATTTTTCACCATTTTCTTTCGTAACCTCCGTTATTGCAAAATATCCGTATCAGCTGTGCAATAAACTCCAATGCAAATAAGACGATCATACTCCTAGGAATGTGTCTGATGGCTAGTTACCTTCACGCTTGCCTTTTTCCTATCTATTTAAACAAATCTATAATACTTTCTTTTAAATTCATGTTTGAATGAACGAAGGTCTATACGTTGTAGAAGTGATAGAGAGACATTAACTGAACAAGCTTCAATGTTGAATGATGCATCACCTCCATGGTGCAATAGAGACAAAAACGACAACTTAATAGCTTTGCATGCAGGAAAAAGGTCATGTTAAGAAACAGATTAAAAATATACGATGAATCAGATTTAGGACAGGGGAAAGAAAGTGTTGTTGTTTGAAATTTGTCAGTGTTTATTACGGTGTTGTTCGAATGGAAGTTTCTTCTGAAATTTTGACATCCTTGCAGCTACAGGAAATTTACATACATTGTGTTTTGTAATAATATTAATATAAATATACTGTTTGCTTGATTTTTGGGTTCCCAATGTAGGAGTCACGTAATCTGAGGCAAAATCGTAGCTGTGTGAAGTACATAGACATAGTAGGCACTGCCGGGACAGACGGACATAACATTTATGTGAATATTACTTCAATAAAAATAATTAGAGTTCTAAATCTTTTAGGTGAGGGATGATTGATCATATTATTTGGACTCTTCAAATTACTGTTCTCATCTTGAGTGTTATTTGCACAATGTTCTGTTGTTTGAGAAACTAATAAGGTTTTACACCACCTTTAATGGTGTCGCTGTAGTTGGCCCCTGCATAAAAAGAACACGCAATTGGACGCTCTGCATGTTTTGTATTTTATATATTGCCATCCATACATAAACGTTAATAAAACGTAGTGACAGTCATGCGATTAAAAGACTTTTGTGTAAAAAGAAGGTAATAGGAAATGTATTTTAGGAAGCCGAACTGAGATAAGTAACATTTAAATTATTTTGTTTTAATTTGTGTGCACGAGGAATAAAAACAATGGTAAAACCACTTCAACCATTGCACCCTGGAAAGATGGTCTAGATGCAACCACACATAAAATGTCAAACGAGTGGAAGAAAGCTATTGTTTGGTGGAGACTGAATGAGATGTCATATCATCTATCAGCTATACCAATTGCATAGTAACATACCAGTGAATATGGGATCGGGTACAAAAGAGACTTGTAACCTTCAAAGTGAGCCTAACACCACTGTCAACAAAACCAATCTCTAGGGTAAGGATGATGATAAGTAAGAAATCTTGCTAGGTTCAAGGACTATGCATTTTAAATGGAGTCCAAAGTGAAAAAGGCATAATAATCCCTGTTAGGCAAGAGGGTAGTTAGCCCAATGACTGCCTAGGTCACTATTTTATTTTTGTCTGTTGCCTTTATTAGATTTCTTTTTTTTCTTATTTTTTGTTTTTCAGAAAAGGGAAGATGTTACACGATGGACTAATTAGGTTTTACGCCACCCTTTAACTGTATTTTGCCTTTGAATAAAGAAGTCATGCGATCAGATGCTCTGCGCGTGCTGTATTATCTTTTATCTATTGCCATCCACGTATAAATTAATGAAGCAATTTCAGTTGATGTAACCTCTGGCCTTTTTCATGTGAAAACTCAGAAATTTTGGACGGAATCTATCATTCAACCAATGGGGGCAACATACTTTTGTTCCAATTTTTTTGGGGGAGTAGGTGCTTATCAAAATAGTGATACTTACATCCAGAAACCAAAATAGGTTTAAGGTTCCTAAATTCGTACTCGAGACTTCTCTCCATTCATGGCTGACGGAGTGAAAGTGTGTTGCCCCTGTTGGTTAAATTCCGTGAAGATTCTAGAGTTTGCCAATATACACCTTATGAATGTTGGAAGTTATATCAACCAAAACGTTTTGCAAATAATACTAAAGATGAAAACACTAGTCCAAAGAATTCAAATACTATGATCAATAAAAATGATGTTTGTAAATTTCCTTTAACTGTAATAAATTTACAATGATGGTACAAATTTCTGAAGAA
Organism: Euprymna scolopes; assembly: GCF_053919585.1. Classification (NCBI taxonomy): domain Eukaryota; kingdom Metazoa; phylum Mollusca; class Cephalopoda; order Sepiida; family Sepiolidae; genus Euprymna; species Euprymna scolopes. Next base: position 170,142,260 of record NC_136489.1, on the reverse strand, counting down.
ACTCCTGTTCAAACAACACTGCAAATTACATTTAACTATAAATATCTGCCAATATAAAAATGAGTTCTATTGTCTCTGGAAAACTGTTGTTATAGATGCAAAGCAGTTAAGCATTCATTTTCATCTCTGTTGCCACACTTAAATAAATTGTTTAGAATATCTATGGATTTTTAGAACACTGTAATATCTAACATTAGACTATCTCTCTGGCTCCAAACTATCATCTAATATCTTTGATTCAACTAAATGCCCTTAGTCATGTTTAAGAATAAGTAATGCCAATTATATGGTTGGTGTCCTTAGATCTGCAGCATTCAAAACAGTTTAAGAATAAGCTAATGTTTATTATGTAGTTATTGTGTTTGACTTCACATCATTCGAACTAGTTTAAGGATAAGGTAATATTAATTATATGTTTTTTTATTTATATACTTGTTATTTCGGCATGGTATAATTCATTAATTTATATGCTTGTTATTTTAGCATTGTATAATTCATTTAATTATTCATTAATTTATATGGTTATTTTTTTAGAATTGAATAATTCAAACTAGATTAAGAATAAGGTAATAATAATTATATGGTTTTTGTTGTGTTTGGTTTGGCATAATTCAAACAAGTTAAAGAAAAAGGTACTGTCAATTGTATGGTTGCTTTTGTGTTTTGCATAATTTGAACAAATTTAAGAATAAGATAATATTAATTATATAGTTGTTGTTGTGTTTGGCTATGCATAATTCAAACTAATGTAAGAGTGAGGTAATGTTGATTATATGATTGTTGTATTTGGCTTTGTATAATTTGAGCTAGTTTAAGAATAAATTAAAGAGATGGGATATTTTAAAATATATAAGAATGAGAAGGGTAAAATACACATTTTCACTTAACTCTCACTAAGTTTCAGTATTTGAAAAATCCTTAGATATTCTATGGAACTTATTAGAGGTGATGTATCATTCAACAGTTGTGCATATTCTGCTAATGCTTTTCTATTACGACTACAGCATATGTGCCTCCTTGATCCAAACATGAATTTAAAAGAGAATTATAGATAAGTCAGAAATCGATAGGGAAACGGCAAATGAAGGTAACTAACAATCGTAAACAGACCTAGAACTATGATAATCTTATTTGCATTGGATATTTATTGCATAACCGACAAGGACATGTTGCAATACAAAAGGTTACGAAAGAAAATGGTGACAAAATGATTGAGAACATCAAGGGACCAAAGACTGCGAAACATACAGCAAAGAAAAAAGCACTGATGGTAAATATCTCATTCACGGCAAGATATCCAACGTCGGTTAGATGGAAATTCTTCTAGCAGAAGATGTTGTGTCTGTTCCAGAAGAGAACAACAGTGTGTATGGTGTTAAGGCAATCCTGATGGACAATATCAGCAGAAACACTAGTTGTAAACCGGGACTTATTACAGCTACCGAGAAAAATAAACAGGAAATTGCATACACAATTAACTCCCATTTAGATCCACCTTAGTTAACTGATTGAACTACAAGAAGCTCTGCTAATTCTCAAAGGAAACTTTGTAGAAATTATTACCATGATTTTACTCAAGTAAACTAATGTTTGCTACCTGTTGTTATGACCCATGATTTGCCACCAAAATTTTGTTGATGTTCTAAACATAAGGCAAATTAATCTTCCCATTTCTATGCAATTGTGAGAATCTCCTCACTAAAGCGCTCATACAAAATGTTGTCTATTTGATAAAAACGTTTAAAAGCATTGATTGCAGAGCAAGTTGAAAAATTCAATAATCCACACAGATTTTTCTAACTATTCATCACAGAAACGCGATAAATATCATACCATTATAAGACCTACAGATTAACGTTCTTACACGTGGATTCCACCATGCAGAGAAAAAAAAACAGACTTTCATTGACAAGTATGTATACGATCAAAATATCTGAATAATCAAATAAATTTGTTTATAAAAAAATATATATGCGTTGTTTTCTTGCTTTCCAAACATATTTTATATACATCATTCTTAATTTCAAATATGCCATTAGTTTATTTACTATATGTCACTGGATTCTTCCTCCTTTTGTTTCAACATCCTTAACACATTGCTCTGATTCCAGTGTTTGATTTTTAATGGAATTTTCAGCTTTTCTACTTAGTCTTATGTTATGCTGAAACATTTGTTTTAGCATCATTTTATCCCCACCTTTATGTTCAGACTAAGTGTTATTCTGAACCGTTAAATCGACCTTCCAGTCTAAATACAATTGTTATCTATTGGTATACATCAGCTGCAAATTATTCATGAAATGAATATACAACTTTTCATGGGCTGACAATTACTTAGTATTTAGCTTGTTCCACAGAAACTCTTGCACTTAAGATATTGGCAACCTTCATCTGGTCCCTCTCGTATGTAGTTGGTTCATTTCTAAAAAGAATTCTGTCTCGAAAGATCAGGGAAACCAATGCAAACAGTAGAATCATCTGATTCATACGAAATGTATGAATTTTTTAAATTAGAAATGCGAGACAAAAGATTATAGATATGCTGGAGTGGAAAAAGTGATGTTCTCCCTGATGGACGGGAACTAAAATTTTATGAAATTAGATTAAAAAAGATATCGAGCAATGAATGAAAATGTATCTGAAAGAAAACTATACAACAACAGCAACCACCACAACAACAAGATAGCATTTACAATAATTTTTCGGGTGTCCACCTCTGTCCCTGAAATAGAAAAGAAAGAAAAAATAAGGAACTAAAAGAAATAAGAATTTAAAAAAAAAACATGATGTGCAGGGGGGGGGCTTAATTCCATTTTTTAGAATCTGTTAGATTGAGAATTAAGAATTACAAAGAAAATGATTACTTAAGATAATTAGCGACCTTTGTGATGAGGTTGGTCTGACTGTGCTAGACAATTATTAAACTTGGAATTTAAACAATAATCACCCACAAAGTTAGTATTTTTTAATCGGCACAACCCCGGATATATGATATCTAAAATTAAAAAAAAAAAAAAGATTAATTATTATGCGATCCCTTCCATATGTAGTTGGTGTATTTCTAGAAAGGATTCTGCTTTGAAAGATATTAGGGAAACAAATGCAAACAGTAGCATCATCTGATTCATACGAAATGAATGATTTTTTTAAATTAGAAATGTTTAACTTGTGGAAAAGTCCTTTTGCAATATCAGGTGAAAAAAGGAAACTGGTATTTTATTAACTTCTTATGTACATAGTTTCAGAATTAAAAAAAGATTGAAAATGGCATCAAGAAGATTTTATAATGTTTCAAGTATTAAAACTAGCATTTGTCTTAGCGTTGGAATGGAAGAAAAGCAAGAAAAAATAAAAAAAACAGAAACAGATCAGAATTAAAAAAAACGTTGGTGAGCATGGGAGATCATCAATTCCATCTTTTAGAGTTTATGTATTATTATTTAGAATGATTAGCGACCTTTATATATTTCTACATGGGAAGATTAGTCAGAATGTGCTAGAAAATTTTCAAACTTTGATTTTATCCAAATTAATTTCATCGTTTGCATAGAATATGAATGTCCTGAATTATCCCAATGTTTAATTGATCTGTTTAATTTAGATCCTATTTTATCATTTTTAATTAAAAGTTCTAAATTAAAAATTATATATGCAACTTCTTTCAAAATATAGTGTTATGTATTTCTCTTCTTTTAAAATTGGTCGTAATAAAAACCAAAATTCTCTGCTGGATGTCAGGAATTACTCTGCACAATCCTATCCGTAATAAGGAGATCTGAAGTCACTAGATCATTACACAAATCGAGGGCAAAATGACAGAATAATGGCTCAAATTGTTTGGAAAATGCTGACTGAAATCGCCGCAAAACTCGTTTTTAAATTAAAAGTTGCTAGCACCAATTATGAGTGTTTTTATCTTTTGATGCAGACCTTCTCCATGCGTGAAAGAATCAATAATAGCACATAAACTGAATCCAGTACATACGTCTTGTATTACTGTGTTATTATGGACCCTACAAAGCATAACAACCAAACCTTCAGACCAGCCTGTGCACTTGCTATTGTCTATTCAAGATGAAGTTCAGCAGAATTTTATTTTGCTAAACATACATTTGAAGGAAATTTTACTAAAGAACCACTCAAATCATCTATTACATAAAGCACAAATGTTTAATAGTACGCCCAACTAACACTTGAAAAATACACAGCAATCAACCAAAAGTGGTATTTGTTAAATCAGCATAACCCTAGATGTATAATATTACCCCTTATGCTGACTCGAGTTATGTGTGTGTATGTCCAAAGATAGGATTGAGAAAAGAACTAGGGGTGGGGGAGGGGAAAGAGAGGTAGTACAAATTGTTACACTTTTGCCCGGGCAAAGTCAGAAAGCCCTGCTAGTGGAGAGACTTTTTAGAAGAGTTCTTTTATCTTTTGTTGATCATAATTAATCCTGTCTTGTCCTATTTTCTAATATGGCAAATTTGTTACACAAAGTAATTGAAACATTGAAAATTATATGATTGTCTAATTTACTCTCTCACAAAAAAATAACAATCATTATATATTTTGATTTTAAGAGTATTTTTGCTATGCATCAAAATTATTTCACTGAGAAAGGCAACTAGAAAACAATTATCATGGACACACATTCGGTTGATTTTGTTTAAAAATGACTACTAATTTGGATTGGAACGAGGCTAAATCATTTTTACACTTACCTGTATTGTTTTCTTCTCTTTGTTTGGGAGAATTAGATGATTGGCAGAAGCTATGGAAAAGAAGAAAACATTTTTATAACAAAAATATTAATCATAGTTAATAATATTAACATACTTTTTTCTTTTTTAATCAATGTTCGATCTTTTATGTGTGACATTAAAGCGCGCACGCACGCACGCACACACACACACACACACACACACACACACACACACACACACACACACACACACACACTCATCCACATACAGTACTGTTTCGCTGTTTCACAGCTCATCCAGTGCGGTTAGACAGGCAACTAACTCAAGCCAGGATTGAAACCTGTACGACAGTAAAGGCTCCTAACCACTATGCTATTGGAGGCTGCTGCATAGCTGTACCCAGCCACACGTTACTGTGGTTCAATTTGGGGAAATAATTACATTGAATGAATATCGCAAAAATTTTTATTTTAAGGATAGGCTGTCTGAAAATTTCAATTGAATTGCTAACGAACCGAAATTTATGAATAACGACTGCGAAGCATTTGTTTAAAAAAACTCTGGAAAAACCCCCAAATGTATACAAATAAAAAAGAAAAAATAATAACAGGAAAAATAAAAAATATATGTCTGAAAAAAAAAATTCAAGATTAAATATCAAATGAAGTTCAATATGAAGTTATTTAGACAGATTTACTGTAAGAAAATTATCAAGGAATTATTAGAAGATGATAATTTTAAAGAATCAGTAATAATTCGTTAAAAAAATCTGTAGGAAGCAAAAAATGTTGTAGTGCCCCAAATAAACGGAAATAAACACCTGGAAACTGTAATGAATAAAACTTTTTGGGTAATGATAAAATAATTGTGTAAAAGCGCGCGAACGCCAGAAAAAAATCGGAGGGAGGGGGAAAGTTTGCTTTAAAGCAAATAAATTCGATTGAAAAAAAAATGGATGCTATTTTTGTGTAATCGATAAATATATTTAGACTTAGGTAGGCTTGGAGAGGGAAGATTTAAGAAAAACAAATGAATTTAAATAAAAAAAAGAGATTCTTGGAATTCAAGATGTCGTGAAAGAAACTAAACAATTAAAACGTAATGTTTGATGGGTGAACAGGCTTAAGATAAACAAATGAATTTAAAATTAAAAAATTGGGAAGATAAACAAATGAATTTAAATTTAAAAAATAGGGGATGATTTTTTTTACTTATCGATTAAACAGAAAATGAAATCTTTTAATTCGAGAGTCGTCAAATCGTGGTGTATGAATTGAAACGGAAGTTCAGTTCTACCGGAAGTAAAACTGAGAAGACTCTCACAGACTCGACCTGCGAACAATATTTCTATTTTATTTAATTTTATAATTTGCAATTTTAATCTATTTTAATAACATAAAAACATTTCTCGGCTCTAAGGATAGATTGTCTGAGAATTTCAGTTAAATTGGTAATGTAGAAATATCGTTTTATGAATAACTAACGAACCAAGAATTAGATTTATTGAATAAAATTAAAGCAGTACGACTTGTACGCTCATTTTCTTGGTAACAATTTAACGATAAAAATAAATGACAAAATAGCTTGTACATATCATACAGAATGCTTAACAACCTATCAACCGTTCTATGGTCATTTAAGGTCATGCAGATCTTGTAGGAAGCTATTTTATATATGTTTCCAAATTCTAATATTTTTAGTGCATTGAGTGAGTCGGTTGTCTTATATAGTGCTGCATCTGCTGGAAGGTAGTATACGGTTTGTTGTAGTTTATTGGATTCAGTATTGTTATGTTCTTGATTTGATTGTTCTTATTCTATATTGTGGTTTTGGTGTGTTATTGTGTGCATCAAGTTTAGGAGGTGGGTTTATAAAGTTGGACTTATGATAGTATTTCTTTCGATATGGAATAAAGTCAACCCACTCTAGAAATATATGCTTGGCAGTGAGTTTCTCCTGGCATGCTGTTCATAATGGGGGGTCGGCAAGTGTTTTATACGAATGTGGCCTATGTGAAATCGATTTAGTATAACTTCTTTATTTCTATTAAGACTGTTTTTAGTATGCTATTCTCCAGTGAATTATTTAATATTTTGTAGTTTATTGTTCACACATTGATTCCATTCCTCTTGCTATTTGTTTGTGATCACAATTGTTTTGGGTTCTTAGTGCTTTTGAGGCAACTATAGAGTTTGTGAATATGATAATTTTTTGTGTTTACTTTTAGTGATTAGGTCGAGAAACAAATTAAGAGTAATTTCAGCACTATCTATTTATGCTGCATTTATTAACCTTTTGCTTGGTTTTCCTTCACAGGATATAACAGCACTCCCTACTTTATTTTGACTCTTACAGCCGCTAGTTTATATAGGTAGATAGTTGGGGTGATTACATCTTACGTTTTGGAATTCCACATGAAATATTATTGAGTTTATTTTGTCCTTCTGGTATTTATTCTTTCCAATGATATCCCAACGCAACTTGTTAATGCTATTGATCTAAAGTTTGATGACTTAGTATCATTTTGGTTTGGAGAATTGTGTTTGGCGATTGGAATTATCGAGACGTGTTTCCAGATTTTGGGTACATTTCCAGTCTGACATATTTCATTGTATATCTTAAGTAAATATTTAATTCATACTTTTGATAGGTTCTTCATAAAATCGTATGGAATTTTGTCAGATTCTTCTACTGTATTGTATGCTTTAGTGAGGGATTCTTTTAATTCTGATAAAGTGAAATTTTGCTTTAAAGATATATTGAAGTAACAAAATAGAGAAAAGTGGTGATGTAAACCAGTCTTTCTCGTCAGTTAGATATCAGTAGAGTATCCAATATTCACGAGAGTACTGGCTTTTCGATTAATAAAGAATTTGGGAGATTTCATGAATCGATAAGTAATGATTTCACATAACTAATTTTCTCTGAGAATGAGAGCCATTTTTTGAAACTCCATGGAATAAGGATAATTACAAAAAATTTGTACTGTTTGTCAAATAATAAATTGTTGTAATTTCTATTTTACATAGCTTATACTAAATTTTTTATATACATATATACATTGAAAAAAAAACCAATGAAACAGTAAGGAGTGTACGCTCATTTTCTCTGCAACAATTTAACAATAAAAATAGATCACAAACAGCATGTATATCACACCCAAAATGTCAACCACTTCTGTCCATTGTTTAGCTTAATTGCCATGAACAATATATATATATATATATAAATATATATATATATATATATTATGCTTGCTCAAAATTGCATACTATGCAAGCTCAAATAGTTCATACACTCCAATCTCATCAAAAATGTATTATCTGATATAATTCAAAGTTAGAGACATTATTTAATTCATATATTTATTGATGTTATAATTTATTTCTGTATTGATAAAATGGTAAGTAAAAACTGTATAAAAAAGGTTATGATATAATCAATTACTTACTAAATCTCCCTCATCACGCCACATTTTTCGCTATTTCCTTTTTTGAGACGGACCCTAAAAAACAAGGAAAAGAGGAGAAAAACAAACTGTTCATTTCCAATCTCTGAAGGTCATATGTAATTTTAACTAAGTTTCAAAAACTGATTTTAATATTAGTGGAAATTACTAGAATTAAAACAAGTTTCATTTACATTGGAGAGAGGGTTTATTATTTTAAAATAGATTGTTAATATATATATATATATATATATAATTTAAAGGAGATTAGAATAATAGTCTAAAGAGCTAAGTGTATTTTAATGTAATAGTGAAATTACTAGTTTAATTAAAATACAGGAAATGCTCGTTGTAATTTAGATATATAATAAGCTCGATAGTTAAATGTCCTAGAGCTAATTCAATATTAAGTAATGTGATTTATAATTTAAAAGTTTTAAAATTTTTAAAATTTAAAAATCAAAATTTAATTAAATTAAAAATCAGTTTCATAAGAAGGAACAACAACAAAGTCAATTATCTGTACGATCGTTTCGGAAATCCGTGCTTTTTATTTGTGGTATACATGAAGTCACGTAGAATAATTATACATAGTTTTTTTGGTAAGCACGGTCTCCTCATCAGCAAATTTAGGAGGATTTCTATTGAATTGAAAAGACACCAAAAATAAACCTAGATAATTGACTTTGTTGTTGTTCCTTCTTATGAAACTGATTTTTAATTTTAATTAATTAAATTTTGAATTTTAAATTTTAAAAATTTTAAAACTTTTAAATTATAAATCACATTACTTTATATATATATATATATATATATATATATATATATATATCAGAATATCTATAGGGTTTATTATTTTAAAATAGATTATGTCATCTAATATTCTGTTTGTGAATCTCACACCAGATACACACCTTATTCGTACGTTCGTTTGTTTGTGTGCTTACCTTCGATTATAAACCCTTACAACATTTCCTTTGGAAATTATATTGATAAAAAAATATTATCCATATTATTTTATACCAATTAAACCTTCGACCTACTCGATCGACTCACAACTTCGTGTGTGTGTGTATGTGTATGTGTTTACAAAGTTAACCTATTCGGTAGAAAAACTTACGCACCTTCTTGGGTGTGTGTGTTTACAACGTTACCTCATTTGGTTGAAATATATACACATGAGACTGAGTTTCTTAAAAAAAAACTACTTGATCGATTTCCACAAATGTAAACATCTAATATTTGTTTTTTTTTTCGGGGGGGGGAGTGGTCATCGTGTGGGTGTTCGGTTTACATTAAGTTGAGTTCATTGTAGGTGCCCCACCCAACAAAACAGGTGGCCGTAAAGTGGGCACTCATTTTACATAAAATTATTAAAGGAAAGTGATCCCCTACTTTCTTAAAACTAACATTTCCTCGTATCTTAGGTACTACGCGTTGGCAGTAATTGTAAACATTACTTTCTTTTCAGCGCCACTGAAAACCTAGGAAAGTGGTAAGTTAAATGATTTTTCTCGATGGTTGAAATATACATATATCCACTTTCCACCCTATCTACCCTCCCCCAAATAACACGCCCTGATAAAACACATTTTTTTATATATGGGTAGCAATATTTATCTTGAGGGTTGGAAACTGTTTTCGACCCATTGGGACATATTTAGAGATAGAGACATATATCGTATAGCTGTGTGTTCATAGTGTGGAGTGACGGGGACATGTAATACAAGATGAGAGGGGGGGAGAGAAGAGAGATAGGAGATTTACATTAATAAATTTTACAGTTCCTTATATGTTTCTTCTTAACACAAATTTTAGAGAGGAGGGTTATCAGTTCTTTTATCACATATATTAGAGAGAGGAAGGGACCAGGTAATACACAGTTCTTATAACACAAAAGAAGAGACACATTTCTTAAGATGGAGAGACATATATGTTCATTAATAACGATGAGTGGACACAATGTTCATATAAAGATGTGTTTCACATTACTTTTGGTTGTTAAAGAATGACCAACACGAAGATGCAGTTACAAAATTATGATGATGTTCGTTTATTCATTCGACCGGTCAATGATTGATGACATCCAGAAATTCAAAGTCATTACATGATTACACCTTTATAACCCTTCGCTTCCTAAGGAGGGGACTGCCTTCTGACCACTGTCAGCTCTGTCTCCCGCCTGTCTCTCTCTGACTCTCTGTCCGACTCTGCCTCCCCCTGTCTCACTAAAACTAGCCAACTATATTGAGAATTCATTTCTCAGCTATGACGTCATTTCATGGCCAAAAACGTGCTCGATCGATCCCGTGGCCTGAACATGCATGATCCTCACATGTCTGCAGACAAGAATTCTTCTAACCTATCTCTCGACCTGACTTATTTTTCAGCATATTTTAATTTGCTATTGTTTGTTTTTCTAACTGACCTTGTTTTAATTCTATTTTCATAAAAAGAATTCAACAATCAAAATTTCTTTTTACAATGACATCTCTAAACAATCGAATTCGTTCGGAATCTCCTTTCTGAACCTATTTCCGAACCTAGCTCACCAAGTTCAATTCTCGGTCTATCCTATTTCATTTTAACTTATTTAATGTTTTTCTTACTTACAAGAAAAGGGGACCTTTTCTTGTAACACCTTACCGGATGTTATATTACTTTTGCTGTCTTTAGTTTTTCTTCGTTGGCATTTCCTTTTGCTGAAGACTATTTCATTTTCTTTTATATTATTCACCCATTACCCAGGCTTGAGTTTTAACGTAAATTACATTGGCTACAGAAATTTGTGTTTTTATCACTTTTGCTAGACTGCACACATGCTAACTTTGTATTTTATTTTTTTTTAAATTTGTTTTAACTGGTTTGTTGGGGCCGGGTAGGTAAATTTTTACATTAGTTTTACCTCTGCATTTACACACCCCCTTACTTGCTTTTTTTATATTTCAGGCATGGCCGTCACTGTCCGCACTTGGCCAGAGATTGCAGTGGCCACCAACAACAACTGCAGTTTATTATTTTACCGAGCGGGGATCATGCTTCCACCAGGCAACGTTGGGTAATAGGTCCTGCTAGTTTAATATAACTCAAAGTTTAAGACATTAATAATTCATATATTTATCTCTATCATAATTTATTTTTATTGATGAAATGATAAGTAAAAACTCTCTATAAAAAAGATGATGGTATGATTGATTACTTACTTTGTCTCCCTCATTAGGCCCCGTATTTCACTGTTGCGGTGTCTGTGATGGATCCTAAAAAACGAGGAAAAGAGGATAAAAAACTGTTCACTTGAAGTTTGGCTGTTATTTTACAATAAAAATCGCATATGTTTTTTTTTAATGAATTCAGTCGTTTGCGTAAAAAAAAGTTAAATTTTAAAAACTGTTTTTTTTTCTATAGATGATTCTAAGATGTCGTTTTTTTTTTTTTTTTTAATCTGTTCGATAAAATAGTTCGACAAAATATACAATTTAAAATGAAAAAAATATAGAATTTAAAAATAAAAAAATACAGAATTTAAAAATTAATAAATGTAGAATTTACAATAAAAATATAGAATTTAAAATTAAGATGTAGATCTTAGAAATTAAAAAAAAAAATGGAATTTAAAATTAAGATGTAAAAGTTAAAGATTACAAAAATAGAATTTAAAATTAAAAAAATAGAATTTAAAATTAAAAAGATAGAATTTAAAATTAAAAAACATAGAATTTAAAATTAAAAAATGTAGAAATCAAAAAATATAAAATTAAAAATTAAAATCACATAGAATTTAAAATAAAAAAAAATGTAGGATTAAAATTGTTAAAAACGTAGAATTTAAAATAACTTGGTTTAAAAAAACAATTTTTATATTTGTGGGGATCACTAGAATTGAAACAACAACTTTTGTTTTGCATTGGAGAGGGTTTATTATTTAAAAATTAGATCATCCCTATATATAAAAAAAGAGGTGAAGTTTTTCCCCTCTGGACCAAAATACCGTAGGTTTACAACAACAGATGCCACATACAAATTCATTATGTCTACACTATTAGGAACTATATTATGTAACTATAGAACGGCATTTTTGACACATTAATTTGTTAAAATAAAACCTTATAATTAACTCTAGTAGTGACATCGTCACAACCGCACAGATAGATAATGAAAATAGCTGTTTCTTCCCCACTAAAAAAAGTACTACTTCCATTACCATGCGACACCAGGAAGTTTCTGCATTATGGTAATATATGGGGGTTCACCCTAATTTTCTGGCTCATATACTTATACACACACCATAATATTTCCTTTGCTCCATCTAAAAAAATAATGATTTTTCCCTTATTTTACTGCACTATATAAGGAAAAGTTCGACAATAGAAAAATATATACCGTTGCATATAGATTTATTTATCAATTATAAACAAGGAAATACATTACAGAGTGAAGGGGTTATTTAAGCTTTTTATGCCAGGCATTCTGAAACCTAATGCTTCTCTTAAGAAGAAGAGGGGATTTGCTAGGTAACAAAATAAGGATGTGACATTTTGCAATCGGCGCATGAGGAAATCTTGTTTAGGGGCGAACATTAGAGGGGGTGGGAGAGGCGTCCAGGGCATTATGGAGACGGATGTGGAACTTTGAAATAGGATATACTGGGATTTCAACAGGGGTTGACAGTAGAGACATCAAATCAGTTTAGGGAACTGGTATTTGGCGTAAAAAGTTTTAAACCCTACACCTTGTGATGTATTCCCTTGGTCATAGTAGATAAATAAATCCATATAAAACAGAAAATAATTTTTCTGTTCTGATGCCACACTTAGTTTATTTTGTCCCTGGATTATAAGGTCAAAATAGTTTTGGGGGCATCTGGATCTATCCCACATTAAAAACCGACCTTGTGTCAAAATTTGGTCTTTTTGCGGAGGTAAGGACTATGTTAAAATAATTATGTTATTTTTTTAAAACCCATTCTAAACATAGGGCAGATGGAGTGGGTGAGGCTAATTAAATATTCTGTATTTTCATCTAACAAACTAATGAACACAACTACTGACAAAAAAAATTAAACTCACAAATCATTACCCCCCTAAAAAAAGGAAAAATTTTAGTATCTTACCCATTTCTCCCCTTAAAATTTTATCAAAGTCAAGATAAATTACATTTCTACTTGTTTATTTTGTGCTTTTATTAAACAATGTATTGAACACAAGTATGTTCAATTGAACAATGTATTGAACACAAGTACCTTCATCGAACAATGTATTGAACACATGTATTTTTAATTGAACAATGTATTGAACACAAGTATGTTTAATTGAACAATGTATTAAACACAAGTATTTTTAATTGAACAATGTATTGGACACAAGTATGTTTAATTGAACAATGTATTGAACACAAGTATGTTTAATTGAACAATGTATTGAAGACAAGTATTTTTAATTGAACAATGTATTAAACACAAGTATCTTTAATTGAACAATGTATTGAACACAAGTATTTTTAATTGAACAATGTATGTAACACAAGTATGTTTAATTGAACAATGTATTGAACATAAGTATGTTTAATTGAGCAATATATTGAACACAAGTATGTTTACTTGAGCAATGTATTGAGCACAAGTATGTTTAATTGAACAATGTATTGAACACAAGTATTTTTAATTGAACAATATATTGAACCCAAGTATGTTTAATTGAACAATGTATTGAACACAAGTATTTTAATTGAACAATGTATTGAACACAAGTATTTTTAATTGAACAATGTATTGAACACAAGTATGTTTAATTGAACAATGTATTGAACACAAGTATGTTTAATTGAACAATGTATTGAACACAAGTATGTTTAATTGAACAATGTATTGAACACAAGTATTTTTAATTGAACAATGTATTGAACACAAGTATGTTTAATTGAACAATGTATTGAACACAAGTATGTTTAATTGAACAATGTATTGAACACAAGTATGTTTAATTGAACAATGTATTGAACACAAGTATGTTTAATTGAACAATGTATTGAACACAAGTATGTTTAATTGAACAATGTATTGAACACAAGTATGTTTAATTGAACAATGTATTGAACACAAGCATGTTTAATTGATCAGAGAAAAGAGAATTTGGTCATTTACAACTTTCGATGTGTTACCATCATAGATCGTAGTGTTGTCAGCCAAATGATCTTAGAATGTGATTTGAGAGATCATTGATGTAGATCAGGAAAAGATTGGGTAAAGGATGGACCCCTGAGGGACTCCAGCATTAATACTGTGAGCTTCTGATTTCTGCCCATCAACCACTACTCTTATGAACCAATCAGAGAGAAATGATTTATTAATTGAAAAGACGTATTCAGCTATACCGTAGCTGGAGAGCTTGTGGAGTAGACTTTTATGCCATACCCTATCAAAAGCCTCCATAGAGAGATTTATTAATCCTATGAGATATAACTGTAAGCACACGTGATGTAGATCTAGCAGAACAAAAACCATATTGCATGTCACAAAGAAGCTTATTTTTACTGAGGTGGTTAAGTAGATCTATATTTAACACAGATTCCAGATACTTACTCATGACGCACAGAAGTCTTTTGGGCGGTACTGAGAGGGAGATGAGCGATCACCTGAATTCTTAAATACAAATGAGATTTCCAGAGTGTTGGGAAGCAATTCTCAATGATAATGCTTAAACAGCTTTGTAAGTATGGGAGCTTGTTCTGGTCGAAGTTTTTAGCATTATAATTGGAATGCAATCAGGACCAGTTGCTCTACTGGAATCAAGGTTTTTGATTAGCTTGACAACATCACGCACATAGTTTGCTAAAAACTGCATACCATGCATGCACAAATTGCTGAAGTGCAATGATCTCTATTTTTATTTATTTTCATTGATAAGAGGTAGATTTAAAACTCTGCAAGGAAAAAGTGATTATATGATAAATTACTTACGGGGTTTCCCATGTTTCACTAGATCGTTCCTAAAAAACATAAAGAAGAGAGTAAAAAACTTTTCATTGTCAATCTTAGTAATTTCGCTTTGTTTCAAATACATTTTATTATTAGAGGAAATTAATAGATTTTAAACTATAAGTTTTATTTGCATCGGAGAGGGATTATTTTAAAATTACATTGTCTTATAATCTAATAGTTTTATTTGAAAGGTGCATTTTATTATGTTGAACTTTCATTAGCTTTCATTAGAACTTAATGCCTTTACATTATTATTAGTGGATGTTATTAAAATTGAAACTATAGATTGTAATTGAATTCAAGGGAGTTTATCATTTGAAAATTAGAGTATATTTTATAATCAAATATTTTATTCTAAGTGTATATGTGTGTATTAGAAAAATAAAATCAGTAAGAAATGTACACTTATTTTCTCTGTAACAATTTAACAAGAAAATAAATGACAAAGTAGCTTGTACATAACATCCAATATGCATGCCATTTGTGTCTATTGTCCAGTAATTGCAGATTAAAATTTGATGGAAATGGGATTAATATTCGACGTTGTCAATTATCAGAAATTTATTTTAAGTTAAACATTTTCTTTTAAATCTAATGCTCTCGTAAATGAATCTTTGAATTTCTGTTATTTGTTTCCAAATAAGGAATTTATTATTAGTGAAAAATATCAGAATTTAAACCAAACTGCACATCATATTAGGATTACTCACGGGCATGAGACGCAGAAGCCTTTGCATAGCTTTATAACTATGAAAATAGTTTCATAACTTGTTAAAGTCTATCAAAAACTGCATAATATGCACAAATTGTTGATATGCACTAATCTCTTTAAAAATATATTCTTTAATAAAACTCAAACTAATAGACATTATTTAATGTCTATATTTATGTTTATTATAATTTACTTTTATTGATAAAAGATTAAGAAAAAACTCTATATGAAAAAAGGTGATGATTAGGGCTGTGGCGACAAAATATTCTTTTCATTCTTTTGACTCTCAGGTATATATACGACACAGTAAGACACAGTCAATCAATCGAGTACAACATCAGTCTATATAAAAACATATAAGATATTAACGTATATATACTCAAGATTCAAATCAATGAAAAGAATATGCTGTTGTCACAGACCTAGTGATGATATAATCAATTTACTTACAGAACTTTCTTCTTCATCATCAATGCTTGAGGGTTCCTAAGAAAGGATTAAAAGAGGGAAAAAATTTTCATTACAAATCTTTAAAGTTCAGCTATTTTTCTGTAAATTTGTTACAAACGACAGATTTTTTATTAGTGGAAATTACCAGAACATGAACAGTTTTTTCTGCATTGGAGAGGGTTTATCATTGTAAAATTAGATAATATTATATATATATATATATATATATATATATATATATATATATATATATATAGCCAGTAGAGTTTAGTTTCCTAGAAGTACATCCAATGAAACAACATGTGTCTACCAAAGAGTGCTCAATGAGTGAACAGAGCAGGTATATTAAATTTGTTTCAAACGACAGATTTTTTTTATTAGTGGAAATTACCAGAAGATGAACAGTTTTTTCTGCATTGGAGAGGGTTTATCATTGTAAAATTAGATAATATATTATATATATATATATATATATATATATATATATATATATATATATATATATATATATATAGCCAGTAGAGTTTAGTTTCCTAGAAGTACATCCAATGAAACAACATGTGTCTACCAAAGAGTGCTCAATGAGTGAACAGAGCAGGTATATTAAATTTGTTTCAAACGACAGATTTTTTTTATTAGTGGAAATTACCAGAAAATGAACAGTTTTTTCTGCATTGGAGAGGGTTTATCATTGTAAAATTAGATAATATTATATATATATATATATATATATATATATATATATATAGCCAGTAGAGTTTAGTTTCCTAGAAGTACATCCAATGAAACAACATGTGTCTACCAAAGAGTGCTCAATGAGTGAACAGAGCAGGTATATTAAATTTATTTATACAAATATTAATGGCTACATATATGCATACATTTTTCTGTAATCACCCGCGTTGGGGGATTACGTCTTCAGGCCAAGAATTACCGTCGAAAACTGATATTTCAATCAAAAAACATTTTCCTATTTCGTTTGTAAAGTTAGAATGTAACCTGAGTGGGAGTCATAACTCGGTGAGAGGACAAGTGAGGTCTTTGAAGATAATAAACATCTTCTTTTTCATTTCCCTTTCTCTCTATCTATCCCATCTTTTGGTTTTTATGGCATAAGGTACTTGAGAATTTAGTATTTTTGTCTTACAGTCTGTAAATTAAAAACATTTGCTATGGTCACTGAGTACTGACCGGTGTTTTTCAATCAACACCAATCCACACACATACAGGCACACACACACACACACACACAAACACACACATATGTGTATATATACACACACATATATATATATATATAATTGGTTTATCATTGTAAAAATATATAATATCATATATATATAATATAATGAGTTTATATATATGTATATATAAAAATAATACGTAAATTGAAAAAAATGAAAAGAACGTCACTAAACAGAAGCTCTCCGTGCTTTCAACAATATATGTTTTTAGCAAGGTCCGTTCCGCACGGTGGATACTCAGATAGCATGTGTTATTTGCCTTTAGATGTCAACCGGTTTTATGCTCTTTGCTCTTTGAGTGAATCAATTTATATGTAAATTAGCTCTACTCTCGCTCAGTCTCGCAGGGAAAACTCTTCTCTGCTACCAAGAATGATTCTGGAAATATCACACCATTTGACATACTCTGTAGCAGAAGGTGATCGTAGAATGATGAGTGCGAGTGAGTCTGCGTTGTGGAGATATTTGTCGAGATTAATGTTGTGTTGTAGTTCAAATCAGTTACGCAAGAGCTTGCAAGCGGGTCTACAGTGACAAACGAGTCTGTACCGATGTCGATGTGCGTCGTTCGTGTTGATCAAGTTCCCTATGTGTTGGTTGAATTTACGAACGCCCAGTCGTCAAATTTTTCAATGTGCGTGTTGTAGCTAACTCGTTTTAAAATGGTGACTTCTTCCATAACATCCAGTCGTCGAGTTTTTTTTTTTTTGTTGTTGTGCATATGTTACAGTTTAACTCGTTGGTGCGACTTTCTTCCATCGTCGTTGTTATTGATGTCCGTGGACTTTATGTGCTTGACAAATATTCGTGAGGGTCCGGGTTTGTTGAATCAGTTGTCGGAGAATGTTTGAAAGGCCTTGCAAGGGTTGTTGATTGGGTTTTGATGAGAATTTCAATATTTTCTATGCCATGGCTGCTAGTTGTTCGGCAGCTTTTATTTCCAAGTTCAGGGCCAATATTGCCTGGACTTTGGGAGACAAACAAAAAATTTTTTTTTTTTAAATAATTGCTGAGTCTCTGGCCGAGGAGCCTGAGAGTTCCTTTAAGTGCCTCAGAAACTCAGTTGGATGCCTGTCACCCAAGTGTTCATTTTGCATTAGTGTTCGGAATTTTCTCTCCTCTGAAGCAGTGTTTTGTTTTAGCACCTCTGTTTTTAAGTTTTCGTATGTCACTCCTGAAGATGGGTTGAGTTATTATAGCCCAAACTATTTTAGCTAATGGTACCGATATGCCACAACCCAAAATGCATAGCTGATTATGTGGGGGGGGGGGGGTAGTGAATTTAAAAAAAAGGCGTCCACTTGTGCAAACCATAATTTTGCATCTTCAGACTCATTTTTTTTTTGCAGTGAAAAAAAAAACAAAAAAAAAAAAACAAACAGACCAAATGAACAAAAGAAAAATTTATGGACTAGCTGTCCAAGAGAAATTTGTACACAAAGAAAAAAGTTTATTTTTTTTCAAAATATAAAATGTCATAAATAATAAATAATACTAAAAGGAAAAATCGTCTTTTTTGGTGTGTGTGTGTGTGTGTGTGTGTGTGTGTGTGTGTGTGTGTGTGTATAAAAATAAAAGGAAACTTTCAGATGTTCAAAACTTTATTTGAATAAATAATAAAGTTTCAACAGCCTAACACAAGAGGACAAAAATTCTTTTGTTCGTTTGTAGTACTAGTTTGTAGTAATTTTTTAATTTAAGGAAAAAAATGTTACCAAAACTAAAGCGAAATATTTAGTGTAGTTTAAGTTAAAACTTACAACAAATAATCTGTTTGTCTGAAGCAAATTTTTGTTTGTTTGAGCCAGTTGCTCTTTTGTAATTCCAATAGGATGTTTAAATCGATGTTAGATCAAATTGTGTTTTTTATTTTGTACACGAATAATATGTTCGTCGAAGAAGAGGGTAACTATTATATTTCCGGTAAAGTAAACGTCGCGGTGGATACTCAGTGTTGTTTTCCTTTTAGACGTCAACTGGTTTTATGCTCTTTGCCCTTTGTGCGAGTCGATTTATATGTAAATTAGCTTAACTCTTGCTCGGTCTCGCAGGGAGATCTTTTCTCTGCTACATGTTGAAATGAAAACTTGCTGTCTAAATATACACAATATATAATTTTATTTACAATTTCTCCTTTTCTCTTTTAGTAAAGAAACAGGAATTTCTAGGGTGGACTGGCACACGAAGGCTGAATACAGCTGGTAGATGAAAGGCAAAAAAATTACGAACATATTTAATTTTTTTTCACAATGTTGCCCAGGAGGTCAGGCAAAGGGGCAAATTAGGTTCAGTAGCCAAGGTCTGGTATGGTTAAAGTCGTTTCCCTAACCCATGGATTTTCAATAACTGACTCATCTCATCAGAGGAAAAGTTGTTAGCAAAAAAGATATGGGTAATTATGATTTTTGCTTGAAAATATGCAAAAGGGAGCTTAAAAGTTGTTCACTTAACATGTAAATGTAATTTTGAAAATGTATAATTACTTACAGGATTACTTTCCAAACAAATTTTTTTACTTATTTGTTCATCCTTCTCATTTATTCTTTTTCTTTTTTTTACCTGGCGAACATAGAAATGAAAAAAAAAAGTTTGTTTTAGATTTTTAATAGATATTGTCTTGAAAATATTTGGCCCTATTTTTACTTTTCTCCCAAAAAACTGGAAGAAAGAAAACCTTTGGAACAAAACTATATTTCATGAGTCATACTTCAGTGTACTGAAAACTCTTCATTTTAAAAGCCAATCAGTTTTTCTATGTACGTGTCCAGTAATAGCGGATTGAAATTTGATAGAGAAAGAATGAATATTCGATTTAAAATTGGTGCATGAATGTTTCCAGGTGATGGCCACTAACGCAAGTAAAAAAAGAGGTTTAAGAAAACTTTTCATTACCAATCTTTAAACATCTGCTGATCTTTTAACTTGGTTTCAAAACAATTTTTTTTTTATTAAATTATTATAATTTAAACAAGTTTTATTTGCATTAAGTACATTTATTAAAAAAACTTAATGTTCTTATATTATTAGTAGTAGATATTATTAGAAATAAAACTACAGGTTCTATTTGTATTCAAGAGAATTTATCATTTTTAATTAGTGAAAGGAGCAACACTCCACTGCCTAGCTGAGCGCTAGTCAGTTATACCCGTATTCCTACCTTTGTACCTGTGATGTTAATACACTTCGTTTGTTAAACCAACCTCGACTTGATTTTCTTCTTTTACTGTTGTGTTACGACATAGCAATTCTTAGTATATACTAAAAATAAAAGCAGTAAGATGTGTATGCTTTTTTCTTGATAAGAATTTAACAATAGACAAAAATAACTCAACATTTGTGTCTACTGTCAAGTAATGGCAGTATTAATATTTATATATATTATAATATATATATTAATATTTACATATATTATAATATATATATATTTATATATACATATTATAATATATATATTTATATATATATTTATATATACATAAATATATATATATTTATATATATAATTATATATATATTATTTATATATACTGATATATGTATGTATTTATTTATTTATATATATATTTATTTACACATATATGTATTTATATATATACTTATTAATATATATTTATATATGTATATACTTATTTACATATATATTTACTTATATATATATATTTATATTAATATATATTTGTGTCTACTGTCAAGTAATGGCAGTATAAATATTTATATATATTATAATATATATATATATATATTAATATTTACATATATTATAATATATATATATTTATATATACATATTATAATATATATATTTATATATATTTATATATACATAAATATATATATACATATTTATATATATAATTATATATATATATTATTAATATATACTGATATATGTATATATTTATTTATTTATATATATATTTATTTACACATATATGTATTTATATATATATACTTATTAATATATATTTATATATGTATATATTTATTCACATATATATTTACTTATATATATATTTATATTAATATATATTTTATGTATATTTACTTATATATACATATGTGTTTATTTATATATATATATATATATTTATATATATATCTATACATATATATTTCTGTGGAAATATATTTTATTATAATATTTATCAATCATTATTTACGCTCAATGTAATTACACAGCAATATAGATAATAAATGACAAAAAGCAATATTCCAAAATTCATGATGTTGACCATCTTATAATTTATTTGAATAAGTCAACTGAATTAAAGGAATAAATTATAAGATGGTCAACATCATGAATTTTAAGAATATTACTTTTTGTTATTTATTCTCTCTATATATTTATGTATATTTATTTATATACATATATATTTATATATATATATATTTATATATATATATATATTGATATATATATATTTATATATATATTTATATATATATGTATGCATATATATTTATATATACATATTTATATATATGTATATATATTTATTTATATATATATTTATATATATATTTATATATATTATTTATATATATATTTATTTATACATATATATTTATATATATATATATATATTTATATATATATATTGATATATATATATATATTTATATATATATTTATATATATATATGTATATATATTTATATATACATATTTATATATATGTATATGTATTTATTTATATATATTTATATATATATTTATATATATTATTTATATATATATTTATTTATATATATGTACATATATATATTTATATATTATTAATATATATTCATTTATATATATTTATCAATATTTATATATATATTTTTATATATTTTTATATTTATAGTTATTTATATATATTTATTTATATATATTTTTTTAAATTTATGTTTATTTATTTTTATATATATATTTATTTATATATTTATTAATTATATATATTTATTAATTATATATTTACTTATTTTTTATTTAATTATATATTTATTTTACTTAAATGTATGTGCTATGGCTCGAAAGTCGCTGTGTGTATTGATAATAATGACAATATTTATAAAATATTAATAATATTAATAATAATAATTATAATAATAGCATAAATAATAGCATTTATATTTACACCATAGACCAATATTAGCTTTTACATAAAAAACATGTGCATAAGGGTACAGATATACATATGCATGCACAATTAACACCCATTAATACGCATACATACCAATACACAGTCATATTCAACGACCATATTTATATAATATATGCACCCCCTATACATATAATGCATATATAAATAATCATATGCATAAACAGAAATGCACGCATGCACACACATACACGCACATATATCCATGCACATGTATAAGCATAAAATGACATGTACGGATCCAGGCATGCACATGTGCACCCATACGCATACATACATGCATGCACACATACCCATATGCGCACATGTACGCACATACCATATATACACATAAGCACATACACACACACACACACATATATATATATACACACATAAAATATACAAATACACATACATACATATACAAATATATAAGCATAAAACAAAATATAAGAGTATGTAAGGCAGCACAGAGATGTGCACATCAACATAATTATGCATTACATGGACAGGAATGTACATACACATACATATAAACATGTACATATAAACAATATACAACCATATATATACAGATATATGTATACACATACCTACATATATAGGCGCATACGCACATACTTATATAATCAAACACAAATATCAATTACTATTTAAAGACATGTATAAAATAATGTGAGTGAATAAGTAAGGATATGAAGTTAACGATGTAAACATAGATGTAAACATATAAACATAGGAAACTGTTGTATATATATAGAAAAATGGTGCAAATAGAAGGTTAGGTATAACGAAAATAATAATAATAATAATAATAATAATAATAATAATAATAATAATAATGAAGATAAATAAAGTAATAATAAGATTAACAAGAGAATAATGCATGTATTAGCTATAAAACGAAAAGATGTAATATACATATTGAAATCAATATAGAACAAGAACAGGTTAATACATACATATAAGCACATATGTATGAGTAGGTGATTGTATTATTTAATTATTTTTTAACGTTTTTGTAGAATTTAAGTTGGCCAAGGTCTGTGTTAAGACGTGTCTTATGAGTGTTTAGTCGGATGATCCATTGTATTTTTTTTGTTTTCGTATTTTTGTTGATGGGAAATTTGAGTCTATTAGAAGGCATCTATAGTGTGTCCAGGTAAATTGAAGTGGTTTGCTAGTGGGGTGGGGGATTTTTGTCTGATTGTCGTCTTATGATTGTTTAGGCGGATTCGAAAACGTGTCAGAGTTTCGCCAATATACCCTCCATTGTTGCAAATGGAGCAGTATATGTAATATATCACATTAGAACTGTCACATGTTAGACGCGGCGGTTTTATGTGAGTGTTACATTCACGTATATTGAATAGTGGTGTGGTATTTAGGTGTATGCATATAAGGCATCACGGTTTATTGCATCTATAATTGCCATTTTGTTGTGTGTCCTGTGTGTGTTTGCAAGTGAGTATGGTTGAGAGATTGGGTGGTTGTTTGATAGCATTGGTGGAAGGTGAAATATAGACTTAATAGTGTGGTTATTTTTTAGGTTGTTGTAAGATTTTTTTAGGTGCGTTGTAATTTTATGCATGTGTTGGCTGTGGTTGAAAACCATTGGGATGCGTTTGTTAATGTTGTTTTGTTTGTACTGGAGAAGACGGGATCTGTCAATTTTATAAGTTTTTTTATGGCTTGTTTAATATACTTAATGGGATATTGATTATTGATGAATTTTTGCGTAAGCTTTGTGGTATGGTGTATGTAGTCTAGGGGGTCGGAGCAGATGCGTTTTATTCGTATGCATGAACTGTAAATGATATATTTTTTTTAGGTTTAATGGATGGTTGCTATAGAAATTGAGGAATTGAGTGGGTTTAATATAGAGGGACGTAGATAGTCTATTGTTATGGGATATGATAGTGACGCCTAAGAATGGGATGGAGTTGTATGAGTGTTCCATGGTAAATTTTATATTGTTATTGTGAATTATTGATGTATTCGTGGAAATTCTTTAGGTTGGTTAGTCCATGTGGCCATATGAAAAAAATATCATCAATATATCGGCAATAATGGGACGGTTTGAGGGGGAAGCTTTCAAGTTTGGTTTCTAGCATATGCATAAAAATGTTGGCATAGCTAGGGGCCATTTTAGTGCCCATGGCGGTTCCTTTTATTTGAAGATAATTTTGATTGTTAAATTTAAAATTGTTATGTGTGATGATGAAGTATATAAGCTTACAAATGCCTTCTATTTTGTCGTTGGGGAAATTATTGTGAATGAGGAATGTTCTACAGGCTTCTACTCCCTCGTCATGAGAGATGTTAGTGTATAGAGCTGATACGTCTAATGTGACTAAAATAATTTCTTGTGAAAAATTGTCAATTTGTCCAATAGTGTTGAGGAAATGTGTGGTGTCCTTAATATAGCTAGGGATGTTGGGTAATAAGGGGGTTGGAGTTTTATCTATATATCCAGAGATATATTCTGTTAGGGTGCCAACACCTGATATTATGGGTCTACCAGGGGGTGAGATGTTAAGAGATTTCGCTAGTTCATAAATATTGTCAGGGTTGAGGGCCAAAGTTTGAGGTGTAGCGGTGGTAGTGTCCGTCTTTGTTATGAGTTTGTGAAGTTTGTGCAGTTTAGGAGTAGGGTAAAAGTTAGCTGCTTTAAGATTTGTGGGAATGAGGGAAGTAATTATCTGGGAGATACAAGGAGTAAGATTTTTGATAAGATTCGTGAGTTCTATTTTATAGATGAATGTTGGGTCTTCCGGGGGTGTTTTGCAGAAATTTGTGTCTTTGAGTTGGGTTTCCGCTTCCTCAATATATTTAACGGTGTCCATGATGGTTATGGCTCGTCCTTTGTCTGCTGATTTGATTGTGATATTATAATTATTTTTTAGGGTGTGAATAGCTTGTCGTTCTTGAAGAGAAAGGTTTTGGTTTTTGTTGAGAGATGTTCTTTATTGTGAAGAAATTCATCTAGATGTATTCTAGCTGTTTTAGCATATTGATCTATGTCCAGGTTTCGTCCACTGGCTGGAGTCCACATAATAAGAGTCGTTAGGTTTTTCGAATTGCTTAGTATGCTTAGTATACATATATATATATATATATATATATATATATATATATATATATATATGTATATATATATATATATGTATATATATATATATGTATATATATATATATATATATCATATCTATCTCTCTCTCTCTCTCTCTCTCTCTCTCTCTCTCTATATATATATATATATATATATATATATATATATATATATATATATATATACTAGCATGGGTGCCCGGCGTTGCCCGGGTGTTTGGAGGTGTATGCTGAGCAAAAAAAAAGGGGGTAATTTTTTAAACTTTGACCCCTATTATGACCCCTGAAAATTTATTGTTTTGGGCTCAAATCAAATTATTAAGTTAGATCCATGTCCACGGAAGCTATATCTAAAATTTAAAGTGTGTAGACCCAAAATTGTCGGAGAAGTTTGGTAGAGTTCTCAAAGCTCAAATCGTTGAACTTTGACCCCTTAATCGCCAAATTTCTGGCTAAAAACCGATCACATAGATTTTTCCAAATCTCAGTACCCTGTATATCAAATTTCGAGTCTGTAGACTAAAAATTGACAGAGTTATTTCGTAGGGAAATGTACACAGACACACACACATACACACACACACACTTTCACTTTTATAGATATATAGATTTAAAATTTGAGTCTGACAGAATGACAAAATTATATTGCAAACCGATATATTAAACAAACGAACTTCAAAGAGACAAATGAACACATAAGTAAAAACAATTTGTATTAGAAAACATTTATTATTCCACGTCTTTTTTTACAGACCTGACGACTGAGGTTCGCTCTTAATAAAAATTGTTTTTTATAGTCTTAATTTTGACTTCCTTTTTCATAAAAAACTAAAAAAAAAAATCAAGAAAGAAAAGAAATTTAATTTTATTTTTTCATTAATTTCTTTCTGTGCAAAGCAATTCTTTCAAACTTACTCTGTTTCCAAAATGTTTTTATTTTATTCCCCTCCCCCTTCATTCATTTTCCTCCGCATCCTGGCAAGATTACTGTACACATAGATTCGAAAAAATAGTCAAAAACAAATATATAAATAAATGTTATCAAAGGCAAGATAAGTTACTTTTCTACCTAACTGGATATCTTTTTTGTGTTTTTATTCAATGTAATATATTTATTCAGCTCGAAAAACATACAGTGTTTACCGATGTGTTGGAAAATTCAAGATGGCGTCTCACACCCTCTTTAACACCGTAAGTTTGGGAAAAGGTGTTATAAATAAAAAACTATACAAAATACTATTAAAAACCCGCCGAATATATGTCAACCTATGTCACGGTAACATATATTGAGCGAGTTTTTAACAGTATTTTAACAGGGCACATCGTAAAAACTGACCCATTAATTTTCCTGAAGTAAAAACTATATAGTTTTTAAACTTTTAAAACTGTACATTATAAAAAGAAAACTGTTCGAGTGATTTTTTTTTTTTTTTTTTACATGGGTGTCACCACTTATCAAGGCCCAGAGGCCACTCAAGGATAAGGGTTAATAGGTATACATTAGTCATTGTGATTTTAGCATAGTAAACAGTGGGAATTTTGTAACTTGGATTACTTGAAAAAGAAAACTGTTCGAATGATTGAAAATGAAAACAAAATAACAATGTAAATATATTGATAAGAAAAAAACAAAAACAAACGAAGTTTCCGTTTCAGGAACCCGAGTTTAATTTTATGTCGTAATCATTCAACTCGTTAGCGGTTTTATTCAGCGATTAGGGATAACCATACGACATATCTAATTACCAAAGCGATTTTTTTTTAATTTTTTTTTTTTTATTAAAACTAAACCTGTTTAGTTTTAATGAACCAATTTTTTTAAAGCCAACACTTTAGTTATTTTGAGAGCGTGCAACTGCACCCGAAAGGTTGATTAGGAAACTCCAAATCCTTTTATGACTCGGAAAAAAAAGGGCTTTTTATCGGCTTAAATGATAAACTAATGTATTTCCTGGTTTACAGGTATTCTTGCTAAATTTCTTCGAAAGAATTGACATAAACAATACTTCAACTAAATACGTATATGTCATGCAATAATGACTTTTATTTCTTCTGACTTTTCCTAAACTAAACATAAAACATCGGTTAGGGTTAGTTTAACATTCTGTAAAAGTACCTTCCGTTTTTTTTTTGTTTTTTTTTGTACTTCTGCAGAGAAGGTAAAAAAACGATAAAAACTGGATATATTTTTCGTGTTTTTATTCAATTTAACATGTTTATTCAGCTCGAAAAGAATACAGTGTTTACCGATGTGTTGGAAAATTCAAGATGGCGTCTCACACATTCTTTAACACCGTAAGTTTGGGAAAAGGTGTTATAAATAAAAAACTATACAAAATACTATTAAAAACCCGCCGAATATATGTCAACCTATGTCACGGTAACATATATTGAGCGAGTTTTTAACAGTATCTTAACCGGTTTTTATTTATTACACCTTTTTTCAAACTTACCGTGTTAAAGAGAGAATCGGCCGCCATCTTGAATTTTCCAATACGTCGGTAAACACTGTATGCTTTTCGAGCTGAATAAACATGTTAAATTGAATAAAAACACGAAAAATTTGCCTTTGATAACATTTATTTGTTATATATTTGTTTTTTGGCAACTTAATCGAATCTATGTGTACAGTAATACAAACCCGAAATGAATTTAAGACCACGAGTGAAATGAGAAAATGAAGAAAATCACATTTACTGTGTGTGTTTACTGTTTATGTAAGTCAGCGGGTTTGGTTGCCATAACAACGTGACGGTAGTGAACGTGTGTGTGTGCGTGTGTGCGCGTATTTCGTGTAGTTTAGTTTCGTATAATAGTTTCGTATTTTTTTAATTTGTAAATAACAAGTTATTAAAAAATTAAACCCTTCCAAGATGGACAATAAATAAAGCCATAATATTTTATGGTAAAGGTAAGCGCGTAGAAACGATTGTTTTTTAGGAGATGTGATTATTGGATTAACCAATCAGAAATCGTCTGTGGCACACACATCTCTGTTTTTATAGATAGATATATAGATAGATAGATAGATAGAAGATATAGATAGATAGATAGATAGATATATCATATCTATCTCTCTCTCTCTCTCTCTCTCTCTCTCTATATATATATATATATATATATATATATATGTGTGTGTGTGTGTGTGTGTGTGTGTGTGTGTGTGCAAAAGGCATCTTAAAAGTTCTTCACTTCAAAGAAAATGGAATTTAAAAAAATGTACAGCTACTCACAAGATTCTCTCTAAAGCACAGTTTCTTACATAATACTGACTCGCCACCCTCTGTTGTATGCCTTTTCCTTTTTTTTACCTGACGAAATTAGAAATGAGAAAAAAAATTGTTTCAGATTTTTTATAGATATTGTCTTTAAAATGATTTCTGGTCTGTATTTTTATTTTTCTCAAGAAAAACTGGAAGAAAGAAAACTTTTGAAACAAAACTATATTTCTGGAGTCATGTTTCTATCTACTGAAAACTCTTTATTTTAAAAGCCATTTTTTTTTTACATAGGCGTCATAGTTTTTCTATATACCTGTCCAGCAATGGCGGATTGAAATTTTATAGAAATTTAATACCTTGACTTTTTATTGGCTTACATTTATTATAGAACTTAATGCTCTTACATTATGATAAGTGGATACTATTATTACTACTATATATATATATATATATATATTATATATACATACTAGCAGTTCAGTATCGCTTTGCTCAGACCCAATATACTGTTCATAACTTGCCCTATGTGTGAATACCCTTTATGCAAAATTTCAAATGTTTAGACCAAAAATTGTCTGAGTAATTTGGTAGAGACCGTAGAGGTAAATTCTTTAAAAATTTGACCCCAATTTTAACCCTTCACATTTATTGTTTTGGTCTCAAATCAAAATAAAACGTTTTACCTATGTCCAACTTATCTACATCTACAATTGCCAGTGTTTAGACCCAAAATTGGCAGAGGAGTTTCGTAGAATCTGTAAAGGTCAACTCTTTCAACGTTGACTTCTGGCAGCGAAACTTTCGCCCTAAAACAGATAAAAATTCCTGCTGCATGCCTAAATACCCTTTATGTTAAATTTCAAATGTTAAAACCAGAAATTGTCTTTATATATATATATTTTACAGTGTATACAGATTATTTTATATATATAAAGTTTAACAAAAGAAGAACCATATAGCTTCACTTTTACCAATTGTCAAAAAATTTATAAAATATGTCCAAATTTGCCTACATTTCTATACATAGTGTCTTAGCAAACCAGCTTTAGTTCAGCTACCTTGGGATAAATTTTGCTCCGTTTTTTTTTGTTGCTTAGTTGTCTCCTCTGTGGCCTTGTCAGTCTAGTAATATATGTATATATATATATATATATATATATATATATATATATATATATATATATATATATATAAAATTTTAACCAAAAATTGGATACTTTGCAGGCACAAATAATTGACTGTGCACTAATCTATATAATTTTAACCAAATTCTGGTCAATAGTTGCAAGAGATTTTGAACTCATAAATTAGTCTCAAAAAGTGGTATATTCATCTATATGTATACATAGATAGATTATATCTATTCTGGTAGCAAAATCGAATATTGAAATGCTCATATTTTGGGATTCATGGGATGAAACTACATAAAAATTTGCAAGAATTTTTATTATTATAATCTTATTTTATTTATTTATAGTTAACATTTTATGATAATTAGTAAAAGAGAACCATGTAGGTTCACTTTTACCAATTGTCATAAAATTTACAAAATATGCCCAAATTTGCCTATACTTATATATATATAGTGTCCAAGCAAGCCAGCTTTAGTTTAGCTGCTTTGGGATAAATTTTGCTTGTTTTTTAGTTGCTTCTCTTGTAGCCTAGCCAAGCCAGTAATATATATATATATATATATATATATATATATATATATATATATATATATATATATATATATATAGATAGATAGATAGATAGATGGATAGATCGATCGATCGATCGATAGATAGATAAAGTTTACTAAAAATTGCGTACTTTGCAGGCACAAATAATTGACTGTGCACTAATCTCTTTAAAAATGTATTATTAAAATAACTCAAAGTTACAGACATTATTGAATGCCTACATTTATCTTTTTATTATTTTTATTATTATTAATTTTTATAGATAAAAGATTAAGAACAAATTCTGTATAAAAAGATTATAATATGATCAATTATTTACAGGGGGCATCACCTGACAGTCACTAGTTGATGGCTCCTAAGAAACGTGGAAAAAAGGTAAAAAAAATTTTCATTACCAATCGTGAAAGTTCTGATGTTTTTTTTAATTTGTTTTCAAAAAGAAAAAAAAGAATTTTATTATAGTTGAGAATATTAGTATTTGAACGAAACAACATGTCATGTTATGATTCCCTACAAGGATTAAACGCGGAAAACTTTGTATAACTTAATTATTCTATAATACTTTCACGACTTGCCATATATATATATATATATATATATATATATATTATTTAATCTATTTATTTAACCTATTTTTATTTTCCTTAAAAATAATAAAACTATTAGAAAGAAAAAATTTAGAGCAAAACTGTATTTCTTGAGTCATGCTTCTATGTACTGAAAACTCTTATTTTAAAGGCCAATTTGTTTTTCTATATACTTTTCCAGTCATGGCGGATTGAAATAGAATGAATATTCGATTTAAAAATTAGTGCATGAATGTTCCTCAGCTCATTCAGGCTTGGACCAGATGATGGCTATTGACACAAATAGAATAAGAGGCTAAAAAACATTTCATTACCAATCGTTAAATGTTAAACAATTTTTTTTAGTAAATTATTAGAATTTAAACTACACGTTATATTTGCATTAGATAGTGTTTAAGATTAAAAATTCGATTATTATAATCTAATATTTTGATTTGAACGTTGCCTCGTGGTTTGTTTGCTATCATGGCTTTTGTAAGCTGCGACGTTGTCTGTAGAAATAATTATATATTCTCTTATATTTTGAAAATCTCTTTTGCTGATTGCTCGCTATGTAAGCTTGTCATGATGGTATCATCCTGGCAAGTATAAAATTCCATTTTGTGAAACTTCAGCTTTGGTTAAGCTAGTTGCGATGACTGTCCCTCATTCGAGACGAAGTAGGTTCTTTTCATTGTTGGATTTTTCCGCAGTTTGCTTGATCTGTAATAGTTGGCAGACGTTCTTGTTTGTGTGGAATGTTTGCTCAGTAGGTAGAGTGCTGGTATACAAGAGGTTTCGAATTCGAATCCAGTTCGGATGTGTTTAATTGATGAGCCCAAATGAGGGCAAAACTTGAGTCTTTAACCTCCGGTTTGTTCGCTGTCATGGCTCTTTCTGTAGAAATAGTCATATATATATATATATATATATATATATATATATATATATATATATATATATATATATTCATGTATATGAAACATTTCATGTACTCTCAACAGGTAGTGTGCAACATATATGAACTAATTTCTCTACCCACCAAAGCCATCATAATTTTAAGAAAAATGAATTCACTATTAGAAGATGATTCATTACAATTTCCAAATTAACGCATAAATACATTGTCTTGGTTAGTTATTAGGCAATGCTT
Organism: Euprymna scolopes; assembly: GCF_053919585.1. Lineage (NCBI taxonomy): Eukaryota > Metazoa > Mollusca > Cephalopoda > Sepiida > Sepiolidae > Euprymna > Euprymna scolopes. Next base: position 170,109,864 of record NC_136489.1, on the reverse strand, counting down.
GCTTCAACAGAAAATACGTCAATACTGTGTTTCTTTTCCCACCACAGCCACCACCGACACTATAATTTGTGCGCCAAATCACATAATTTCTAGAACAGGACTCAGCCGATTTTCTAAATGAATAAGTAAATATTTCAGCACGGTCCGTATTCCGTATGTCAGTTTATTATTTAATAAATTGTTAGGTGAAAATACAGAATAGTTTTAAAAAATACCTTCTTCTCCCCATATTCAAAATAACTTTCTAAGCATTAATATTATTATTTCAGTATGGTCTGTATTCCGTATGTCAGTTTTTTATTTACAAAATAGTAAGGTGAAAGTACAGAATAGTTTTAAATAATACCTTCTTTACCAAAAATTGCATACAAATTATTGACGTACACGATGTATTACTAAAATAAATCAAACAGAGACATTATTTAATGCCTACATTTATCTATATTATTATTAATTTTTATTGATAAAAGGTTAAGAACAAACTCCATAAAAAGGTGATAATATGATCAATAACTTACAATACATTCCTGATTGAACGGAAGCGGTATCGCCTGATCCTGGCTAGTTGATGGCTCCTAAGAAATGTTGAAAAAATGTCAAAAAAATTTTTTTCGTTACATATCGTTAAAGTTCTGATGTTTTTTTTTTTAACTTGGTAACCAAAACAAAAAAAAAAGAAAAAAAGAATTTTATTTTAGTTGAAAATATTAGTATTTCAACGAAACACCATGTCATTTTATGATTCCCTACGCGGAAAATTTTATAGCTACAAAACCTTTTTATAACTTAATTGTTCTAAAATACTTTCATGACTTGCCATATATATATATATATATATATATATATATATATATATATATATATATATATATATATATATATATATATATACATATATATATATATATATATATATATATATATATATAACTACTTCATTTACTCACATAAACCTAATATACGAAAGTATAGATTTATGCGTAAACTTTACGTATTTACTTCAAAAGTGCTCAATACGTAGGTAGAGCTAGTTAGTAATTTATAAAATATATATGGCGATTAAGCTACACTGAATATTCTGCGTTTCATCCACCATAGGATTCGTCAGGCTTATATAAGCCTGACGAATCCTATGGTGGATGAAAACCAGAATATTCAGTGTAGCTTAATCGCCATATATATTTTATAAATTACTATATATATATATATATATATATATATATATACATATATATATGAAACATTTCATGTACTCTCAAAAGGTAGTGTACAGTGTACAACATATATGAACTAATTTCTCTTCCAACCAAAGCCATCATAATTTTAAGAAAAATGAATTCACTATTAGAAGATGAATCATTACAATTTCCAAATAAATACATAGTCTTGGTTAGTTATTAGGCAACGCTTGCTTCAACAGAATATTCGTCATTACTGTGTTTCTTTTCCCACTACAGCCACTACCGACACTATAATTTCAAGCGAAATAATATTTCTAGAATAGGACTCAGCAGATATTTTAAATACATATGTAAACATTATTTCAGCATGGTCTGTATACCGAATGTCAATTTATTATTTATTAAATTGTTAGGAAAAAATACAAAATAGTTTTAAAAAATACCTTCTTCTCCCTATATTAAGACTAACTTTCTAAACATTAACGTTATTATTTCAGTAAGATCTGTATTCCATATTGCCAACATTTCGGAAATTGACACCACCTTCTAAATTTAAACAATTGACACAAAACAAAACTTGATTCGAAATATTAATCATACATTATACCACCCCCTTTTTGGAAATAGTGTACGATTATAAATATCTCCAGTATCAAATAATCTTTATACACTGTAAAATTTACTTGATGTATTAAAACCAAAAAAGGGGAGATATAACATGAAAAATATTTAGAATCAAGTCTCCCCTTGCTGTTATTTCAGATCTTTTGAAACCATGGCGGCAAGTTTTAGTCCCTCCTCTATCAAGGCCAGAGGTTTTGAAGAAATATCAGATATTTTTGATATTCATATATATATATATATATATATATATATATATATATATATATATATATATATATATATGTATATATATATATGTATATATATATATAAGCAATATATATATATATATATATATATATATATATATATATATATATGCACACATCCCTTCAAAAACAGACCCCCAAAGAGGTGGCCATAAAGTGGATGGTCATTTTATGTTAGTTAATATAGAAAAGTGATCCCCGATTTTTGAAACAAGAACGTGTCACCCTCAGGGCAAATGTGACCTTTCAATTGTTCAATTCTGATCAATAGTTACAAGAGATTTTGAACTTATTAAATTGTCTCAAAAAGTGGTATATCCATTTATATGTATACATATAGATAGATATATCTATACAGTTAGCCAAATCAAATATTGAAATGTACATATTTTGGGTTTTATGTGAAGAAACTACATGAAAATTTGCAAGCATTTTTAAAATTATAATTTTATTCTATGGTTAACATTTTATGATAATCAGCAAAAGAGAACCATATAGGTTCACTTTTACCAATTGTCATAAAATTTATAAAATATGCCCAAATTTGCCTACACTCATATATATAGTGTCCAAGCTAACCAGCGTTAGTTTATCTGCTTTGAGATAAATTTTGCTTGCTTTTTTTTCTTAGTTTTCTCCCTTGTGGCCTTGCAAGGTTAGAAATATATATATATATATATATATATATATATATATATATATATATATATATATATATATATATACTAGCATTTAAGCCCGGCGTTACCCAGGTGGTTGGATGTGTATGTTGAGCAAAGTGGTAGTAGGAAGGCAGGCTGGAACCCATACCGCGAAGGAGGAAAAGAACAGAGAAAAAAAAACCTGACGTCTTTGCTGTTACGACCACCACGAAACCTGAAGTAACTTACGTTTAAATTAAGGCTAGACAATCGAAAGGACAGGATAAAATTCAAAAATATCGGCCAAAAAGGCGCCCCCACATGTTGAAAAGAGCTCAGTTGAAGGTGAAGATATTAATGTTTTCAGCCAATTTTTCGATATTTGTCGTTTGAAAGGTCGATCTTCATAACGATACTGATCTTGGAAAATCCGTCGCCACTGTTGAAAGTCTTAGGCAAACATGCAAACATGCAAACATATATTTATATATTGGTAGCTAAAACTTTTCGACCCAAACCGATTAAAAGCTTACCCTATCTCTGAATACCCTTTATGTAAAATTTCAAATGTTTAGATCAGAAATTTTCTGAGTAATTTGGAAGAGATTGCAGAGGTCAATTTATTTTTTTTAACTTTGACCCCTATTATGACCCAACATTTATTTTAACATATAGTTTTTTTTTTTAAAAAGTCTCCTTATCAGAAAAAATATTGGATTTTTTTATTTTTATATATGTAAAAGACACATATGTGGGGTGGGATTTTGCGGCTTGTTGGGTTTGTCGGGGGTATTTACGTCGAGGGGGTACAAGTGCTTGCAGTTCGTCAGAGCATTCACCGTAAAAGTACTTGTAGAACAGGCAGAGGGATGCAACATTTCGTTGATGGGACAGAGGCTGAAGTTTAGATGCCAGTTCAAGACCTATCAGATTTGCGACTCTCTTTTGAACCTTATCTAGGAGCGAGAGACTAGTGGCAGATGCACCAGCCCAAATATGACAACAATACTCCATACATGGGCGAATGGTGGCATTATAGATGTATAGGATACTTTCGGTCGTTAATAGCTTTCTAGCACGGTAGAGAGAACCCACATTTTTCGCAGCGGTCCTTGCAATGTTCTCAATATAATTGTTCCAACTCATGTTCCTGTGAACGTTAGGCGGAGGAGTTTAAAAGATGTACTTTCAGATAAAGAGTCATTGGCCATTGTTATTGGTGGTAGGTAAGGTTTCTTGTAATTATTGAAGAAAACAAGTTTAGTCTTGGCAGCATTGAATGTGACCATCCATTTTTATCCCCATTCCACTACGGATCGGAGGTCATCCTCTAATGTTTCTGCCATTTCTTTAGATATGTGCTCATTTGTTTTCCTGTCGTGTCTGTTATAGGGTGAGGTGTCGTCAGCATATATATCCATCTCACAAACAATTTTGCCAGGGAGGTCATTTATGAATATAAGGAATAACAGAGGTCCAAGGATAGACCCCTGAGGCACTTCCGCATTTATATCATATTGTTTAGATTTATGACTGTCAAGGACAACCTGAATTTTTCTCTTATCTAAGAAGGATTTAAGTATGCTATTATATATATATATATATATATATATATATATATATATATATATACTAAAAATTGCATACTTTGCAGACACAAATTATTGACCGTGTATTATTAGAGACAGGATTTAATGCCTATATTTATCTATATTATCATTAATTTTTATTGATAAAATGTTAAGGACAAACTCTTTATGAAAGAGGTGAAAATATGATCAATTACTTACAGGATTCTTCTCGTTCGAGAGAGAGGCTAGCGCCTGAATCACACTAGTTGAAGAAGCCTAAGAAACGTGGAAAAGAAATAAAAAAACTTTTCATTACCAATCGTTACAGCTCTGATGTTTTTTTGTAACTTGGTTTCCAAAACAAAAGAATTTTATTTTAATTGAAAATATTAGTATTTGAACGAAACTCTATGTCATGTTACGATTCCCTACAACTTAACTTAATTGTTCTATAATACTTTCATGACTTTATATATATATATATATATATATATATATATATATATATATGTTCGGACATTTAAAAATAAATGTTCAATATATGTACATGGTATTTAGTAAAATGTATAATTATCCATGGGATTCACTGTGATGCAACATTTTTTTTAGTTTGTCACCGATCACCCTCTTCCTGCCTTGAGACTTTGACTTCTGGATTGTTGGCTGTCATGGCTCTTGAGAGCTGTGGAAATAATTATATCTACACACACCCACACACACACCCACACACACAGACACACACGCGGAACCATATAGGTTCACTTTTACCAATTGTCATAAAATTTATAAAATATACCAAAATTTGCCTACACTCATATATATATATATATATATATATATAAAAGATGAAAAAGGTGAAAATATGATCAATTACTTACAGGATTCTCCTCGTTCAAGAGAGAGGCTAGCGCCTGAATCACACTAGTCGAAGGCGCCTAAGAAACGTGGAAAAGAAGTATACAAAATTTTCATTACCAATTGTTAAAATTCTGATGTTATTTTTAATTTAGTTTCCAAAAAAAAAAAGAAAAGAATTTTAATTTCTTTCAAAAAATATTAGTATTTTAACGAAATACCATGTCATGTTATGATTCCCCTATCTATTTTCATGCGTTTATAACCTACAATCAACATCCAAATGGATGCTTTGACGATGATTATGGTTTTCAAAAGGCGACCAATTAAAAGATACATCTGCCTTACTATAAAATTCTAGGTTGATTTATGGTGTCTTTTACATATATAAAAAAAAAACACCCAATATTTTTTCTGATGAGACTTTAAAAAAAAAAAACTATATGTCAAAATTATTGTCCATGGCTTAATGTATATAACAATAAAAACATTGTTTTCCGAAACGATCGTACAAATTATTGACTTTGTTGTTGTTCCTTCTTATGAAACAGATTTTTAATTTTTAATTCTAATTTGAATTTTAAATTGTCAATCACATTATTAAATATTAAAGTAGCTCTAGGATATTTGCCTATCGAGTTTATTATATATCTGAATTACAACAAGCACTGTTCTTTTATTGTATTTTCATTAAATTAGTAATTTTACTACCACAATTAAATACACTCTGCTCTTTAGACTACTGTTCTAACCCCCTTATATATATATATATATATACATATATATATGTATATATGTATACATATGTATATATATATGTATATATTTATACATATGTAAATATATGTATATATTTACATATATATATATATGTATATATTTATAAATATGTATATATATGCATATATTTATTTACATATATATGTGCATATATTTATACATATGTATATATATATGTATATATATTTACATATATATATATATTTATGTATATATATTTACATATATATATGTATATATTTATACATATGTATATAGATATGTATATATATTTACATATATATATGCATATATATTTACATACATATATGTATATATATTTACATATATATACATATGTATATATATGAATATATATTTACATATATATATATTTACATATATATAAATATATATATATATATATATATATATATATGTATGTATATTTGGACATTTAAAAATAAATTTCTAATATATATATACATGGTATTTAGAAAAATGTATAATTATTTATGGGATTCACTGTGATGCAACATTTTTTTTAGTGTTTTATCATGATCATACTGTTCCTGCCTTTATCATTTTTTAACTCGACATTTTTTAACCAGACGAAATGGAAAAAAGTTCCTTTGAGTTTTTTAATAGATAGTCTTTAAAATGATATCTGGCCCCATATACTTATTTTTCTTAAAAGTAATAAAGCTATTAGAAAGAAAAAATTCAGAGCAAAACGGTATTTCTTGAGTCATGCTTCTATGTACTGAAAACTCTTATTTTAAAGGCCAATTAGTTTTTCTATGTACTTATCCAGTCATGGCGGATTGAAATAGAATGAATATTCGATTTAAAAATTAGTGCATGAATGTTCCTCGGCTCATTCAGGCTTGGACCAGATGATGGCTATTGACACAAATAGAATAAGAGGCTAAAAACATTTCATTACCAATCGTTAAACGTTAAACAATTTTTTTCATTAAATTATTAGAATTTAAACTACAAGTTTTATTTGCATTAGATAGTGTTTAAGATTAAAAATTCAATTATTATAATCTAATATTTTGATTTGAACGTTGCCTCATGGTTTGTTTGCTATCATGGCTTTTGTAAGCTGCGACGTTGTCTGTAGGAATAATTATATATTCTCTTATATTCTGAAAATCTCTTTTGCTGATTGCTCGCTATGTAAGCTTGTCATGATGGAATCATCCTGGCAAGTATAAAATTCCATTTTGTGAAACTTCAGCTTTGGTTAAGCTAGTTGCGATGACTGTCCCTCATTCGAGACGAAGTAGGTTCTTTTCATTGTTGGATTTTCTCCGCAGTTTGCTTGATCTGTGATAGTTGGCAGACTTTCTTGTTTGTGTGGAATGTTTGCTCAGTAGGTAGAGTGCTGGTATACAAGAGGTTTCGATTTCGAATCCAGTTCGGATGTGTTTAATTGATGAGCCCAAATGAGGGCAAAACTTGAGTCTTTAACCTCCGGTTTGTTCGCTGTCATGGCTCTTTCTGTAGAAATAGTCATATATATATATATATATATATATATATATATATATATATATATATATATTCATGTATATGAAACATTTCATGTACTCTCAACAGGTAGTGTGCAACATATATGAACTAATTTCTCTTCCAACCAAAGCCATCATAATTTTAAGAAAAATGAATTCACTATTAGAAGATGATTCATTACAATTTCCAAATTAACGCATAAATACATTGTCTTGGTTAGTTATTAGGCAATGCTTGCTTCAACAGAAAATACGTCAATACTGTGTTTCTTTTCCCACCACAGCCACCACCGACACTATAATTTGTGCGCCAAATCACATAATTTCTAGAACAGGACTCAGCCGATTTTCTAAATGAATAAGTAAATATTTCAGCACGGTCCGTATTCCGTATGTCAGTTTATTATTTAATAAATTGTTAGGTGAAAATACAGAATAGTTTTAAAAAATACCTTCAAAATTAACACATAAATACATTGTCTTGGTTAGTTATTATATATGCTCTCATATTCTGAAAATTTCTTTTGTTGATTGCTTTCTAAGGTAGCCTGTCGTGATGGCATAATCATGTCGAGTATAAAATTCCTTCTTCTGGGAGATCGGCTTTAGTTATAGCTGTTTGCGATGACTATGCCCCTCGTTTGAGAAGAAGTAGGTTCTTTTCATTCTTGGATTTCACTGCAGTTTGCTTGATCTGTGATAGTTGGGAGACTTTCTTGTGAGTGGCACGTTTACTCAGTTGGTAGATTGCTAACATACAAGAGGTTTCGATTTCGAATCCAGAGGTCGGATGTTTCAAAATGAGGGCAAAACTCAAGGCTTTTACTTCTGATTTGTTTGCTCTCATGAATATTTTTGTGTAAATAATCATATATATATACATATATATATATATATATATATATATATATATATATATATATATATATATATGAAACATTTAATGTATTTTCAACATGTATTGTACAACATAAACTAATTTCTCTTCCCACCATAGCCATCATAATGTTAAGAAAAATGAATTCACTATTAGAAGATGATTCATTACAATTTCTTAATAAATACATAGTCTTGGTTCAACAGAAAATTCGTCATTACTGTGTTTCTTTTCCCACTACAGCCACCACCGACACTATAATTTCAAGCGAAATAATATTTCTAGAATAGGACTCAGCAGATATTTTAAATACATATGTAAACATTATTTCGGCATGGTCTGTATACCGAATGTCAGTTTATTATTTATTAAATTGTTAGGAAAAAATACAAAATAGTTTTTAAAAATACCTTCTTCTCCCTATATTAAGAATAACTTTCTAAACATTAACGATATTATTTCAGTAAGGTCCGTATTCCATATTGCCAACATTTCGGAAATTGACACCACCTTCTAAATTTAAACAATTGACACAAAACAAAACTTGATTCGAAATATTTATCATATATTATACCACCCCTCTTTTGGAAATAGCGTACGATTGTGAATATCTGCAGTATCAAATAATTTTTATACACTGTAAAATTTACTTGATGTATTAAACCAGAAAAAGGGGAGATATAGCATGAAAAATATTTAGAATCAAGTCTCCCCTTGCTGTTATTTCAGATCATTTGAAACCATAGCGGCAAGTTTTAGTCCTCTCTCCATCAAGGCCAGAGGTTTTGAAGAAATATTAGATATTTTGTAATTACACATATCCCCTGTAAAAAGGACCCTCCAAAGAGGTGACCATAAAGTGGGTGGTCATTTTATGTAAGTTGATATAGAAAAGTGATCCCTGCTTTTTGAAACAAGAACGTGTCACCCTCAGGGCAAATGTCACATAGTTGATATTTTGTAATTACACATATCCCCTCAAAAAAGGACCCTCCAAAGAGGTGACCATAAAGTGGGTGGTCATTTTATGTTAGTTGATATAGAAAAGTGATCCCTGCTTTTTGAAACAAGAACGTGTCACCCTCAGGGCAAATGTCACATAGTTGATATTTTGTAATTACACATATCCCCTCAAAAAAGGACCCTCCAAAGAGGTGACCATAAAGTGGGTGGTCATTTTATGTTAGTTGATACAGAAAAGTGATCCCTGCTTTTTGAAACAAGAACGTGTCACCCTCAGGGCAAATGTCACATAGTTGATATTTTGTAATTACACATATCCCCTCAAAACAGGACCCTCCAAAGAGGTGACCATAAAGTGGGTGGTCATTTTATGTTAGTTGATATAGAAAAGTGATCCCTGCTTTTTGAAACAAGAACGTGTCACCCTCAGGGCAAATGTCACATAGTTGATATTTTGTAATTACACATATCCCCTCAAAAAAGAACCCTCCAAAGAGGTGACCATAAAGTGGGTGGTCATTTTATGTTAGTTGATATAGAAAAGTGATCCCTGCTTTTTGAAACAAGAACGTGTCACCCTCAGGGCAAATGTCACATAGTTGATATTTTGTAATTACACATATCCCCTCAAAAAAGGACCCTCCAAAGAGGTGACCATAAAGTGGGTGGTCATTTTATGTTAGTTGATATAGAAAAGTGATCCCTGCTTTTTGAAACAAGAACGTGTCACCCTCAGGGCAAATGTCACATAGTTGATATTTTGTAATTACACATATCCCCTCAAAAAAGGACCCTCCAAAGAGGTGACCATAAAGTGGGTGGTCATTTTATGTTAGTTGATACAGAAAAGTGATCCCTGCTTTTTGAAACAAGAACGTGTCACCCTCAGGGCAAATGTCACATAGTTGATATTTTGTAATTACACATATCCCCTCAAAAAAGGACCCTCCAAAGAGGTGACCATAAAGTGGGTGGTCATTTTATGTTAGTTGATACAGAAAAGTGATCCCTGCTTTTTGAAACAAGAACGTGTCACCCTCAGGGCAAATGTCACATAGTTGATATTTTGTAATTACACATATCCCCTCAAAACAGGACCCTCCAAAGAGGTGACCATAAAGTGGGTGGTCATTTTATGTTAGTTGATATAGAAAAGTGATCCCTGCTTTTTGAAACAAGAACGTGTCACCCTCAGGGCAAATGTCACATAGTTGATATTTTGTAATTACACATATCCCCTCAAAAAAGGACCCTCCAAAGAGGTGACCATAAAGTGGGTGGTCATTTTATGTTAGTTGATATAGAAAAGTGATCCCTGCTTTTTGAAACAAGAACGTGTCACCCTCAGGGCAAATGTCACATAGTTGATATTTTGTAATTACACATATCCCCTCAAAAAAGGACCCCCCAAAGAGGTGACCATAAAGTGGGTGGTCATTTTATGTTAGTTGATATAGAAAAGTGATCCCTGCTTTTTGAAACAAGAACGTGTCACCCTCAGGGCAAATGTCACATAGTTGATATTTTGTAATTACACATATCCCCTCAAAAAAGGACCCTCCAAAGAGGTGACCATAAAGTGGGTGGTCATTTTATGTTAGTTGATATAGAAAAGTGATCCCTGCTTTTTGAAACAAGAACGTGTCACCCTCAGGGCAAATGTCACATAGTTGATATTTTGTAATTACACATATCCCCTCAAAAAAGGACCCTCCAAAGAGGTGACCATAAAGTGGGTGGTCATTTTATGTTAGTTGATATAGAAAAGTGATCCCTGCTTTTTGAAACAAGAACGTGTCACCCTCAGGGCAAATGTCACATAGTTGATATTTTGTAATTACACATATCCCCTCAAAAAAGGACCCTCCAAAGAGGTGACCATAAAGTGGGTGGTCATTTTATGTTAGTTGATATAGAAAAGTGATCCCTGCTTTTTGAAACAAGAACGTGTCACCCTCAGGGCAAATGTCACATAGTTGATATTTTGTAATTACACATATCCCCTCAAAAAAGGACCCTCCAAAGAGGTGACCATAAAGTGGGTGGTCATTTTATGTTAGTTGATATAGAAAAGTGATCCCTGCTTTTTGAAACAAGAACGTGTCACCCTCAGGGCAAATGTCACATAGTTGATATTTTGTAATTACACATATCCCCTCAAAAAAGGACCCTCCAAAGAGGTGACCATAAAGTGGGTGGTCATTTTATGTTAGTTGATATAGAAAAGTGATCCCTGCTTTTTGAAACAAGAACGTGTCACCCTCAGGGCAAATGTCACATAGTTGATATTTTGTAATTACACATATCCCCTCAAAAAAGGACCCTCCAAAGAGGTGACCATAAAGTGGGTGGTCATTTTATGTTAGTTGATATAGAAAAGTGATCCCTGCTTTTTGAAACAAGAACGTGTCACCCTCAGGGCAAATGTCACATAGTTGATATTTTGTAATTACACATATCCCCTCAAAAAAGGACCCTCCAAAGAGGTGACCATAAAGTGGGTGGTCATTTTATGTTAGTTGATATAGAAAAGTGATCCCTGCTTTTTGAAACAAGAACGTGTCACCCTCAGGGCAAATGTCACATAGTTGATATTTTGTAATTACACATATCCCCTCAAAAAAGGACCCTCCAAAGAGGTGACCATAAAGTGGGTGGTCATTTTATGTTAGTTGATATAGAAAAGTGATCCCTGCTTTTTGAAACAAGAACGTGTCACCCTCAGGGCAAATGTCACATAGTTGATATTTTGTAATTACACATATCCCCTCAAAACAGGACCCTCCAAAGAGGTGACCATAAAGTGGGTGGTCATTTTATGTTAGTTGATATAGAAAAGTGATCCCTGCTTTTTGAAACAAGAACGTGTCACCCTCAGGGCAAATGTCACATAGTTGATATTTTGTAATTACACATATCCCCTCAAAAAAGGACCCTCCAAAGAGGTGACCATAAAGTGGGTGGTCATTTTATGTTAGTTGATATAGAAAAGTGATCCCTGCTTTTTGAAACAAGAACGTGTCACCCTCAGGGCAAATGTCACATAGTTGATATTTTGTAATTACACATATCCCCTCAAAAAAGGACCCTCCAAAGAGGTGACCATAAAGTGGGTGGTCATTTTATGTTAGTTGATATAGAAAAGTGATCCCTGCTTTTTGAAACAAGAACGTGTCACCCTCAGGGCAAATGTAACATAGTTGATATTTTGTAATTACACATATCCCCTCAAAAAAGGACCCTCCAAAGAGGTGACCATAAAGTGGGTGGTCATTTTATGTTAGTTGATATAGAAAAGTGATCCCTGCTTTTTGAAACAAGAACGTGTCACCCTCAGGGCAAATGTAACATAGTTGATATTTTGTAATTACACATATCCCCTCAAAAAAGGACCCTCCAAAGAGGTGACCATAAAGTGGGTGGTCATTTTATGTTAGTTGATATAGAAAAGTGATCCCTGCTTTTTGAAACAAGAACGTGTCACCCTCAGGGCAAACGTAACATAGTTGATATTTTGTAATTACACATATCCCCTCAAAAAAGGACCCTCCAAAGAGGTGACCATAAAGTGGGTGGTCATTTTATGTTAGTTGATATAGAAAAGTGATCCCTGCCTTTTGAAACAAGAACGTGTCACCCTCAGGGCAAATGTCACATAGTTGATATTTTGTAATTACACATATCCCCTCAAAAAAGGACCCTCCAAAGAGGTGACCATAAAGTGGGTGGTCATTTTATGTTAGTTGATATAGAAAAGTGATCCCTGCTTTTTGAAACAAGAACGTGTCACCCTCAGGGCAAATGTCACATAGTTGATATTTTGTAATTACACATATCCCCTCAAAAAAGGACCCTCCAAAGAGGTGACCATAAAGTGGGTGGTCATTTTATGTTAGTTGATATAGAAAAGTGATCCCTGCTTTTTGAAACAAGAACGTGTCACCCTCAGGGCAAATGTCACATAGTTGATATTTTGTAATTACACATATCCCCTCAAAAAAGGACCCTCCAAAGAGGTGACCATAAAGTGGGTGGTCATTTTATGTTAGTTGATATAGAAAAGTGATCCCTGCTTTTTGAAACAAGAACGTGTCACCCTCAGGGCAAATGTAACATAGTTGATATTTTGTAATTACACATATCCCCTCAAAAAAGGACCCTCCAAAGAGGTGACCATAAAGTGGGTGGTCATTTTATGTTAGTTGATATAGAAAAGTGATCCCTGCTTTTTGAAACAAGAACGTGTCACCCTCAGGGCAAATGTAACATAGTTGATATTTTGTAATTACACATATCCCCTCAAAAAAGGACCCTCCAAAGAGGTGACCATAAAGTGGGTGGTCATTTTATGTTAGTTGATATAGAAAAGTGATCCCTGCTTTTTGAAACAAGAACGTGTCACCCTCAGGGCAAATGTCACATAGTTGATATTTTGTAATTACACATATCCCCTCAAAAAAGGACCCTCCAAAGAGGTGACCATAAAGTGGGTGGTCATTTTATGTTAGTTGATATAGAAAAGTGATCCCTGCTTTTTGAAACAAGAACGTGTCACCCTCAGGGCAAATGTCACATAGTTGATATTTTGTAATTACACATATCCCCTCAAAAAAGGACCCTCCAAAGAGGTGACCATAAAGTGGGTGGTCATTTTATGTTAGTTGATATAGAAAAGTGATCCCTGCTTTTTGAAACAAGAACGTGTCACCCTCAGGGCAAATGTCACATAGTTGATATTTTGTAATTACACATATCCCCTCAAAAAAGGACCCTCCAAAGAGGTGACCATAAAGTGGGTGGTCATTTTATGTTAGTTGATATAGAAAAGAGATCCCTGCTTTTTGAAACAAGAACGTGTCACCCTCAGGGCAAATGTCACATAGTTGATATTTTGTAATTACACATATCCCCTCAAAAAAGGACCCTCCAAAGAGGTGACCATAAAGTGGGTGGTCATTTTATGTTAGTTGATATAGAAAAGTGATCCCTGCTTTTTGAAACAAGAACGTGTCACCCTCAGGGCAAATGTCACATAGTTGATATTTTGTAATTACACATATCCCCTCAAAAAAGGACCCTCCAAAGAGGTGACCATAAAGTGGGTGGTCATTTTATGTTAGTTGATACAGAAAAGTGATCCCTGCTTTTTGAAACAAGAACGTGTCACCCTCAGGGCAAATGTCACATAGTTGATATTTTGTAATTACACATATCCCCTCAAAACAGGACCCTCCAAAGAGGTGACCATAAAGTGGGTGGTCATTTTATGTTAGTTGATACAGAAAAGTGATCCCTGCTTTTTGAAACAAGAACGTGTCACCCTCAGGGCAAATGTCACATAGTTGATATTTTGTAATTACACATATCCCCTCAAAAAAGGACCCTCCAAAGAGGTGACCATAAAGTGGGTGGTCATTTTATGTTAGTTGATACAGAAAAGTGATCCCTGCTTTTTGAAACAAGAACGTGTCACCCTCAGGGCAAATGTCACATAGTTGATATTTTGTAATTACACATATCCCCTCAAAAAAGGACCCTCCAAAGAGGTGACCATAAAGTGGGTGGTCATTTTATGTTAGTTGATACAGAAAAGTGATCCCTGCTTTTTGAAACAAGAACGTGTCACCCTCAGGGCAAATGTCACATAGTTGATATTTTGTAATTACACATATCCCCTCAAAACAGGACCCTCCAAAGAGGTGACCATAAAGTGGGTGGTCATTTTATGTTAGTTGATACAGAAAAGTGATCCCTGCTTTTTGAAACAAGAACGTGTCACCCTCAGGGCAAATGTCACATAGTTGATATTTTGTAATTACACATATCCCCTCAAAAAAGGACCCTCCAAAGAGGTGACCATAAAGTGGGTGGTCATTTTATGTTAGTTGATACAGAAAAGTGATCCCTGCTTTTTGAAACAAGAACGTGTCACCCTCAGGGCAAATGTCACATAGTTGATATTTTGTAATTACACATATCCCCTCAAAACAGGACCCTCCAAAGAGGTGACCATAAAGTGGGTGGTCATTTTATGTTAGTTGATACAGAAAAGTGATCCCTGCTTTTTGAAACAAGAACGTGTCACCCTCAGGGCAAATGTCACATAGTTGATATTTTGTAATTACACATATCCCCTCAAAAAAGGACCCTCCAAAGAGGTGACCATAAAGTGGGTGGTCATTTTATGTTAGTTGATACAGAAAAGTGATCCCTGCTTTTTGAAACAAGAACGTGTCACCCTCAGGGCAAATGTCACATAGTTGATATTTTGTAATTACACATATCCCCTCAAAAAAGGACCCTCCAAAGAGGTGACCATAAAGTGGGTGGTCATTTTATGTTAGTTGATACAGAAAAGTGATCCCTGCTTTTTGAAACAAGAACGTGTCACCCTCAGGGCAAATGTCACATAGTTGATATTTTGTAATTACACATATCCCCTCAAAAAAGGACCCTCCAAAGAGGTGACCATAAAGTGGGTGGTCATTTTATGTTAGTTGATATAGAAAAGTGATCCCTGCTTTTTGAAACAAGAACGTGTCACCCTCAGGGCAAATGTCACATAGTTGATATTTTGTAATTACACATATCCCCTCAAAACAGGACCCTCCAAAGAGGTGACCATAAAGTGGGTGGTCATTTTATGTTAGTTGATATAGAAAAGTGATCCCTGCTTTTTGAAACAAGAACGTGTCACCCTCAGGGCAAATGTCACATAGTTGATATTTTGTAATTACACATATCCCCTCAAAAAAGGACCCTCCAAAGAGGTGACCATAAAGTGGGTGGTCATTTTATGTTAGTTGATATAGAAAAGTGATCCCTGCTTTTTGAAACAAGAACGTGTCACCCTCAGGGCAAATGTCACATAGTTGATATTTTGTAATTACACATATCCCCTCAAAAAAGGACCCTCCAAAGAGGTGACCATAAAGTGGGTGGTCATTTTATGTTAGTTGATATAGAAAAGTGATCCCTGCTTTTTGAAACAAGAACGTGTCACCCTCAGGGCAAATGTCACATAGTTGATATTTTGTAATTACACATATCCCCTCAAAAAAGGACCCTCCAAAGAGGTGACCATAAAGTGGGTGGTCATTTTATGTTAGTTGATATAGAAAAGTGATCCCTGCTTTTTGAAACAAGAACGTGTCACCCTCAGGGCAAATGTAACATAGTTGATATTTTGTAATTACACATATCCCCTCAAAAAAGGACCCTCCAAAGAGGTGACCATAAAGTGGGTGGTCATTTTATGTTAGTTGATATAGAAAAGTGATCCCTGCTTTTTGAAACAAGAACG
This sequence comes from Euprymna scolopes, assembly GCF_053919585.1. Taxonomy (NCBI): domain Eukaryota; kingdom Metazoa; phylum Mollusca; class Cephalopoda; order Sepiida; family Sepiolidae; genus Euprymna; species Euprymna scolopes. The sequence continues at coordinate 170,093,322 of NC_136489.1, read as the reverse complement.
TGTCACCCTCAGGGCAAATGTTACATAGTTGATATTTTGTAATTACACATATCCCCTCAAAAAAGGACCCTCCAAAGAGGTGACCATAAAGTGGGTGGTCATTTTATGTTAGTTGATACAGAAAAGTGATCCCTGCTTTTTGAAACAAGAACGTGTCACCCTCAGGGCAAATGTCACATAGTTGATATTTTGTAATTACACATATCCCCTCAAAACAGGACCCTCCAAAGAGGTGACCATAAAGTGGGTGGTCATTTTATGTTAGTTGATATAGAAAAGTGATCCCTGCTTTTTGAAACAAGAACGTGTCACCCTCAGGGCAAATGTCACATAGTTGATATTTTGTAATTACACATATCCCCTCAAAAAAGGACCCTCCAAAGAGGTGACCATAAAGTGGGTGGTCATTTTATGTTAGTTGATATAGAAAAGTGATCCCTGCTTTTTGAAACAAGAACGTGTCACCCTCAGGGCAAATGTCACATAGTTGATATTTTGTAATTACACATATCCCCTCAAAAAAGGACCCTCCAAAGAGGTGACCATAAAGTGGGTGGTCATTTTATGTTAGTTGATACAGAAAAGTGATCCCTGCTTTTTGAAACAAGAACGTGTCACCCTCAGGGCAAATGTCACATAGTTGATATTTTGTAATTACACATATCCCCTCAAAACAGGACCCTCCAAAGAGGTGACCATAAAGTGGGTGGTCATTTTATGTTAGTTGATATAGAAAAGTGATCCCTGCTTTTTGAAACAAGAACGTGTCACCCTCAGGGCAAATGTCACATAGTTGATATTTTGTAATTACACATATCCCCTCAAAAAAGGACCCTCCAAAGAGGTGACCATAAAGTGGGTGGTCATTTTATGTTAGTTGATATAGAAAAGTGATCCCTGCTTTTTGAAACAAGAACGTGTCACCCTCAGGGCAAATGTCACATAGTTGATATTTTGTAATTACACATATCCCCTCAAAAAAGGACCCTCCAAAGAGGTGACCATAAAGTGGGTGGTCATTTTATGTTAGTTGATACAGAAAAGTGATCCCTGCTTTTTGAAACAAGAACGTGTCACCCTCAGGGCAAATGTCACATAGTTGATATTTTGTAATTACACATATCCCCTCAAAACAGGACCCTCCAAAGAGGTGACCATAAAGTGGGTGGTCATTTTATGTTAGTTGATATAGAAAAGTGATCCCTGCTTTTTGAAACAAGAACGTGTCACCCTCAGGGCAAATGTCACATAGTTGATATTTTGTAATTACACACATCCCCTCAAAATAGGACCCTCCAAAGAGGTGACCATAAAGTGGGTAGTCATTTTATGTTAGTTGATATAGAAAAGTGATCCCTGCTTTTTTAAACAAGAACGTGTCACCCTCAGGGCAAATGTCACATAGTTGATATTTTGTAATTACACATATCCCCTCAAAAAAGGACCCTCCAAAGAGGTGACCATAAAGTGGGTGGTCATTTTATGTTAGTTGATATAGAAAAGTGATCCCTGCTTTTTGAAACAAGAACGTGTCACCCTCAGGGCAAATGTAACATAGTTGATATTTTGTAATTACACATATCCCCTCAAAAAAGGACCCTCCAAAGAGGTGACCATAAAGTGGGTGGTCATTTTATGTTAGTTGATATAGAAAAGTGATCCCTGCTTTTTGAAACAAGAACGTGTCACCCTCAGGGCAAATGTCACATAGTTGATATTTTGTAATTACACATATCCCCTCAAAAAAGGACCCTCCAAAGAGGTGACCATAAAGTGGGTGGTCATTTTATGTTAGTTGATATAGAAAAGTGATCCCTGCTTTTTGAAACAAGAACGTGTCACCCTCAGGGCAAATGTCACATAGTTGATATTTTGTAATTACACATATCCCCTCAAAAAAGGACCCTCCAAAGAGGTGACCATAAAGTGGGTGGTCATTTTATGTTAGTTGATATAGAAAAGTGATCCCTGCTTTTTGAAACAAGGACGTGTCACCCTCAGGGCAAATGTCACATAGTTGATATTTTGTAATTACACATATCCCCTCAAAAAAGGACCCTCCAAAGAGGTGACCATAAAGTGGGTGGTCATTTTATGTTAGTTGATATAGAAAAGTGATCCCTGCTTTTTGAAACAAGAACGTGTCACCCTCAGGGCAAATGTCACATAGTTGATATTTTGTAATTACACATATCCGCTCAAAAAAGGACCCTCCAAAGAGGTGACCATAAAGTGGGTGGTCATTTTATGTTAGTTGATATAGAAAAGTGATCCCTGCTTTTTGAAACAAGAACGTGTCACCCTCAGGGCAAATGTCACATAGTTTATATTTTGTAATTACACATATCCCCTCAAAAAAGGACCCTCCAAAGAGGTGACCATAAAGTGGGTGGTCATTTTATGTTAGTTGATATAGAAAAGTGATCCCTGCTTTTTGAAACAAGAACGTGTCACCCTCAGGGCAAATGTCACATAGTTGATATTTTGTAATTACACATATCCGCTCAAAAAAGGACCCTCCAAAGAGGTGACCATGAAGTGGGTGGTCATTTTATGTTAGTTGATACAGAAAAGTGATCCCTGCGTTTTGAAACAAGAACGTGTCACCCTCAGGGCAAATGTCACATAGTTGATATTTTGTAATTACACATATCCCCTCAAAACAGGACCCTCCAAAGAGGTGACCATAAAGTGGGTGGTCATTTTATGTTAGTTGATATAGAAAAGTGATCCCTGCTTTTTGAAACAAGAACGTGTCACCCTCAGGGCAAATGTCACATAGTTGATATTTTGTAATTACACATATCCCCTCAAAAAAGGACCCTCCAAAGAGGTGACCATAAAGTGGGTGGTCATTTTATGTTAGTTGATATAGAAAAGTGATCCCTGCTTTTTGAAACAAGAACGTGTCACCCTCAGGGCAAATGTCACATAGTTGATATTTTGTAATTACACATATCCCCTCAAAAAAGGACCCTCCAAAGAGGTGACCATAAAGTGGGTGGTCATTTTATGTTAGTTGATATAGAAAAGTGATCCCTGCTTTTTGAAACAAGAACGTGTCACCCTCAGGGCAAATGTCACATAGTTGATATTTTGTAATTACACATATCCCCTCAAAAAAGGACCCTCCAAAGAGGTGACCATAAAGTGGGTGGTCATTTTATGTTAGTTGATACAGAAAAGTGATCCCTGCTTTTTGAAACAAGAACGTGTCACCCTCAGGGCAAATGTCACATAGTTGATATTTTGTAATTACACATATCCCCTCAAAACAGGACCCTCCAAAGAGGTGACCATAAAGTGGGTGGTCATTTTATGTTAGTTGATATAGAAAAGTGATCCCTGCTTTTTGAAACAAGACGTGTCACCCTCAGGGCAAATGTCACATAGTTGATATTTTGTAATTACACATATCCCCTCAAAAAAGGACCCTCCAAAGAGGTGACCATAAAGTGGGTGGTCATTTTATGTTAGTTGATATAGAAAAGTGATCCCTGCTTTTTGAAACAAGAACGTGTCACCCTCAGGGCAAATGTCACATAGTTGATATTTTGAAATTACACATATCCCCTCAAAAAAGGACCCTCCAAAGAGGTGACCATAAAGTGGGTGGTCATTTTATGTTAGTTGATATAGAAAAGTGATCCCTGCTTTTTGAAACAAGAACGTGTCACCCTCAGGGCAAATGTCACATAGTTGATATTTTGTAATTACACATATCCCCTCAAAAAAGGACCCTCCAAAGAGGTTACCATAAAGTGGGTGGTCATTTTATGTTAGTTGATATAGAAAAGTGATCCCTGCTTTTTGAAACAAGAACGTGTCACCCTCAGGGCAAATGTCACATAGTTGATATTTTGTAATTACACATATCCCCTCAAAAAAGGACCCTCCAAAGAGGTGACCATAAAGTGGGTGGTCATTTTATGTTAGTTGATACAGAAAAGTGATCCCTGCTTTTTGAAACAAGAACGTGTCACCCTCAGGGCAAATGTCACATAGTTGATATTTTGTAATTACACATATCCCCTCAAAACAGGACCCTCCAAAGAGGTGACCATAAAGTGGGTGGTCATTTTATGTTAGTTGATATAGAAAAGTGATCCCTGCTTTTTGAAACAAGAACGTGTCACCCTCAGGGCAAATGTCACATAGTTGATATTTTGTAATTACACATATCCCCTCAAAAAAGGACCCTCCAAAGAGGTGACCATAAAGTGGGTGGTCATTTTATGTTAGTTGATATAGAAAAGTGATCCCTGCTTTTTGAAACAAGAACGTGTCACCCTCAGGGCAAATGTCACATAGTTGATATTTTGTAATTACACATATCCCCTCAAAAAAGGACCCTCCAAAGAGGTGACCATAAAGTGGGTGGTCATTTTATGTTAGTTGATACAGAAAAGTGATCCCTGCTTTTTGAAACAAGAACGTGTCACCCTCAGGGCAAATGTCACATAGTTGATATTTTGTAATTACACATATCCCCTCAAAACAGGACCCTCCAAAGAGGTGACCATAAAGTGGGTGGTCATTTTATGTTAGTTGATATAGAAAAGTAATCCCTGCTTTTTGAAACAAGAACGTGTCACCCTCAGGGCAAATGTCACATAGTTGATATTTTGTAATTACACATATCCCCTCAAAAATGGACCCTCCAAAGAGGTGACCATAAAGTGGGTGGTCATTTTATATTAGTTGATATAGAAAAGTGATCCCTGCTTTTTGAAACAAGAACGTGTCACCCTCAGGGCAAATGTCACATAGTTGATATTTTGTAATTACACATATCCCCTCAAAAAAGGACCCTCCAAAGAGGTGACCATAAAGTGGGTGGTCATTTTATGTTAGTTGATATAGAAAAGTGATCCCTGCTTTTTGAAACAAGAACGTGTCACCCTCAGGGCAAATGTCACATAGTTGATATTTTGTAATTACACATATCCCCTCAAAAAAGGACCCTCCAAAGAGGTGACCATAAAGTGGGTGGTCATTTTATGTTAGTTGATATAGAAAAGTGATCCCTGCTTTTTGAAACAAGAACGTGTCACCCTCAGGGCAAATGTCACATAGTTGATATTTTGTAATCACACATATCCGCTCAAAAAAGGACCCTCCAAAGAGGTGACCATAAAGTGGGTGGTCATTTTATGTTAGTTGATATAGAAAAGTGATCCCTGCTTTTTGAAACAAGAACGTGTCACCCTCAGGGCAAATGTCACATAGTTGATATTTTGTAATTACACATATCCCCTCAAAAAAGGACCCTCCAAAGAGGTGACCATAAAGTGGGTGGTCATTTTATGTTAGTTGATACAGAAAAGTGATCCCTGCTTTTTGAAACAAGAACGTGTCACCCTCAGGGCAAATGTCACATAGTTGATATTTTGTAATTACACATATCCCCTCAAAAAAGGACCCTCCAAAGAGGTGACCATAAAGTGGGTGGTCATTTTATGTTAGTTGATATAGAAAAGTGATCCCTGCTTTTTGAAACAAGAACGTGTCACCCTCAGGGCAAATGTCACATAGTTGATATTTTGTAATTACACATATCCCCTCAAAAAAGGACCCTCCAAAGAGGTGACCATAAAGTGGGTGGTCATTTTATGTTAGTTGATATAGAAAAGTGATCCCTGCTTTTTGAAACAAGAACGTGTCACCCTCAGGGCAAATGTCACATAGTTGATATTTTGTAATTACACATATCCCCTCAAAAAAGGACCCTCCAAAGAGGTGACCATAAAGTGGGTGGTCATTTTATGTTAGTTGATATAGAAAAGTGATCCCTGCTTTTTGAAACAAGAACGTGTCACCCTCAGGGCAAATGTCACATAGTTGATATTTTGTAATTACACATATCCCCTCAAAAAAGGACCCTCCAAAGAGGTGACCATAAAGTGGGTGGTCATTTTATGTTAGTTGATATAGAAAAGTGATCCCTGCTTTTTGAAACAAGAACGTGTCACCCTCAGGGCAAATGTCACATAGTTGATATTTTGTAATTACACATATCCCCTCAAAAAAGGACCCTCCAAAGAGGTGACCATAAAGTGGGTGGTCATTTTATGTTAGTTGATATAGAAAAGTGATCCCTGCTTTTTGAAACAAGAACGTGCCACCCTCAGGGCAAATGTCACATAGCTGATTACACAATTAAGGCCATTAGCTTTCCAATGACCTTTCATATGTTCAATTCTGGTCAATAGTTGAAAGAGATTTTTAACTTATAAATTTGTCTCAAAAAGTAGTATATCCATCTATATGTATCTATATATGTATCTATATGTATATGTATATACATAGATAGATTATATCTATTCTGGTAGCAAAATCGAATATTGAAATGCTATTTTGGGATTCATGGGATGAAACTACATAAAAATTTGCAAGAATTTTTATTATTATAATCTTATTTTATTTATTTATAGTTAACATTTTATGATAATTAGTAAAAGAGAACCATGTAGGTTCACTTTTACCAATTGTCATAAAATTTATAAAATATGCCCAAATTTGCCTATACTTATATATATATAGTGTCCAAGCAAGCCAGCTTTAGTTTAGCTGCTTTGGGATAAATTTTGCTTGTTTTTAGTTGTTTCTCTTGTAGCCTAGCCAAGCCAGTAATATATATATATATATATATATATATATATATATATATATATATATATATATATATATATATATAGATAGATGGATAGATCGATCGATCGATCGATCGATCGATAGATAGATAAAGTTTACTAAAAATTGTTTTTAGTTGTTTCTCTTGTAGCCTAGCCAAGCCAGTAATATATATATATATATATATATATATATATATATATATATATATATATATATATATATATATATATAGATAGATAGATAGATAGATAGATAGATAGATGGATAGATAGATCGATCGATAGATAGATAAAGTTTACTAAAAATTGCGTACTTTGCAGGCACAAATAATTGACTGTGCACTAATCTCTTTAAATATTTATTATTAAAATAACTCAAAGTTAGAGACATTATTTAATGCCTATATTTATCTATATTATTATTAATTTTTATTGATAAAATGTTAAGGACAAACTCTGTATGAAAAAGGTGAAAATATGATCAGTTACTTACAGGATTCTCGTCGTTCGGGAGAGAGGGTACCACATGAATCACACTAATTGAAGGAGCCTAAGAAACGCAGAAAAGAAATAAAAAAACTTTTCATTACCAATCGTTAAAATTCTGATTTGTTTTTGTAACATGGTTTCCAAAACAAAAGAATTTTATTTTAGTTGAAAATATTAGTATTTGAACGAAACTCTATGTAATGTTAAAATCCCCTACAACTTAACTTAATTGTTCTATAATACTTTCATGACTTTAGTCGGACATTTAAAAATAAATTTCTAATATATGTACATGGTGTTTAGTAAAATGTATAATTATTTCTGGGATTCACTGTGATGCAACAATTTTTTTAGTTTGTCACCGATCACCCTCTTCCTGCCTTCAGTCTTTGACTTCTGGATTTTTGGCTGTCATACCTTTTAAGAGCTGTGGAAATAATTATATCTACACACACACACACACACACACACACACACACACACAACCATATAGGTTCACTTTTACCAATTGTCATAAAATTTATAAAATATACCCAAATTTTCCTACACTCATATATATATATATATATATATATATATATATATATATATATATATATATATATATATATATATATAGTGTCCAAGCAAGCCAGTGGTAGTTTATCTACTTTGGGATAAATTTTGCTTGTTTTTTTCATAGTTTTTTCCCCTGTGGCCTTCCCAGAAAGTTTTTTTATTTTTTTTCATAATATTATTATTTTGTATTCCTGCACGTCACCAATTAAAAACGAATAAAAAAAAGTTATAAGCTTTTATACTTTTCGCATTCTTTTTTATTCATATATATATATATATATATATATATATATATATATATATATATATATATATATATATATATATAAACATATATATATATATATAGTAAGTGATAAAATATATATGGCGAATAATCTGCGTTTCGTTCACTCTAGGATTCCTCAGGCTTATATATATACTAGCATTCAAGCCCGGCGTTGCCCGGGTGTTTGGATGTGTATGTTGAGCAAACAAAAAAAAAGTGGTAGTAGGAAGGCGGGCTGGAACCCATATCATGAAGGAGGAAAAGAACAGAGAAAAAAAACCTGACGTTTTTGTTGTTACGACTACTGCCAAAACTGAAATGACTTACGTTTAAATTAAGGCTAGACAATCGAAAGGACGGGATGAAATTCAAAAATATCGGCGAAAAAGGCGCCGCCACATATTAAAAATGCCTAGTTGAAGGTGGAGATATTAATGTTTTTAGCCAATATTTCGATATTTGTCGTCTGAAAGGTCGAACTTCATAACGATACTGATCTTGGAAAATCCGTCGCCACTGTCAAAAGTCTTAGGCAAACATGCAAACATACATACATATATTTATAAATTGGTAACTAAAACTTTTCGACCCAAACCGATTAAAAGCTTACCCTATCTCTGAATACCCTTTATGTAAAATTTCAAATGTTTAGATCAGAAATTTTCTGAGTAATTTGGAAGAGATTGCAGAGGTCTATTTTTTTTAACTTTGACCCCTATTATGACTCCATAACATTTATTGTTTTGGGCTCAAATCAAGTTATTAAGTTAGATCCATGTCCAAGGAACCTATATCTAAAATTTCAATTGTTTAGACACAAAACTGTCAGAGGAGTTTTGTAGAGTTCTCAAAGGTCAAGTCGTTGAACTTTGACGCCTTAACAGTCAAATTCCTGTGTGAAAACAGATCAAAGATTTCCCCAAATCTCAATACCCTATATATCAATTTTAAGTCTGTAGACAGAATTAACGCGTAGGAAGATGTATACACACATGCACACACACACACACACACACACATACACACACACACATAGACACACACACATAGATAGATTAAACAAAAATATATACGTATAGATAAATATATATGGAAACAATTTTGTGTTTACTGTAAACTTTTTACGCAAATATTATGCAAGTATAAATCATGTAGAATATCTACATGAATATAATTACACAAAATTGTTAACTAAAGATGATCATCCCATAAGAAAACCGAAAAAAAAACTCATAAGGAATTAAGATTAATGTTTAAAAGAATATGCAAATTAACTAGATCTTTTGCTAGTGAATGCTATTCAACATCCCATATTTAAGAAAATTGTATTTTCTTTTTAAATAAATAGAAAAGAGGATTTTTAATATGAATATCAATACACACAAAAGAAAAACACATTTATAGGAGTATATATATATATATATATATATATTTATTGCATTTTCACTCCAAACAAGGCGTATTGCCAATTTGTTGTAGGAACCTACTATCAGGTACATAAGCATCAGGGGTACTGTGTAGGGAGTTGGGCAACAAAATGTGTGTTCACGTTACACTTAAACTTCTGCATGTCAGTACAGTTGGGGAAGCAGGGACCCGGAATGGAATTTCAAAGTCTAGTGGTTCTGGGGAAGAAACTACTGGAGTAAAAGGCTCTCTTATATCTAGGGATCTCTACCGTGAAGAGGTGGGATTTTGCTGCTTGTCGGGTTTGTCGGGGGTATATAACGTCGATGGGGTAGAAGTGCTTGCAGTTCGTCGGCGCATTCACCGTAAAAGTACTTGTAGAACAGGCAGAGGGATGCACCATTCCGTTGATGGGATAGAGGCTGAAGTTTAGATGCCAGTTCAAGACCTATCAGATTTGCGACTCTCTTTTGAACCTTATCTAGGAGCGAGAGACTAGTGGCAGATGCACCAGCCCAAATATGACAACAATACTCCATACATGGGCGAATGGTGGCATTATAGATGTATAGGATACTTTCGGTCGTTAATAGCTTTCTAGCACGGTAGAGAGAACCCACGATTTTCACAGCGGTCCTGGCAATGTTCTCAATGTAATTGCTCCTACTCATGTTTCCTGTCAATGTTAGGCTGACGAGTTTAAAAGATGTACTTTCAGAAAATGAGTCATTGGCCATTGCTATTGGTGATAGGCAAGGTTTCTTGTAATTATTGAAGGAAACAAGTTTAGTTCTGGCAGCATTGGATGTGACCATCCATTATTGTCCCCATTCCACTACGGATCGGAGGTCATCCTCTAATATTTCTGCCATTTCTTTAGATATGTGTTTATTTGTTTTCCTGTCGTGTCTGTTATAGAGTGTTGTGTCGTCAGCATATATACCCATCTCATAGACAATTATGTCAATGAGGTCATTTATGAATATAAAGAATAACAGAGGTCCAAGGATAGACCCCTGAGGCACTTCCGCATTTATATCATATTGTTTAGATGTACGACTGTCAAGGAAAACCTGGATTTTTCTCTTATCTTAGAAGGATTTAATTATTGTTATTATATATATATATATATATATATATATATATATATATATATACACTAAAAATTGCAGACTTTGCAGGCACAAATTATTAATCTATATACAAATTGTCTCCCTTGAATATATATATATCTCTCTCTATATATATATACATACATATTCAAGGGAGACAATTGGTATATAGATCATATAATTATTTGAAGTTATTTTTATATTCAAATATATATATATATATATTTATTTATTTCAATTAAAAAAAATAACTTCTAATAATTGTGATCTATATACAAATTGTCTTCCTTGAATATATATATATATATATATATATATATATATATATATATATATATATATATATATATATGCATATACACTAAAAATTGCAGACTTTGCAGGCACAAATTATTGACCGAGCACTACTCTCTTTTAAAATGTATTATTAGTTAGAGACATGATTTAATGCCTATATTAATCTATATTATTATTAATTTTTATTGATAAAATGTTAAGGACAAACTCTGTATGAAAATGGTGAAAGTATGATCAATTACTTACAGGATTCTCCTCGTTCGAGAGAGAGCGTATCACCTGAATCACACTCGTTGAAGGCGCCTAAGAAACGTGGAAAAGAAGTATAAAAATTTTTTCATTACCAATCGTTAAAATTCAGATGTTATTTCTAATATGGTTTCTAAAAAAAAATATATTTTTATTTCTTTCAAAACATATTAGTATTTGAACGAAACACCATGTTATGTTATGATTCCCCAATCTATTTTCATGCGTTTATAGGCTACAATCAGCATCCAAATGAATGCCTCGACGATAATTACGGTTTTCAAAAGGCGAACAATTAAAAGATACATCTGCCTTACTTAAAAATGCTAGGTTTATTTATGGTGTCTTTTACATATATAAAAAAAACACCCAATATTCTTCCTGATGAGGAGACTTTGTTTAATAAAAACGATATGTCAAAATTATTGTGTGTGGCTTAATGTCTATCACACTAAAAACATTGTTTCCGAAACGATCGTACAAATTATTGACTTTGTTGTTGTTCCTTCTTATGAAACAGATTTTTAATTTTTAATTCTAATTTAAATTTTAAATTGTCAATCACATTACTAAATATTAAAGTAGCTCTAAGATATTTGCCGATCAAGTTTATTATATATTTGAATTACAACAAGCACTGTTCTTTTATTGTATTTTAATTAAATTAGTAATTTTACTACCACAATTAAATACACTCTGCTCTTTAGACTACTGTTCTAACCCCCTTATATATATATATATATATATATATATATATATATATATATATATATATATATTCGGATATTTAAAAATAAATTTCCAATATATATACATGGTATTTAGAAAAATGTATACTTATTTATGGGATTCAATCTTATGCAACATCTTTTTAGTTTTTCATCATGATCATACTCTTCCTGCCTTTATTATTTTTTTAACTTGACATTTTTTAACCAGACGAAATGGAAAAAAATTTCCTTTAGGTTGTTTAATAGATAGTCTTTAAAATGATATCGTGTTAAAGAGCATCTCTCCTCTCTCTCTCTCTCTCTCTGGCTCTTTCATACTCTCTCTATTTTCTCTCTCTCTGTCTCTATTAGATAGTAGATCGAGAGAGAGAGGGAGAGGGTGGGAGGAGGTCAGAGAGATATTTTTGTAGTAAATCCACGTTGCAGGAAGTGACGTTTCATCTAACCGGATGTCATGTGATGCTACGTGGCAAGGTTGGTGAAACGTTGAGTCTCTCAGAAAATGCCAAGCCGAGCAGAAGTCTAAAATGGTTCTCTCCTAAGTAAGGGGGAGATGCGCGCCCCAGACGTGGGACGTGGTAGGTACCCACAGTGGAGACCATCGATGGCGACATCTGCAGATCATGCCTGGGAGAATAAAAGGTTGAACCCCCCCCCAAAAAAAAAGAAGAAATAACACTTGTAATATCTCTCTCTCATCGTCGTAAACTTTTTCTCTTCATTAGTAAAATGGACACGTCATCACCAGGGTACCAGTATCCTTCAAGTAAAGTGTCCAAAGTCCAAATCCGTTTCTTCTCCCTCCCTTATGTAACATATCTGTTATTTGGTGCCGTTGACCTTCTTGCCCTCGCATGGGGCATATATATCGAAACCTGGATTGCCACGGACATAACGAGAAAAAGAGATAACGAGGAAAAATAAAGACAAGAAGAGAAATTGAGGAAAAAGGAAGGAGAAAAAAACGGAGAAGAGACAGTGGAATAAAAAAAGAAAGAATAGTGAAAATGAAGAGAAAAAGAGAATAAATGAAGAACAGTGAAAAACGGGTAGAGAGAGAGAAAGATAGAGAGAGAGAGGAAGGAAGAAGAAGGAAAAAAGATAGCAAAGGCATGAAGAATACCATACGCATTTAGAAGAAAATTAAACTCCAAAATTAAAAATACGCTGTAAGCTTTGAAAACGACTGAAAAACAAAAGAGAAAAGAAAATTAATTTACCATATTAAAAATAAAAATAAAATTGAAAAACACAGAGAAAGAATTGAAAACACGGAGAAAGAAAAAAAAAACGTATATATATATTTAAATAGACAAGACAACACAAACGAACAATGTTGAAGCAAATGACATCGAGCTTGTCCACAGTTTATAAACCTGTCAGTCATTTGACATTGTTGAATTTAGCAAAGCGTTACAAAAATAAGGGACAGTGAACTTTTAAATGCATTCGGAATAGCAAGATGTCATTTTAGATTTGAAAAAAAAAAAAAAAGAAGAAATTATACTATTGTCGAAAGTATTAGGTGATAAATAAAAATCAGGTTGGTGATGTGGCATCCCTCCGGATTAATTTTAAGTAAATTATAATTATATGAATAGAATAGAAGCGGAACTTTTTAATTTAATTCTGTGGTTAATTGTAAAAGAATAATGATTTTTTTTTAGTTTCAGAAAACCCTTGAACTTTGCTTACGTGGACAATTTGATCTGTGATAATTTTGTTGAACTTTGCTGAAAGTTGTTAGTTATAAGTGAATTAATTAAGTATATATTAATTAAGTATTATTGAATATTGTTAAGTATTGTTGAGTTGCCATGTGTATTTTTCTGTATTTCTTTTTCTGTACTTTTGTTATCTTGTATTTGTATAGCAGATGGGGGCATCGATGGTCTTGCCACGTGGTGTCAATGTAATTTAATTTTTTAAAAATAAGATGATGACAGGATAGAGGTATATCAATTATCAATAATAATTTTTGAGATAACGGGATTATGCAAGGAAAACATAAATGAGAATTTTAAAATGGGATGATGTCGGAAGACAAAAGAATAAGGAATAAGGATTTTTTTTTTAATCGAAATACAGTAGTTGGACAGGCAGACGGTTTGCTGGATTATGAGTAATGAGGTCAGGAAGTCAGTCGGTATTTATTCTAGTTTCGAGGTGGTCATGTATACATATTTTTTTTGTTTGTTGTTTTGTTCTTGTAGTTTCGACAGATTTTTTTTGTTCCGGATGCGTAAGTCGGTGGAGGGCGGTACAGAACGTCCTCGTAATAAATTTAAAAAAAAAAATCCGTATTTTGGTAGGTGCTCAGGGAAGCACGAGATAGTTATAGAGAAATGGGCGATCTCTGTAACTAATATGGACAGTCGGAGGACATGTCCATTGTGTGTTGACCACACGGGGGGGGGGGTAAATGGGGTAGAATAAATAAAACCGACTTGATTACTCTTGGACCAATTAAGTATAGTCATAGAGGAGGTAAATTAATTAAGAACATTTGATGTGAAATGGTGAAGGTTTGGGATGGGATTTTTTTTGTTTTTGTTTTTGTGCTACCTAGGAGTAAAGAAGATTGTCCGTAAATCCTGAGATGTAAGTAGGAGGCAGATGGACCTCGATTTTGTGTTTTATTGTTGTTCGGCTAGGAGCCGTGAAATTATCGACCACGAGTAGTGTCGACCGGGAGCAAAGGATGCTCTGGAAGTCCCGAGATGGGTACGAAGAAGCCATGGGGTCATGAAGGAGTTTGACCTTGAAGAGCGCAGGGTAGCGCTACATGGCAATTTTATTGTTGTATTTATTTAATTTTGAGTTTATCGATTTATCGTAGGACAGTCTTCTTGCCAGCGGGTAGCGTATGTATTCCCTCCTTAGTTTAGTTAGTTAGTTATTAAAAATGTATGGCTTTGCCATACATTTTGATAAAAAAGGGGTGGAGGAAGAATTTTAGAAGTAAAATGTTACCCTATTGTGAATTAAAGGTACCAAATTTTAAAAAAAAACCATGCTGGGTGAATTTAATTGGTATTATTAAATTAAATTATTTTGGAATAGATTTGGTTGGTTTAGTTATATTTTAGGGACGTTTAGCGCGTAGTTGCATTTTTTTCATGAGAATTACAAGGCGATTAGGCTGTAGAAAGCAGTTTTTTCTGTTGTTTTATTTTTTTTATAAGCCACGGTATTGTCACAAATTAGAAAATTTGGCAGGGGAAATACTATTTTAGAGTAATGAGTACCCTGTTAAAACAATACTAGTGGTTCCAGTGAGTTGGAAGATGCCACGTATGCCCAAGCAACGGCAATAAGTCTTGTCCAACAAAAGTCTGGCGTGCGAGGTCGCGATAATTCCTCAGGGTACGGAGCGACTGGACAGTCGGTACCAAGCCTAATCACGGGGAGATAGAAGAAAGGGAAAGATGCAGATTACGTAAGAGACAAGATAGAGCCTTATTATTTTTTTTTATTTTTTTAGAGGAATGTGTGAGGGATATCTGGGTTGGAATCTTGGGACTTGCTGGGAATACGGAAAAATCACAAAGGGAAAGCTACTTAGTTAGAAATCGATGCGCAAGTAAGCTTTGGCGCATTAGTTAGAGAGTGATGATTCCGTATCTTGTCGGGTTCCAGGAACTCAAACAGGCTCCGAGTGAATCAGTGTGAAGGCGTATCTTGGCTTAGACCAACCAAGGGAGTTAGTAGAAGAGCTTTGTGAAGTCCCGAAGTAGTAGATTGAATAGAACAAAGCTCCAGTAATAGGACCACTCAGAGAAAGACGTCAGGGCATTACAGTAAAGGAAAAAAAACTGGGACTTAGGCCTATGCTGAAAGTCGAGAACGCGAGTGGGATGGTTGGGTCGGTAGAGCATCAGACTTTTAATCTGAGGGTCTGGGGTTCGAGTCCCCATGCGATAAAACTACCACCAACATGGAGCATCCGACGTTCTGGTCGTAATTGCGATATGCTGGCCCCATTTCGAAAAAGTGATCGAAAATGGAGTCTCCATTTGTTTGGCCAAGTGGTCCAAATAAAGAGCAGAGTCAGTGGAAAATATCCAACAATGCGACCGCCTAGACAAGATGTATATCTGCAAAGCTGTATCTTTGTCTAACTTGGAAGCAAGTTAATGTCGAGGAGGGACTTTCGAGAAGCAGCAGAAGGGTTGATAGTGTTGTAGAAGAGTACTGGTGCCTGATCTTTCTTGGAAAAGGGGTGAGTCCGGAAAGTGAAAGAATAAAGATGTACTTCGGACATAATTATTTTTTTTAGTTAGTTAGTTATTAAAAATGTATGGCTTGCCATACATTTTGATAAAAAAGGGGTGGAGGAATGTTAAAGAGCATCTCTCCTCTCTCTCTCTCTGGCTCTTTCATACTCTCTCTATTTTCTCTCTCTCTGTCTCTATTAGATAGTAGATCGAGAGAGAGGGAGAGGGTGGGAGGAGGTCAGAGAGATATTTTTGTAGTAAATCCACGTTGCAGGAAGTGACGTTTCATCTAACCGGATGTCATGTGATGCTACGTGGCAAGGTTGGTGAAACGTTGAGTCTCTCAGAAAATGCCAAGCCGAGCAGAAGTCTAAAATGGTTCTCTCCTAAGTAAGGGGGAGATGCGCGCCCCAGACGTGGGACGTGGTAGGTACCCACAGTGGAGACCATCGATGGCGACATCTGCAGATCATGCCTGGGAGAATAAAAGGTTGAAAACCCAACATCTGTCTTCATCTTGTGTATTCCGGCGAAAACAGCAAGAGAGCTCAACCCAGATGAAGACTCTCCCAGAGCAGCAAAACCAGGTATGAACTTCTATATATAAACACATACATCCACAAGTGTCCTAACCACCAGACAAACGGTTTAAAGGATCTTGGGTCCCGTTCTCTCGTCTCTTAACACTTGTAATATCTCTCTCTCTCTCATCGTCGTAAACTTCTTCTCTTCATTAGTAAAATGGACACGTCATCACCAGGGTACCAGTATCCCTCAAGTAAAGTGTCCAAGTCCAAATCCGTTTCTTCTCCCTCCCTTATGTAACAATCGGGCCACATGAATATTTTTGTGGAAATAATCATATATATATATATATATATATATATATATATATATATATATATATATGAAACATTTAATGTATTTTCAACATGCATTGTACAACATAAACTAATTTCTCTTCCCACCATAGCCATCATAATGTTAAGAAAAATTAATTCACTATTAGAAGATGAATCATTACAATTTCTTAATAAATACATAGTCTTGGTTAGTTATTAGGCAACGCTTGCTTCAACAGAAAATTCGTCATTACTGTGTTTCTTTTCCCACTACAGCCACCACCGACACTATAATTTCAAGCGAAATAATATTTCTAGAATAGGACTCAGCAGATATTTTAAATACATATGTAAACATTATTTCAGCATGGTCTGTATACCGAATGTCAGTTTATTATTTATTAAATTGTTAGGAAAAAATACAAAATAGTTTTTAAAAATACCTTCTTCTCCCTATATTAAGAATAACTTTCTAAACATTAACGATATTATTTCAGTAAGGTCCGTATTCCATATTGCCAACATTTCGGAAATTGACACCACCTCCTAAATTTCAACAATTGACATTAAACAAAACTTGATTCGAAATATTTATCATATATTATACCAACCCTCTTTTGGAAATAGTGTACGATTGTGAATATCTCCAGTATCAAATAATCTTTATACACTGTAAAATTTACTTTATGTATTAAACCAGAAAAAGGGGAGATATAGCATGAAAAATATTTAGAATCAAGTCTCCCCTTGCTGTTATTTCAGATCATTTGAAACCATAGCGGCAAGTTTTAGTCCCTCCTCCATCAAGGCCAGGGGTTTTGAGGAAATATTAGATATTTTGTAATTACACATATCCCCTCAAAAAAGGACCCTCCAAAGAGGTGACCATAAAGTGGGTGGTCATTTTATGTTAGTTGATATAGAAAAGTGATCCCTGCTTTTTGAAACAAGAACGTGTCACCCTCAGGGCAAATGTCACATAGTTGATATTTTGTAATTACACATATCCCCTCAAAAAAGGACCCTCCAAAGAGGTGACCATAAAGTGGGTGGTCATTTTATGTTAGTTGATATAGAAAAGTGATCCCTGCTTTTTGAAACAAGAACGTGTCACCCTCAGGGCAAATGTCACATAGTTGATATTTTGTAATTACACATATCCCCTCAAAAAAGGACCCTCCAAAGAGGTGACTATAAAGTGGGTGGTCATTTTATGTTAGTTGATATAGAAAAGTGATCCCTGTTTTTTGAAACAAGAACGTGTCACCCTCAGGGCAAATGTCACATAGCTGATTACACAATTAAGGCCATTAGCTTTCCAATGACCTTTCATATGTTTAATTCTGGTCAATAGTTGCAAGAGATTTTGAACTCATAAATTAGTCTCAAAAAGTGGTATATTCATCTATATGTATACATATAGATAGATTATATCTATTCTGGTAGCAAAAGCGAATATTGAAATGCTCATATTTTGGGATTCATGGGATGAAACTACATAAAAATTTGCAAGAATTTTTATTATTATAATCTTATTTTATTTATTTATAGTTAACATTTTATGATAATTAGTAAAAGAGAACCATGTAGGTTCACTTTTACCAATTGTCATAAAATTTATAAAATATGCCCAAATTTGCCTATACTTATATATATATAGTGTCCAAGCAAGCCAGCTTTAGTTTAGCTGCTTTGGGATAAATTTTGCTTGTTTTTAGTTGTTTCTCTTGTAGCCTAGCCAAGCCAGTAATATATATATATATATATATATATATATATATATATATATATATATATATATAGATAGATAGATAGATAGATGGATAGATCGATCGATCGATCGATCGATAGATAGATAAAGTTTACTAAAAATTGTTTTTAGTTGTTTCTCTTGTAGCCTAGCCAAGCCAGTAATATATATATATATATATATATATATATATATATATATATATATATATATATATATATAGATAGATAGATAGATAGATAGATGGATAGATCGATCGATCGATAGATAGATAAAGTTTACTAAAAATTGCGTACTTTGCAGGCACAAATAATTGACTGTGCCCTAATCTCTTTAAATATTTATTATTAAAATAACTCAAAGTTAGAGACATTATTTAATGCCTATATTTATCTATATTATTATTAATTTTTATTGATAAAATGTTAAGGACAAACTCTGTATGAAAAAGGTGAAAATATGATCAGTTACTTACAGGATTCTCGTCGTTCGGGAGAGAGGGTACTGCCTGAATCACACTAATTGAAGAAGCCTAAGAAACGTGGAAAAGAAATAAAAAAAACTTTTCATTACCAATCGTTCAAATTCTGATTTTTTTTGTAACATGGTTTCCAAAGCAAAAGAATTTTATTTTAGTTGAAAATATTAGTATTTGAACGAAACTCTATGTCGTGTTAAGATTCCCTACAACTTAACTTAATTGTTCTATAATACTTTCATGACTTTATAAATATATATATATATATATATATATATATATATATATATATATATATATATATATATTCGGACTTTATATATATATATATATATATTCGGACTTTATATATATATATATATATATATTATATTTATTATATATATATATATATATATATATTCGGACTTTATATATATATATATATATTATATTTATTATATATATATATTCGGACTTTATATATATATATATTATATATATTATATATATATATATATATATATATATATATATATATATATATATATATTCGGACATTGAAAAGTAAATTTCCAATATATGTACATGGTATTTAGTAATATGTATAATTATTTATGGGATTCACTGCGATGCAACAATTTTTTTTAGTTTGTCACCGATCACCCTTTCCTTCCTTCACTCTTTGACTTCTAGATTGGTGGCTGTCATGGCTCTTGAGAGCTGTGGAAATAATTATATCTACACACAAACACACACACACGGAACCATATAGGTTCACTTTTACCAACTGTCATAAAATATATATATAGTGTCCAAGCAAGCCAGCGTTAGTTTATCTGCTTTGGGATAAGTTTTGCTTGTTTTTGTTTCATAGTTTTCTCCCTTGTAGCCTTTCCAGGCTAGTAATATATATAGTAAGTTATAAAATATATATGCCGGTTAAGCTACACTGAATATTCCGCATTTCATCCACTCTAGGATTCCTCAGGCTTATATATATACTAAAATTAAAGCCCAGCGTTGCCCGGGTGTTCGGATGTGTATGTTGAGAAAAAAAAAAAAAGTGGTAGTAGGAAGGCAGGCTGGAACCCGTATCGTGAAGGAAGAAAAGAACAGAGAAAAAACCCCTAACGCCTTTGCTGTTACGACCGCTGCCAAACCTGAAGTGACTTACGTTTAAATTAAAGCTAGACAATCCAAAGTCTTAGGAAAACATGCAAACATACATACATACATGTATTTATATATTGGTAACTAAAACTTTTTGACCCAAACCGATTAAAAGCTTACCCTATCTCTGAATACCCTTTATGTAAAATTTCAAATGTTTAGACCAGAAATTGTCTGAGTAATTTGGTAGAGATTGCAGAGGTCAATTTTTTATTTAACTTTGACCCCTATTATGACCTCTTAACATTTATTGTTTTGGGCTCAAATCAAGTTATTAAGTTAGATCCATGTCCAAGGAACCTATATCTAAAATTTCAATTGTTTAGACACAGAAGTGTCGGAGTAGTTTAGTAGAGTTATCAAAGGTCAAATCGTTGAACGTTGACCCCTTAACAGCCAAATTTTTGTGTGAAAACCGATGAAAGATTTTCCCATATCTCAATACTATATATATCAAATTTTAAGTCTGTAGACTGAAAATTGAAAGAATTAATGCGTAGGAAAATGTAGACACACACACACACAGACACACACACACACACACACACAGATAGATTAAACAAAAATATATACGTATACATAAATATACATGAAAACAATTTTTTGTTTACTGTAAACTTTTTAGGCAAATATTATGCAAGTATAAATCATATAGAATATCTGCATGAATATAATTACACATAATAAAGATGATCCTCCCATAAGAAAACCGAAAAAAAAGTCATAAGAAATTAATTAAAATAAATGTTTATATAAGAATATGCAAATTACCTAGATCTTTTGCTAGTGAACACAATTCCACATCCAATACATTAGAAAATAGTACTTGTTCGTCAGAGCATTCACCGTAAAAGTACTTGTAGAACAGGCAGAGGGATGCAACGTTTCGTCGATGGGCAGAGGCTTAAGTTTAGATGACAGTTCAGGACCTATCAGATTGACGACTCTCTCTTTTGAACTTTGTCTAGGAGCGAGAGACTAGTGGCAGATACACCAGCCCAAATATGACAACAATACTCCATACATGGGCGAATGGTGGCATTATAGATGTATAGGATACTTTCGGTCGTTAATAGCTTTCTAGCACGGTAGAGAGAACCCACATTTTTCGCAGCGGTCCTTGCAATGTTCTCAATATAATTGTTCCAACTCATGTTTCCTGTGAACGTTAGGCGGAGGTGTTTAAAAGATGTACTTTCAGATAAAGAGTCATTGACCATTGTTATTGGTGGTAGGTAAGGTTTCTTGTAATTATTGAAGGAAACAAGTTTAGTCTTGGCAGCATTGAATGTGACCATCCATTTTTGCTCCATTCCACTACGGATCAGAGGTCATCCTCTAGTATTTCTGCCATTTCTTTTATGTGTTTATCTGTTTTCCTGTTGTGTCTGTTATAGAGTGTAGTGTCATCAACATATATACCCATCTCACAGACAATTTTGTCCGGGAGGTCATTTTTGAATATAAGGAATAACAGAGGCACTCCCGCATTTATATCATATTGTTTGGTGTACGACCGTCAAGGACAACCTGGATTTTTCTCTTATCTAAGAAGGATTTAATTATGTTATATAAATTGCATACTTTGCAGGCACAAATTATTGACCATGCACTAATCTCTTTTAAAATGTATTATTAGAGACATGATTTAATGCCTATATTTATCTATATTATTATTAATTTTTATTGATAAAATGTTAAAGACAAAATCTGTATGAAAAAGGTGAAAATATGATCAATTACTTACAGGATTCTCCTCCTTCGGGAGAGAGGGTATCGGCTGAATCACACTAGTTGACGGCGTCTAAGAAACGGAGAAAAGAAATATAAAAAAAATTTCATTACCAATCGTTAAAGTTCTGATTTTAGTTGAAAAGGTTTCTTGTAATTATTGAAGAAAACAAGTTTAGTTCTGGCAGCATTGAATGTGACCATCCATTTTTATCCCCATTCCACTACGGATCGGAGGTCATCCTCTAATTTTTCTGCCATTTCTTTAGATATGTGCTCATTTGTTTTCCTGTTGTGTCTGTTATAGAGTGTGGTGTCGTCAGCATATATATCCATCTTATAGACAATTTTGTCAGCGAGGTCATTTATGAATATCAGGAATAACAGAGGTCCAAGGATAGACCCCTGAGGCACTCCCGCATTTATATCATATTGTTTAGATTTATGACTGTCAAGGACAACCTGGATTTTTCTCTTATCTAAGAAGGATTTAAGTATGCTATTATATATATATATATATATATATATATATATATATATATATATATATATACTAAAAATTGCATACTTTGCAGACACAAATTATTGACCGTGTATTATTAGAGACAGGATTTAATGCCTATATTTATCTATATTATCATTAATTTTTATTGATAAAATGTTAAGGACAAACTCTTTATGAAAGAGGTGAAAATATGATCAGTTACTTACAGGATTCTTCTCGTTCGAGAGAGAGGCTAGCGCCTGAATCACACTAGTTGAAGAAGCCTAAGAAACGTGGAAACGAAATAAAAAAACTTTTCATTACCAATCGTTACAGCTCTGATGTTTTTTTGTAACTTGGTTTCCAAAACAAAAGAATTTTATTTTAATTGAAAATATTAGTATTTGAACGAAACGCTGTGTCATGTTACGATTCCCTACAACTTAACTTAATTGTTCTATAATACTTTCATGACTTTATATATATATATATATATATATATATATATATATATATATATATATATATATTCGGACTTTATATATATATATATATATATATATAATACTTTCATGGGATTCACTCTGATGCAACATTTTTTTTTAGTTTGTCAACATGATCACCCTCTTCCTGCCTTGAATCTTTGACTTCTGGATTGTTGGTTGCCATGGCTCTTATGAGCTGTGGAAATAATTATATGCACACACACACACACACACACACACACAAATTCTCACAATGATGAAATACGGGGTATTCTGTGTAGCTTAATTGCCATATATATTTTCATAACTTATTACCTAGCTCTATTAATGTATTGAGCACTGTTGAAGTACATACTGAAAATTTATGCATAAAATTATCCTTGTATATTAATTGATGTGATTAAATAAAATAGTAATATATATATATATATATATATATATATATATATATTATTAATAGTTTTTTAACTAAATTCTGATGCATCAAAATTCCTGTAATGTTCATATACGAATAAAATCAGAGTCAATAGCATGTATTCCAATTCCTGCTGTAGCTATTCATTTGAACCTCAAATAAAAATGGTCAGTCATTTCATAAATGTATAATCAATAAAATACTGAATTTTCAAGAATCTACGATCATTTTAAATTCCTGCACAGAAAACACCTGGAAACTTATTTAAGGCACCTCATATATATATATACGCATATCTCTCTCTCTCTCTCTCTCTCTCTCTCTCGCTCTCTCTCTCTATCTATCTTTCTATCTATCTATCTATATATATATATATATATATATATATATATATATATATATATATATAAAGTTTACCAAAAAATGCATACTATGCATGCACACATTTTTGATGTGTACTATTATTTAATATAACTTGAAATTAGAGATATTATTTAATGCCTATATTTATCTGGATTATTATTATTTTTTATTGATAAAAGGTTAAGAAAAAATTATGTATGAAAAAAGTGATGATGTGATCAATTACTGACAGGATTTTCCTCTCTTAGTGGTGGTTGATTAGGATGGTCCCTACTTGGTGGTAGGCTCCTAAGAAACATGGAAAAGAGAGTAAAAATCTTTTCATTACCAATTGTCAAAATTCTGCTTATTTTTTAAAAGTTGGTCCCCCCCCAATTTATTATTTATGGAAAATATTAGTATTTGAACTAAACTCCATGTCATGTTGCAATTACCTACAGGGATAAAATATAGAATGCGGAAGTATCTGTATAGCCTAATTAAAAAAAAATATTTTGAACTTTCCCTCGTAATTTCCCCTTAATATATAGCCTAAGCTAGATGTTGCATCCTGTTATATGTAACCTATCTCCCTCTCTCTTCTTCTAATGAGAAGAATTGGGCTTTGAAATTCCTAGGTATAAAGAACATCTATAAATTTGCTTTCTCTTTACCTTATCTGAACTGATAATTAAATCTATATACACCAGTATATATTTTCTTTTGTTAATAATTCTTCTTAATATATAAATGTATATAGTAAGAAGGTCACCATAATGAAATTTTGAATATAGACTCTTGTCATTTGTTTGTTTGTTATATGTCTGTATTTACATTCAGCTTCATAAATTAAGGATTAGTATATAAAAAAGGTGAAATATAATTGAAAAAAATCATATTTCCACACAATTTATATTATTGTTATTATTATTATTATTATTATTATTATTATTATTATTATTATTATTATTATTATTATTATTATTATTATTAAAACAAGAAATTGTCTTACACATGTTCGGATGTTTTATGTTTCTGACTTTGTGTACATTTTTTTTCCGGCCAAAAGCAACAACAGCAGCGGAGTTAAAAAATAACAAACGAAACCAGAAAGCGTTTCTAACCGAAATTTTGATTTAAACTTGAAATTTATGGTTAAACAAGGAATTGTCTTACACATGTTCGGATGTTTTATGTTTTTGTCTTTGTGTACATTTTACCCGGCCAAAAGGGACAACAGCAGCGGAGTTAAAAAAAATAACAAACGAAACAAGAAAGCGTTTCTAACCGAAATTTTGATTTAAACTTGAAATTTATGGTTAAACAAGAAATTGTCTTACACATGTTCGGATGTTTTATGTTTCTGCCTTTGTGTATATTTTTTCCGGCCAATAGCGACAACAGCGACGAAGTTTAAAAAATAACAAACGAAACTAGAAAGCGTTTCTAACCGAAATTTTAATTTAAACTTAAAATTTATGGTTAAACAAGGAATTGTCTTACACATGTTCGGATGTTTTATGTTTCTGTCTTTGTGTACATTTTTCCGGTCGTCAGCAAAATCAGCGGCGGAGTTTAAAAAATAAAAATAGCAGAGGGGAAGAAAAAAAAAGGGTTTCCAACTGAAATTAGTATTTAAAAATTGAATTCACGGTTAAACGAGGAATTGTGTTTCACATATTTGGATGTTTTATGTTTCTATTTTTGTGTACATTTTTTTGACCAAAAGCAAGATCGGCAGAGGAGTTAAAAAAAACAAAAAAAAACGAACAAAGTAAGCTTTTCTAACTGAAATTATTATTATTATTATTATTATTATTATTATTATTGTCATTGTTCTTCTAGTTATTATTATTATTTTTATTTTTGTTATTATCATTATCATCATTATTATCATTATTATCATTATCATTATTATTATTATTATTATTATCATTATCATTATTATTATTATTATTATTATTATTATTATTTAAAAATAAACAAATTTACTTTATTGGTTATTACTAGTACCACTAATATTATTACTAGTAGTAGTAGTGGTGATTGTAGTGGTGGTATGTTTTTATTATTACTGTAGTTGTAATGGTAGGTGTTGTTTTTTGCTGTCATTGCTATTGTTGTTTTTGCTGTTAATATTATTGCTACCGATATTAGTGTTGCTATTATCCTTGTAGATTTTTATTTCTATTGTTGTTGGTGGTGGTAATGGGAATAGTGGTGGTGATGAAAGAAAAAGGTCGGGAGAGGATCCTTGACCTTGGTGGGGAACCCTCCTAGAGATAATGTCTCAATAAAACTATCGGTGGTAGTGTAACCTTAAATTCACTAACCCCATTTATGGGAGAATGTCAAATCAAAATATTGAAAATAACGACGTGAATGAGGCTAGAACATCTTGTGATGGTCTCACGTCAGGTAGGTGTCCCACTGGTCAATAGGGTGGGTCCTGTCGTCATCATACAACTGTTCGAAATTCTGAGGATGTGGCTGGAAATAGGGGAGAGTGAGAATGACCAGAGAGGGTACCAAGACACGAAGGGAGTTGGAACAGGAAATGTAAAAAAACATGGACGGATGAGGAAAGAAGAGTACTGTGGGAATGCTTTGTAAGAAGTGGAAGTACCGAATCTGGTGAATATATCCGAAAAATGAAGGAAGAATGGGAATCGAGAGGAGGGGATCTAGAAGTGTCGCGAGTTTGGTATCCCAGTTAAAACAAATTAAAAATAACAACATACTTTCAGTGATTGCAAAAGAAGAGATTGAATGGATGGTTAGGAATGAAATGAATAACGAAAATAAAATTGATGAAACTAGCTCTGGTGAAATAACTGAGAGAGTGGAAGTGCAGAAGGGAATGTAAGTGATGATGGGAGGCGGACAACTGAGGAGGTATGGAATCCTATGGTTAGGGGAAGTAATGAGAAAGAGTTTAAAGGATCTAAGGCAGATGAGATCATTGACTCTGAGATAATGGAGCCAATGAAAGGAGCAGATGTATGGAGAAGTGGTGATGAAGTTCGAACTTTGACTTCTGTAGAAAAATAAGTACTTCAGAAGTTAAGAGAGGTTCTTCTTAGAGACGATATCATAGAGATTCCAAGTATGAAGAGTAGTGGTAGGCGGAAGGTGAAAAACGAGGTAAAAATAATTCAAGGAGTAATTCACAACATCATAAGAAAGAACATATTGATTACGGAACTTAACAGGCATGCAGCGTCATACATTATTGCGAATCGTCTTGGCTTATTACAGAAGAAAAAGGGAAAAATGAAGGATAGTGTTGGTGATGAAAAGAGGAGTAAAAGTTCATTCGAATGGAATAGTGCTGCCAAATGGAGAAATCATGAAAAAATAGAAGATACAGGATATAAAGTATATGGGAGTGGTAGAGGGTGTAGGCATCATGAAGAGAGAAATGAAAGAAAAAGTCAGGAAGGAGTATCTTAGAAGAGTGAAACTAATTGCAAAGTCGAAACTTTATGGAGGAAATCTAATGAAAGCAGTAAATGTATGGGCAGTCAGTGTTTTGAGATACAGTGCAGGAATTTTAGAATGGTCTGACAAGGATTTGCATGCCATGAATATCAAAACAAGAAAAGTTTTAGCAATGTTTGGTATATTTCACATTTGAAGTAGTGTAGCAAGGCTGTATCAAAAGAGGAAAGATGGTGGGAGAGGATTGAAAAGTGTAAAAGATTGTGTTACAACTGGGGAGATGTCGTTGAAGGAGCATGTGGTTAGAAGTGGGGAGTGGATGCTTAAGGTTGTGGCCAATGAAGTGGAGGTATGTGAGACCAAGGTTGATTATGTGAAACTTATAGATAGAGAAAGGCAGAGGAACTGGCTAGGAAGAAAATGCATGGAAGGTTCTTCCAGGATATAGCAGAAGTGGCCGATGAAAGATCATGGTAATGGCTTAGAGCTGGGTATCTGGTTAAGAGTACTGAAGCTTTTGTTTGTGCAGCACAAGAGCAGGCATTAGGAACACGATTGTTAAAAAAAGTGGTTCTAGGAGAGGAAATTGCTGCAGAATGCCGGATTTGTGGTAAGACCTCAGAGTCAATTGCGCACCTTGCAGCAGGGTGTAGTGGACTGGCCCAGAGAAAGTACCACAAAAGACACGATCGCATGGGACTCCGGATATATTGGGAGGTGTGTAAGAGTGTTGGGGTGAAGTGTGCTGGAAAATGGTTTGAGAAGGTGCCTGATGAAGTGAGAACAAGTGAGGATGGCAAGATAGAGGTATGGTGGGACAAAAGTGTCATAACGACCAAGCAATTGGAACATAATCGTCCGGATTTGGTCATCATTGACAAGGTCTCAAAAAACTGGCAGATTGTAGACTTTTCAGTACCCTGGGACAGGAATGTGAGAGAGAAGGAGAAGGAGAAGTGGAGCAATTATGCTCCATTGGCCTTGGAGATAAGGCGTATACACGGGGTTAAAACACAAATAATCCCGGTCGTAGTTGGTACACTAGGAGTAGTATCATGTTGTCTGGAAGGACACTTGAAAAAACTACAAATCCCCGATGTTTTAGGCAGCCTTCAAACTTCTGCAATTATAGGTACCACCAACATCCTTAGGAAAACCCTTGATCTTTGAAGCTCCTGGTTTGAAGCCGGGATTAAGGGAAATTCTCTGAAAATGAATCCCATCCCTTTCCAGAGAGACATTCATAAGCGAAATCAGAATTATTATTATTATTATGATTATTATGATTATTATTATTATTTTATGTATCTAAATAAAATGTTATAAGGAAATATAATATCAATGTATTGATTTTCAGTATTTACTTCAACAGTGCTCAGTACATGAGTATAGCTAGGTATTAATTTATGAAAGTACGTTTATGGCAATTAAGCTATACAGAGTCTTCCCATTTACACCCCTGTAAGGAATCGTTCAGCTATGATTCCTTATGAGGATGAAACCAGGAAGCTTCTGTGTAGCTTAATTGCTATAAATATATTTTCTTAACTTATATATCTATCTATCTATCTATCTATATATATATATATATATATATATATATATAAAAGTGTGTGTGTGTGTCTGTGTGTGTGTGTGTTTGTGTACATTTCCATACGCAATAACTCTGTCAATTTTAAGCCTACAAATTCGAAATTTGATATACAGGGTACTGAAATTTAGGAAAATCGATGTGATTGGTTTTCGGACAGACATTTGGCGATTAAGGGGTCAAAGTTCGACGATTTGAGCTTTGAGAACTCTACCAAACTCCTCCTACAATTTTGGGTCTAAACACGTGAAATTTTAAATATAGATTCCTTGGACATGGATCTAACAATAACTTAATTTGAGCCCTAAACAATAAATTTTAAGGGGTCATAATAGGGGTCAAAGTTAAAAAAATTGACCTTTTTTTTTGTTTTGCTAAGCATACACCTCAAAACACCTGGGCAACGCCGGGTACCCATGCTAGTATATCTATAAAAGTGAACGTGTCTGTGTGTCTGTCTGTGTGTCTGTGTACATTTTCCTTCGCAATAATTCTGTCAATTTTCAGTCTACAGACTCGAAATTTGATGTACAGTGTACTGAGATTTGGGAAAATCATTATGATCGGTTTTCGGTAAGAAATTGGGCTGTTAAGGGGTCAAAGTTCAACGATTTGACCTTTGAGAACTCTACCCAACTTCTCCGACAATTTTGTGTCCAAACACTTGAAATTTTAGATATAGGTTCCTTGTACATGGATCTAACTTAATAACTACATTTGAGCCCAAAACAATAAATGTTAAGGGGTCATAATAGGGGTCAAATTTAAAAAAAATTACCGTTTTTTTTTTGCTCAGCATACACCTCCAAACACCCGGGCAACGCCGGGCATCCATGCTAGTATATATATATATATATATATATATATATATATATATATATAATGAATAAATGACAAAGTCTATAATCAAAATTTCATGAAGTTAATCATCTTACAATTTATTCCTTTAATTCAGTTAACATTTACAATTTTGAGAGTATCTGTTTCATTACACAAAATTATTCACTTAAGTATTGCATCAATCAATGAATCTATTTTGCCCTTAACTCATCAGAAGAAATAGCAACTCTCAATCTACCAAAAAGGAAATAAAATGTGCTTTGGCATGATTAAAAATCCGAAAATTGAAAGAGAGGCTGTAATTATCTTATTGTTCGCTTACATTACGCCATTTTGAACTTTGATAAAGCTGAACGTCTGTGTGTGTCTGGTCACGAATAGGCTCCTATATGGTTACTATTATAGAAAACTGATCACCTATAACGATAGAAGATATATCGAGACACAGGGATGGGTATGTTTGATCTGGCATAATGATGATTCATTAAAATTGTGGGGTCTGTGTACGTGCCTGGTCCACAAAGTATGGAAATAAAAAAAATTAAATTGGTTGTCCATAGCATTGAAGAACTTCAACTCCTCATGCATCACTTCTTCAAGACCTATGATTTCTTTCAACTGACCATCAGTTTGACAAAGACTAATATCATGAACCAGGACATTGCCCTCTCCTCTTTAATCACCATCAACAAATACCAACTTGAAGCCATGAAAGTGTTTACGTAGCTGGGGTTAACTGTAACAGTCTTGACATTAGACTAGAGGTCAATCGATGCATAGGCCATGCAACTTCCACATTCGTCAGTCTTGGCCCCAGAGTGTGTACAATTAACAATCAATACCAAAATGGCGGTGTATAAGACTTGCATCCTGAGCATGCTGCTGTATGGCAGTGAGTCCTGGATGCTGAAAGCACATCAGGAAAAGCACCTTCATATCTTTCACATGCACAACCTGAGGAAGATCCAAATGTTCAGACTTCATCACCAACACGGAGATCCTTGAGCATGTCGATGTGCCCAGTACATACTGTTGCATCAGCATCAACTTGGACATGTTTGCTATATGCAAAATTGCAGGATCCCAAAAGACTTTGGAGAACTGACAAGAGAAAAATGGGCACCCTCGGCCTCAATTCAAAGACTCGTGTAAAAGAGACATGAAAAAGGTTGGCAAAGACCTTGGAAATTGAGAGTAACTTGTTGATCAGTGTGATCTGTAGAAGCACCAAATCACCAGTGGTGTCAAGAGAGGTGAGGATAAACTTCATCAGTCATGGCACGAGAAGCGAGCCTGATGCAAAGAACAACTGCAACGCCCACCACCAGCCTCCCCCTTCGGTGAAAACCTAGATCACACATGATCAATGGATGTTAATGACGATAGTTACTGGCTGCTGCTGCTGCTGTTTTTAAACAAGCATTCACGACCACAGCTTTTAACAACTACCATTCATTCTTTATGACGTCACACTGTTTTTTTGGCGACTACCATTCATGCAAAGTTTAGTGATTATCATGTGATCCTTATATAACACCATTTTTTTTTTTTTTTGTATTTTGCGTATCACAGCTGACGGAACAAGAGAATGCTACTCTCGTGGGTTAAATAAAGGGTATTTGTGCATATTAGAACTGGACGTATATCAGCATTCACTCAACTTTGCCCGGAACATGACGTCATCCAGCCATATTGCTACTCTCATTAATTTCCAAGTAACAACTAGTTTTTTTCTTTCCAATTTTTACATCTGCTACTTTACTGCATGTTGTGATTGACTGATCGGTGTCTTAGGTCAGATTATTGGAAAAAATGCTGAGCGGTGACATCAAGTTATAAGAAAAGCCAAGCAGATGCAGAGATATATCTGGTTCTTAATATGCACGAGTACCAAATAAAGTGGCTCGTTTTATATTTTGTGAAGATTCCCAAGTCTGATTGGAAGGTTTCTGAGTTTGACAAGATACACCTGAAAAAGGTTGGAACTTATATCGTTGTACGAATAACACTTATAGCTGTAAACACTATCAATAATTTCCCCCACTCTTTATCTGTGCCTAAACCTAAACGTAGATTCCATGAACAAAGCTTCTTTCTTAGAACTGCACGCCTGTGGAATTGTCTTCCGTTTTCCTGCTTTCCGGCTGACTACAATATGGTTGTGTTCAAGTCTAAAGTAAATAAGTTCTTGATGAGCCGTTCCATATAAGTTATTAAATTTACCAAATTTTCATTACTAATGATTACTATATTGACCAATTTCTACTGTACACTCTTTAACCCTTATCCTTGAATGGCCTCTGGGTCTTGATAATGTGGTGATGCCTTTGTAAAAAAAAAAAAATAAAAAAATAACACTTATGAGAGCATTGGTGTGAATAATCCAAATAATATGAATTCTCATCCCCAAAATTCAGAAACATGAAAAGTTCTTGTTGCACAAAAAGGTCTTAACATCGGTCTAAAACTTTAAATGAATTCTTCTTGAGATAACACCGGAATAAACATTTTCCCAACTGCATGTATCTCTTTCTCTTCTCTTTGCATCTATAAAGTAGTGCGACATCATCTTTCATGACATTGCTACTTGGACTAAGGGTTAGTGAGAATAAATATTTGGCCCTCTTGTAATCGGTGTCATTGTGCTGAGGGAGATAACCCTGTAGTACTGAGATGTGTTTCTTTTTTATCTGAGAATTTGAGACGCTATTAAACAAATTATGTGAAATGTGAAGATATTGTAATTTTTATTAAACAAAACATTCGAGTAATTGTACGAAAAAATGAAATTGTTATTTTTCGACTATTTTTTTCATTAAGAAGATCTAACTTTGAGGAATTATAAGAAAAAAAGAGATCTTTTTTCAACTACTTTATTTAATGTAAGAAAACTTTATAAGAACGAAAAAAGTAAAATGCGACGATATTGTAATTTTTATTTAAAACAACATTCAAATAATTGTAAGAAGATTTTTTTTCAATTACTTCATTTTCTTTAATTTACGATTATCATTGTATTTTGAAATAGTTGCATCGTTTTTCTTACAATTCTTTGAAGTTGCGTTTTCTTAATTCATTGTTAGTCATATTTTTTGCAATGTTAAAACTTTGTTACATTAAATAAAGTACTAGAAAAAAAATCATTTTTTCTCTTTTTTATGCTCATTAAAACATTGTTTTACTTTTTTCTCTTGTCTTTCATTGGCTAAGCATTTCAGTACATCCCAGCAGTTTATGTGATATGCCAGAAAATGCCCATAACTTAAATAAGTGCTATTTTTCTTGTTTGCTTGTTTTCTATTTTTAACGGGGAAAGTAATATTTTTTAATACATTTTAAGGAAATTAATGGTACACAAGGTGTCTGACTAACAACATAATTTAATCTAGAAAACTCATTTTATAATAAAAGAAGTCAATATATTTGATTCTTAAATCATGAAAATTGTTGGTTAATGGTGGAATATACAAATTTACTTACCTTCGGTCTGCTATACGGCTTTTGATTTCTTTTTTTTAAATGTATTTTACCCATCTTAATATAAATATTATTAATTATATAGAACTTGGAAATCACTATTCACACAAGATAAAAAACAAATCTTAATATAATTATTAATTATATACAACTTGATAATCACTATTCACAAGAAAAATTCAAATCTTAGTATAAATATTAATTATATAGAACTTGGAAATCACTATTCACACAAGATAAAAAACAAATCTTAATATAATTATTAATTATATACAACTTGATAATCACTATTCACAAGAAAAATTCAAATCTTAGTATAAATATTAATTATATACAACTTGATAATCACTATTCATAAGAAAAATTCAAATCTTAGTATAAATATTAATTATATACAACTTGATAATCACTATTCACAAGAAAAATTCAAATCTTAGTATAAATATTAATTATATAGAACTTGAAAATCACGTCTGTACTATTCGCAAGATATAAAGCAAATGACAATGGAACACAGTCGTTGCTAATATCGTTTAGGATGACGTCATAAAGCGAAATTCTCTTGATTGATTTCTCGTTGGCAACGGCCATATGCTTTCTCTGGAATGATCTGAATCATATTTGCACTCATCCAGTGGAGGTCTGGTTAGTGCTTTCTCTGACCCTTCAAAATTGTTTGGTGTGGTGCCAGTTGATGCCGCCACTACAATTTCTTATTTTTTGGTGGAGGGAGAAGTTAATTTACGATTATACAGTTTCAGTTTTCTTGGCTCATCTGCATTAGTTTTCACATTCAAGGGTTTTCTTAATATTTTAGCTGATTTCATTATTGCTATCCATTGTATCTTTTCAGCCATCTCTTTAATTTCATTCCAATTTCTTCCATTCTTTTTTCGAGTTTTTTTTGCATTGTTCCTAGTGTTCTTAGGATTATTGGTATTATCTTGACTTCATTTTCTATATCCCTTTCAGCTCTCTGACCAGTTCTGTGTCTTTTCTTTGGTTCTATGTCTCCTTGTTGTTCACCTCGTTGTCTGCTGGAACAGTGAAATCTGCAATCTGGCAGTAATTTTCCTTCTTGTTACCAATTATGACATTCGGTTTTCTTGCTTAAATGCGTTTCTGTTTGTACATCCATCTCTAATCTAAATTGATCATCATGGTTTCAGTGTCGACTTTTTCTATGATCAGGCACAAGTTATCTTGGATCATCTGGCCTTTAACAGCGCAAGTCTGTTCAGGGCTTACTAGGCGATTCAAGACAATAAGTTAAAATTTTGGTCAAAATCTTTAACTCTATATTTAACATTGTTTAGGTATGCAAAGTTCCTATACGTCATCCACTATTTTTGTCAAAAATACAAAAACAAAAATAATAAAACATAAAAAAAATAATAATAAAATGCAAAAAATATCCAAGACAGACAATACAAAAAAAATGAAAGATAAAATGAAAAAAAAAATGGAAGATAAAATGAAAAAAAAAAATGGAAGATAAAATGAAAAAAAAAAATGAAAGATAAAATGAAAAAAAAAATGGAAGATAAAAAATATATTTTTGTAATTTAAAATTTATTTTATTTTCATGGCCTCGATATAAATCTATCGGCTTCCTTCTCTACTCTATTATCTCCTTTTTATCTCGGCTATTGTAACATTCCCTTTCTAAGCTAGGAAGCTTTCCCCTGTATCTGTAACCTTTCTCTTCTTCTGATAAGAAGTATTAGGCTTCGAAATGCATAGAAAGAGCATTTATAATCCCTACTTTCAGGGGATGTTTTTCCTTATTGAACTGACAAATAAATTCATATACATCAATGTATATTTTGTTTTGTCTAATTTTCTTTATATATGTATAAATGAGTGGGGTCACCAACAATGATACTTATTTTATTATTTCACTAGCGGGGGTACCCGGCGTTGCCCGAGTGTTTGTTTCCGGGACGGTGGGGGAGTTTTAAAAAATGTTATGGTAGGTAAGTAGGAAGGATCAAACCCGGAGTCATGAGTAAAAGTAGGAAAATAAAGTGTGAAAAAAAAAAAAACATCTGCAACGTTAACAGTTCGGCCACCAAGAAAAGTCCATTCCAGTTGTTTAGGAAAAAAAAAAAACGACTACGGTAGGTCGGCACGAACGTGAAAATATAATGTGAATTGTCCAGCACGCTAACCACTACGCCACAGAGCACTGCAGCTTAGTTTAGTGATTTTAAATAACTTGACATGAAAGAACTACGAAGCCAAACCGGTGTTCTCTTCTCAACTGTTCCTTGTGAACGATCCCCAAACGGTGTTAAGTGGTGGCAGGGGGAGGAGGAATTTATTAGAGAGAAAATATTTTACCACTTCCATTGATCTTAACCGATTTTGGCCGTGACTTCTCAGCAGGAAAAGTATAGAAATCTAATATTATCGAGAAATTTGAGAAATAATAAGCCTATAACAAACCTCAGATATTGTTCTGCCGTTTGTGCATATTATATTTGCATGAAATATCTTGATTTTTAATCCTATTAATGTCGAAATCAGACGGGAAAAAATGAGTTCATTTTATTTATATAGAAGATTTCACTAGCGGGGG
The DNA here is from genome assembly GCF_053919585.1 of Euprymna scolopes. Classification (NCBI taxonomy): domain Eukaryota; kingdom Metazoa; phylum Mollusca; class Cephalopoda; order Sepiida; family Sepiolidae; genus Euprymna; species Euprymna scolopes. The sequence goes on along the minus strand of NC_136489.1, from coordinate 170,057,750 downwards.
TACCCGGCGTTGCCCGAGTGTTTGTTTCCGGGACGGTGGGGGAGTTTTAAAAAATGTTATGGTAGGTAAGTAGGAAGGATCAAACCCGGAGTCATGAGTAAAAGTAGGAAAATAAAGTGTGAAAAAAAACAAAACATCTGCAACGTTAACAGTTCGGCCACCAAGAAAAGTCCATTCCAGTTGTTTAGGAAAAAAAAAAACGACTACGGTAGGTCGGCACGAACGTGAAAATATAATGTGAATTGTCCAGCACGCTAACCACTACGCCACAGAGCACTGCAGCTTAGTTTAGTGATTTTAAATAACTTGACATGAAAGAACTACGAAGCCAAACCGGTGTTCTCTTCTCAACTGTTCCTTGTGAACGATCCCCAAACGGTGTTAAGTGGTGGCAGGGGGAGGAGGAATTTATTAGAGAGAAAATATTTTACCACTTCCATTGATCTTAACCGATTTTGGCCGTGACTTCTCAGCAGGAAAAGTATAGAAATCTAATATTATCGAGAAATTTGAGAAATAATAAGCCTATAACAAACCTCAGATATTGTTCTGCCGTTTGTGCATATTATATTTGCATGAAATATCTTGATTTTTAATCCTATTAATGTCGAAATCAGACGGGAAAAAATGAGTTCATTTTATTTATATAGATAGAAGAAGAAGATAGAAGAGAAGAAGATATTTTCATTTTTTAAATAATGGAAATAATTTAGTGCGTTTTGGTCGTTCTCATGTTTTTTAAAGTGTCCTCTTCAGAAAGTTTGTAAAATATTCAAAATATTCAAAATGTAGATTAGCGTTTTCACTGACCATTTTAATGACAGGAAATATTCCCAAGAGTTGGAAATGAAATGACTATTATAAAAAGTGAACAATTAATATTTTTTTTACAAAAAGAAAAAACGAAACATTAAAATAAGAAAGATCTAGAGAAAATGAGATTTCCCAAATCTAATCATTGTTTCAGCAAACAGATGTTATGACATTTGCAAATGGAGTCAAAATCACAAAAGGGGTCAAATGTAGCACAACGATAACATCCCTTTTCATGGAGTTGGGGCTTCTGCATTAATAAACTATGTACCAGACTTGTACTTGCGGGGAGGCGAGAAAACTGCTTATTGAAAAATCATGGCAAATTCAGTAACTGTTGTCAATCAGATATGATCCGAGCCAAGAGTGACAGTCGTTTACAAAACGCACGCCCTCGGAGTTGGCTTCAAAGGTTAAACCAAACAAACTCATCATCTGAAGCCTGCAAAACTAAACAATGTTCCGATGTTAGGTATGCGTGCCCCTTCTTCTCTCTCTTTCTTTCTCGCTTTTTCTTTCTTTCTCTCGTTTTCACAATGAGGGAGAGATTAATCAGTTGAAGCTTGGACTCTATCCACAGCTGACATGAAGAGTTGGGTGACTGAATGCCATTGGCGATGCACACGTTGGATCAAGTTATAAATGCGCCTTCAGTTTTTTTTCTTACATAGGCATCACCACTTATCAAAGCCCAGATGCCACTCGAGGATAAGGTTAAAGAGTGTATAGTAGTCAATTGGACAATATACGAGTAAGTAATGCCCCTGACCCACTTCCCATAGCAGTAGAGCAACAAAACTTGGCACAGTTATTAGTCTTTCTCTACCTCCCAGAGTTATGCAGTTCTCTCATCGTTTGATGCAGCTCTGGAGACCGTTTTTGTAGAACACCCCAGGTTGGTCCTCCAACCACGACGTGACTTCAGAAATCAAGGCTGTATCATCTGGGAAACGCTTTCCTCTCAAAAACACCTTCATGGCTTGAAAGAGGTGAAAGTTAGAGGGTGCAAGGTCAGGAGAGTAGGGAGGATAAAATGCATAATAGGCTCCTGTAATTGTGGTACACTTTGCCAGGAAATCTGTCATCACTACTCCATCCTGGTCCCAGAAGACTGTGAGCATGACCTTGCAAGTGGAGGGCTGCACCCTTGCTTTCTTTGGAAGTGGTGAGTCCAAGTGGTTTCACTGCATTGACTGGGCTTTGGTCTCTGGATCATAGTGATGGACCCAGGTTTCATCTTGTGTAATCAGTCTTTTGAAAAACTTTTCTTGGCACATCTCCAAGTTCATCCTTTTCTTGGCACATCTCCAAGTTCATCCTCGAGCACTCAACGCATTCTCGCTTCTGAAATGGTGTGAGCAACCTGGGAATCCATCTGGCAGACACCTTATGCATATGCAAATGGTCATGAATGATAGTTTCCACAGACCCTGTACTAATCTTGACATCTTGGACTATTTGGCGAATAGTAATGCGTCGATCTTCCAAAATGGCAGCCTCAACTTGACGGACAGACGCCTCATCAATGGCAGAAGGGAGGGGGCGACCAGGTCTTGGAACTGTTTCCACAGACTTCCGGCCATGTTTGAATTCACGATGCCAGCGTTTTACAAGGTCATATGATGAGGCATTATCACCATAAGTTTCTTTCATTTTATTAAAAGTCTTCTGTGGTGTGCGTCCTTTCAAATACAAAAACCAGATCACTGCTCAACATTCTACAGGCTCCATTTCACACCTGACTCAGTTCAAACACCTGTAAAACAGAAACCACAATTAGTTCAGGGCTGTAATTTGCCACGTAACCCGTAGAGATAAAATCACTGCACATGCAAAATTTCAGCTCGATCAGACAACTGGAAGTGGGTCAGGGGCATTACTTATTGCACGCTCCTCGTAATAATTGTTAGTAATGGAAATTCGGTGAATTTGTTAACTTAAGTGTAACGGCTTATCAAGAACTTGTTTGCTTTGGACTTGAAGACAACCATATTGTAGTCAGCTGGAAAGCGGGAAAACGGAAAACAGTTCTACAGGCGTGCAATTCTAAGAAAGAAACTTTGTTCATGGAATTTACATTTAGATTTAGGCACAGATAAAGAGCAGGGGAAATTATTGATAGTGGTTTCAGATAGACGAGTGTTTCTCATGAAAGTGTGGAGAGGGGGGACCATAGACTAGAGCTCAGACTAGCACTTGCCATGAAAATAGTGATAAAACAGAGATAGACTCGCAACATCTCTTCTGTGAGAAAGAGGATTCAGGGAAGAGAAAAGGACATTCCTTATGAGGCTACAAAGTCTATTTTGAGCTCTATCAAGGCAGTATGTCCTTTCTATTAGCTCCTGGCCAGATATGGCAGCAGTACTCCATCCTTGGACATACCAGGCTCATATATAGATAGAGAATTGCATCAGCAGTGAGATATCTACTGGATCGATAGAAGGATCCGACCATTTTTCCAGCGGCTTTGGCAACGGATTTGATGTCTGTGTTCCATTTCAAATCAGGAGTAAAAGTCAAGCTCAAAAGCTTGTCAAAACATAAAGCCTCCCATGTCACTAAGAAGGTTATTTTTGCTGAGATGGTTAAAATTGTTAAAATAAACAAAAATTCTATTTTCAAGCATTTAATTTTAGTTCAACGATCCTGCAAGCCAAATGATTTTATTTTGGCCAACAGAGCCCGCAATTTTTCAGGTCTGACAGTATCCCTTTTCCCCACTAACAACTGTATTTTAATGTATTTTCGGAAGGGGGGATCCTTTAACAAATCTGTTCTGACTTTATGTCATATTTTCACTGGGCAACATTATACACAGTCCTGCTAATATATATTTACTGACTGCTGCTGCTTTCAAACAAACATTTTGGTCAAGATCAAAGTGTAGTATCTGTTCTTCAGATGCTGCACTTCTATTTCTTGTTCTCTTTCGGCGGAGGAGAAATCCTTCACGACTGAGACAATTTTTATTTTTGTACCTTTTCTCCACGTTAAAAAACGTCCCCGGTGTCTAACTCTGTCCCGTGGGGAGGCATAGTAAATAGGTACAATTAACCATTTCCCATTAACTGTCACAGTTTTGCGGCGACTACTGTTCATCTTTTATGACGTCACGCAAAATTTAGCATACATTTTGATCCCTCTCTTCATTTAAAAATTCACCATAATTTAGGAAACCAACTACTTTTAATGAAATTTTCCCTTGATTTTTTTGTCCATTTTTATGAATTTAATAGAAAAAATAGAGGCGATTCTTTCAAGATTTAGATTAAGTTAATACACTTATTTTCCTGGATTTTATGCCATTTAGAGAAAATAAGGTGATTATTTTAAGATTTAGATTAAGTTCGTACAGTTATTTCCCATGATTTTTTGAGTTTTGTTGAGTTTTATAGAAAAACTTGATGTGATTCTTTCTAGATTTTGATCAAGTTCATACAATTTTCCCTGTATTTAATGCCATTTTCTGTGTGTTATTAAAGGAAATTAAGTGATTTTTTTTTCAAGATTAGGCCAAGTTCATACAGTTATTTTCCTTTATTTTATTCCATTATTCGTGAGTTTTATAGATAAAATAAAGGTTATTCTTTCAACTTAAAATCTCCAAAAATCGCATAAAATCAAGGGAAATAAGTGTATGAACTTTATCTATATCTTAAAAGAATCGACTTTATTTTCTCTATGTAACTCACAAAAAAATGGCATAAAATCAAGGGAAATCATTGTATGATCGTAATCTTAATCTTGAAAGAATCACCTTTTATTTCTTCTATAAATCTCACAAAAATTTGGAGAAAATCAAGGGAAATAACAGATGATCTTAATCTAAATCTTGAAAGATTCATCTCTTTTTTTCTAATAAACTAAAAAATATGGCATAAAATCAAGAGAAATAACCGTATAAACTTATATAAATCTTGAAAGAATAAAGTCTATCCTCCTTATTCAAATCAACAAAAATCGCATAAAATCTTGGCCATAACTGTATGAACTTTATCTATATCTTGAACGAATCACCTCTATTTTCTCTATCAAACTAAAAAAAAATGTTATAAAATCAAGGAAAATAGCTATATGATATTAATCTAAATTTTTAAATTATCAACTTTATTTTCTCTATCAAAATCACAAAAAATAGCATAAAATCAAAGGAAATAATTGTATGATCTTAATCTAAATCTTGAAAGAATCACCTCTTATATTTTCTATCAAACTCAGAAAAATGGCATAAAATCAAGGGAAATAACTGAATGAACTTCATCTATATCTTAAAAGAATCAACTCCAATTTCGTTATTAAACTCCCCAGAAATCGCATAAAATCGAGGGACGTTACTGTATGTACTTTATCTATATCTTGAAAAAAAATCACCTCTATTTTTTCTATTAAACTCACAAAATTAGCATAAAATCAAGGGAAATAACTGTATTAACTGTATGTAAATCTTGAAAGAATCACCTCTATTGTCTCTATTAAACTCACAAAAAATAACATGAAATCGGGGAAATAACTGTATGAACTTAATCTAAAGCTTTAAAGATTCACCTCTATTTTTCGTATTAAACTAAAAAAAAAAAATAGCATAAAATCAAGGGAACTAATTCTAGGAACTAAATCTATATCTTGAAAGAATTACCTCAATTTTTTTTAAACTTACAAAAAAATTGCATAAAATCAAGGGAAATGACAGTATGAACTAATCTAAATCTTGAAAGAAGTCACCTCTATTCTTCCTATTAAACTTACCGAAAACCGCAGAAAATCAAGGGATTAACAATGAACTTAATCTATATCTTAAAAGTATCACCCTGATTTTCTCTAATAAACTTTAAAAATGGAATGAAATAAAAAGAACTAATTGTATGAACTTCTTCTAAATGATTAAAGAATCACCTCTATTTTTTCTACTAAACTCACCAAAAATGGCATACAATCAAGGGAAATAACTGTATGAACTTAATCTATAACTTGAAAGAATCACCTCTATTTTCTGTATTAAATTCACAAAAAATGGCATAAAACGAAGGCTAATTACTGTATGAACGTAATCTTAATCCTGATAGAATCACCGCTATTTTTATTATTAAACTTACATGTACTGGCATAAAATCCAGGGAAATAACTGCATGATCTTAATCTAAATCTTGACATAATCACCTCTGATTTCTATTAAATTCACCAAAATCGCATAAAATAAAGGGAAATAACTGTATAATCTGAATCTATATCGTGAAAGAATCACCTCTATTTTCTCTATTAAACTAATAAACAATGGCATGAAATCAATGGAAATAACTGCATTACTTAAATCTTTATCTTGAAAGAATCACCTCGAGTTTTACTATTAAACTCACAAAAAATGCCATAAAATCAATTGAAATGACTGTATGAACTTAATCTAAATATTGAAAGAATCACCTCTATTTTCTCTATTAATCTCACCAAAAATGGCATAAAATCAAAGGAAATAACTGTATAAACTTAATCTCTATCTTGAAAGAATCACCTCTATTTTCTCTATTAAACTCACAAAAAATGGCATAAAATCTAGGGAAATGACTGTATGAACTTGATCTAAATCTTGAAAGTATCACCTCTATTTTCTCTATTAAACTCACAAAAAATGGCATAAAATCTAGGGAAATGACTGTATGAACTTGATCTAAATCTTGAAAGAATCACCTCTATTTTCTCTATTAAACTCACAAAAATGGCATAAAATCAAGGGAAATAAGTGTATTAAATAAATATTAATCTGTAAAAAATCACCTCAGGTCTTTCTATAAAACTCAACAACACTCACATAAAATCAAGGGAGAGAACATAATCATAATCTTGAAAGAATCACCTTTTATTTTTTCGATCAAACTCACAAAAAATAACATAAAATCAAGGGAAATAACTGTATGAACTTAATCTAAAGCTCCCTGATAAAATTGTTTCGGAGATGGGTACAGTTGTAGATTACACTACTCTCTATTACAGGCATGAGTAGAAAGCAAATGAACACATATCTAAGGAAATGGCAGAAAGACTAGAGGATGAGTTCCAATCTATAGTGGCATGGGGACAAAAATGGATGGTCACATTCTATGCGGTTAAGACTAAGCTTGTTACCTTCAATAACTACAAGAAAACCTCTCTACCACCAATAGCAAGTGCCAAGAACACATTGCCTGAAAGTATTCCTCGGTCTGCCATTTACAGGGAACATGAACTGGAATAGATACATTTAGTGAATTGCCAAGGCTGCTGCCAAGAATGGAGGCTCTCTCTACCGATCTAGAAAATTACTGACGCCTGAAAGTATCCTGTAGCTTGTGGGAACATGATGAGAATTAGCAGCGAACCGGATGTTAACGCATCCACCATGAGAGAGAAAATGAAAAATCGTCTTTTGCACATGGTTCCACGCATCGCTTCCGCTTGGGAAGAAAAAATAAGATAACCACGAAATAATTATCGACCAATGGCAGAGTGTCGCACCTAAAATAAACACCTCAAATATCACAGTCACTGGCAGCCAGTTTGCCACTATAAAAACGAGGGTTTTTAGGGAAGAGGAGGGAAGAGGAGATTCGCCCTGCTGCATCAGTGAATGCACAGATAGATTCTCCCACCCGACCTAAAGAGATGAAGAGAAGAGAACTCCCCCCGCTGCATGGATGGATTCTGTCACCAAACCTGAAGAGACATAATGAAGAAGAAAAAGAAATAAGGCACCAGTGAACTGAAGCCGATTACGCTCTCATGTTATGGGCCAAACGCCTTCAATTCTAAACACTGCCTAATCCATACAACCAAAGAAGAGAGGAGGAAAAAGAAGACAAAGACGCCGGGCTGCTAGCTGCTGATGAAAAAAGTCACCCGCTTTCCAAGCCAGGACACGCATCACCGACAGCACGATCGTCCAAAAGATAAGTTACATTTTATGAACATTCATTCCTTGTCAATTCATACATACCTACAAACAGTTTACGAACATTCATTCCTTGTTAAATCGTACATACCTGCGAACATTCTACGAACACTTCACCGTAATACAAACGTTCAAATATCTCCATCGAACAATCCATTTCTCGTTAAATCACATTCCATGCTACGAACACTTTGCCTCTTCTAATACGTTGTTAGTAGTTAATAAAATCGGTTCTCAACCTTCAATATTCGTCTGTCTTTAATTATATGGAGTCAGAATCTACACACTTCCAACGTTGTTCATTTAATGTATTCTTAGTTGTGACATCTATGGCATCCTTTCCTACCCCTAATTCTTTTATAAATACAGAGGCCATAAGCTCTATAAGGCCACCATTCGCCCTTGTATGGAGTACTGTTGTCACATTTGGACTGGTGAATCCGCTGCTTTCTCTATTCAAGTCACAAAAAATATAATAAAATCAAGGGAAATGACTGTATGAACTTAATCTAAATCTTCAAAGTATCACCTCTATTTTCTCTATTAAACTAACACAAAAAATCGCATAAAACAAGGGAAATAATTGTATGATCTTAATCTCTATCTTGAAAGAATCACCTCTATTTTCTCTATTAAACTCACAAAAAATGGCATAAAATCTAGGGAAATGACTGTATGAACTTGATCTAAATCTTGAAAGTATCACCTCTATTTTCTCTATTAAACTCACAAAAAATGGCATAAAATCTAGGGAAATGACTGTATGAACTTGATCTAAATCTTGAAAGTATCACCTCTATTTTCTCTATTAAACTCACAAAAAATGGCATAAAATCTAGGGAAATGACTGTATGAACTTGATCTAAATCTTGAAAGAATCACCTCTATTTTCTCTATTAAACTCACAAAAAATGGCATAAAATCTAGGGAAATGACTGTATGAACTTGATCTAAATCTTGAAAGAATCACCTCTATTTTCTCTATTAAACTCACAAAAATGGCATAAAATCTAGGGAAATGACTGTATGAACTTGATCTAAATCTTGATAGAATCACCTCTATTTTCTCTATTAAACTCACAAAAAATGGCATAAAATCTAGGGAAATGACTGTATGAACTTGATCTAAATCTTGAAAGAATCACCTCTATTTTCTCTATTAAACTTTTTAAAAATGGCATAAAATCAAGGCAGATAACTGTATGAACTCAATCGAAATCTTAAGAAAATCACTTCTTTTTTTTATCTATTAAATTCACCAAAAATGGCAGTAAATCTATTAAACTCAAAAAAACTCACATAAAATCAAGGGAAATAACTGTAAGAACTTAATCTAAATCTTGAAAGAATCACCTTTTATTTTTTCTGTTAAACTCACAAAAAATAACATAAAATCAAGGGAAATAATTGTATGAACTTAATCTAAATCTCCCTGATAAAAATGTTTCGGAGATGGGTATAGTTGCCTATTACACCACTCTCTATAACAGGCATGAGGAGAAAGCAAATGGACACATATCTAAGGAAATGACACAAAAACAAGAGGATGAGTTCTTATCTACTGTGGCATGGGAACAAAAATGGATGGTCACATTCAATGCGGCTAAGACTAAGCTTGTTACCTTCAATAACTACAAGAAACCTTCTCTACCACCAATAGCAAAGGCCAAGAACACATTGCCTGAAAGTACTCCTCAGTCTAACGTTTACAAGGAACATGAACTGGAATAGATACATTGAGAGAATTGCCAAGGCTGCTGCAAAGAAGGGAGGCTCTTTCTACCGATCTAGAAAATTACTTATGCCTGAATGTATCCTGTACCTCTATAAGGCCACCATTCGCCCATGTATGGAGTACTAGTGTCACATTTGGACTGGTGCATCCGCTGCTTTCTCTCACTCCTGGACAGGGTTCAAAAGAGAGTTGACAACCTGATAGGTCCTGAACTGTCAGCTAGGCTTCAGCCTCTGTCCCATCGATGATATGTTGCATCCCTCTGCTTGTTCTTCAAATACTTTAATGGTGAATGCTCTGACCAACTGCAAACACTAGTATCTCCTCGACGTGACTACCCCCAACAAACCCGACAAGCAACTAAGTCCCACCCCTTTACAGTAGAGATCCCTAGGTGAAAGAAGGCTTTTTACTCCAATAGTTTCTTCCCCAGAACTGCAAGTCTTAGGAACTCTATTCCTGGATTCTGCTTTCGCAACTATACTGATATGCAGAAGTTCAAGTGTAATGTGAACAAACATTTTGCTACTCATCTCCTTTCATAATGCCTCCACAAATTATGTCCCCGATAGTAGCCCCCTACTTCAAAGTTGCACTGGGCCTTGTTTGGGATGAACATTGAATGAAAAAAAAAAAGAAAAGAATCAGCTTTATGTTCTCTATTAAACTTACTTAAAATGGCATAAAATCAAGGGAAATAAGTGTATGAACTTAATGTAAATCCTAAAAGAATCACCCTTATTTTTTCTATTGAACTCACAAAAAATGGCATGAAATCAAGTGAAATAACTGTATTAACTTAATCAAAATCTTGAAAGAATCACCTCTATTTTCTCTATTTAACTCACAAACAAGGCCGATAACTATTTGTCACATGCTTTTGTGTAATGAATGAATGCGTGAATGTAGGTTTGACCTGAAATTCTTTAAGATAAACTAAAATGCCCGAAAAATGGGCTGAAATGACTTTAATAAATTAAAAAGTAAATCAATCAAGATAATTCAATGTAAAATCAATATAAATTAAAAGTAAAATTCCAAAAAGTAAAAATCTGAGTGCGGCAAACATTAATAGCTTCCCCCGCCTCCATTCTACGGCTAGAGGTAAAGATCACATAGACATTAAGGGCACAGGTCAGGGGTAAAGGTCCCAGTCAAAACAATTCGTCATGGTCAAAGGTCAAGCCAGAAACCGTTAAAAAGCGTGAGATTTTTATCAGAAAGTCAAAAACTGAGGACGGACAAACATTAATGGCTTCCCAACGCCTCCCACCTCTGGGCCAGAGATCAAGGTCACGTTTAATTAAAGGTCAAAGGTCAGCGGTCAATGCCACCGACAAAAACACACGTCAGGGAATAAAATCAAGCCGAAAACGGTCAAAAAGCGCGAGATTTCGACCAAAAACTCAAAAACTGAGTGCATACAAACATTAATGGCTTCCCTGCGTCCCCCTTCGTAGCCAGAACTGAAGGTCAAGTAAACACAAATGTCACAGGTCACGGAAAAAAACAAAGGTCAAGGTTATAGGTCAAGCCGGAAACGGTCAAAAAGCGTGAGATTTTTACCAAAAAATAAAAAAACTGAGTGTGGACAAATATTAATGGCTTAGCCCCGCCTCCTCCCTTGTGTCCAGAGGTCATGGTCACGTTTAACTAAATATCAAAGGTCAGGGGTAAGGTCACGGTCAAATACATAGCTCAAGGTCAAAGGTCTAACTGAGTGCGGACAAATATTAATGGCTTCGTCAGTCCTACCCCATAACAGCCAGATATCAAGGTCACGTAGACACAAAGGTAAAAGGTAAAGAGTCAAGGTCACGTAGACACAAAGGTAAAAGGTAAAGAGTCAAGGTCACGGAAAAAATCTCACGCCGAAAACGGTCAAAAAGCGTGAGATTTAAAAAAAAAAGAAAAAACTGAGTGCGGACAAATATTAATTGTTTTCCCCCCTCACGGCCACGTTTAACTAAAGGTAAAAGGTCAGGCGTCAACGTCACGGTAAAAAACATAGGTCCAGGTCAGAGGTCAAGCCTGAACTCTCAAAATGTCAAAAACTGAGTGCGGACAAACATTAATAGCTACCCGCCTCCCCTCACAGCCAGAGGTCAAGGTCACGTTTAACTAAAGGTCAAAGGCCAGGGGTAAAGGTCACGGTCAAAAACCAAGGTCAAGGTCTAAGGTCAAGCCGGAAACGGTACAAACGCGCGAGATTTTGACCAAAAAGTAAAAAAAAACGAGTGTAAAGAATCACCTTAATTTTCTCTATTAAACTCACAAAAATGGCCTAAAATATCAGGATATACCTGTAGGAACTAAATCTAAATCTTGAAAGAACTACCGTTATTTTTGCTATTAAACTCCCAAAAATGCATAAAATCGAGGGAAATAACTGTATGAACGTATTGAATATCTTGAAAGAACCAGCTCTATTTTTGCTATTAAACAAATGGCATTAAATCAAGGAAATAACAGTACCAATTTTATTTAAATCTTGAAGGTATCACTTTTATTTTGTCTATTAAACACAAAAGAATGGCGTAAAATCAAGACAAATTACAGTATGCAATTAATGTAAATCTTGATTCTAAATTTGAATCTATTTTCTCCGTTAAACTCACAAAAAATAGCATAAATTAAGGAAAATAACTGTATGAACTTAATCGTAATATTAAAAGAATAATCTCTATTTTTTCTATTAAACTCACAAAAATTACCCAAAATCAAGGGAAATAACTGTATTAACTTTATCTGTATCTTGAAAGAATCACCTCTATTTCCTCTATTAAACGCATAAAAAAATTGGATAAAATCGAGAGATATAACTGTATGAACTTCATCTTAACCATTAAAATATCACCTCTATTGTTTCTATTAAACTCACAAGAATTCACATAAAATCAAGAAAAAAACTGTATGAACTTAATCTAAATCTTAAAAGAACCACCTCTAGTTTTTCTAGTATAGTCACTAAAATGGTATGAAATCAAGGGAAATTTATGTATGAACTTCATCTTAATCTTGAAAGAATTACCTCCACTCTTTCTATTACATTCACTCAAAATGGCATACAATCAAGAAAAGTAACTGTATGAAATTTTTCTGAATCTTGAAAGACCACCTTAATTTTCGTTATTAATTCACAAAAAATGGCATAAAATACCGAGTCATTACTGCATGAACTTAATCCTGATCTTGAAAGAATTACCTTTATTTTCCCTAAAAAACTCACTAAAAATGGTATAAAATAAAGGAAAGTAACTGTATGAACTTGGCCTAATCATGAAAAAATCACATTAATTTTCTTTATTAACTCACAAAAAATGGCATTAAATACAGGGAAATAACTGCATGCACTTGATCAAAATCTAGAAAGAATCACATCAAGTTTTTCTATAAAACTCAACAAAACTCACAAAAAATCATGGAAAATAACTGTACAAACTTAATCTAAATCTTGAAATAATCACCTCATTTTCTCTAAATGGCATAAAATCAAGGGAAATAAGTGTATTAATTTAATTTAAATATTGAAAGGATCCCGTCTATGTTTTCTATTAAAGTCACAAAAATGGCAAAAAAATCAATGAAAATAACTGTATAAACTTAATCTAACTCTAGAAAGAATTCCCTATTTGGTCTATTAAACTCATAAAAAAATAACATAAAATCAAAGGGAATTACGGTATTATCTCCATCTAAATCCTGAAAGAATAACCTCAAGTTTTTCTATCGAACTCAAGAAAGGTAAAATCAAGCTAATAATTGTAGGAACGTTTTATGATATAGATGACGTTCCTACAATTATAATCTCTATTTTTTAATGAACTATTAAAAATCGCATGAAATCAATGGAAATAAGTTTATGTACTTGATCTATATCTTGAAAGGTTTACCTCTATTTTCTCTATTAAACTACGTAAATTAGCATAAAATAAAGGGAAATAAGTGTATGAACTTGATCTAAATCTTAAAATAATCGCTTCTATTTTGTCTATTATCTCACAAATAACGTCAAAAATCAAAGGAAAAAACTGTATGAATATAATCTTAATCTTGAAAGAATAATCTCCATTTGCTCTATTAAACTAAAAAAATTGGCATTAAATCAAGGGAAATAATTGTATGATCATAATCTAAATATTGAAAGAATCATCTATTATATTCTCTATTAAACTCACAAAACGGCATAAAATCAAGGGATATAACTGAATGAACTTAATCCAAATCTGGAAATATTTACATTTACTTTTTATATTTAACTCACAAAAATGGCATAAAATTTTGGGAAATAACTGTATGAACTTAATCGTAATCTTAAAAGAATCACCTCTAATTTTTCTATTAAACACACAAGAAATCGCATAAAATCAAGGGAAATAACATTATGAATTTAATCTATATCTTGAAAGAATCACCTTTACATTCTCTATTAAACTCACGAAAAATTGCATAAAATCAAGGGAAATAACTGTATAAACTTAATCTAAATCTCTAGTTTTTCTATTACATTCACTAAAAATATGTATAAAATAAAGGGACATTAATGTATGAACTTAATCTAAATGTGAAAGCATTACCTTTATTTTCTCTATTAAACTCACAAAAATGGCATAATATCAAGGGACACAACTGTATGAACTTAATCTAAATCTTGAAAGAATCACATTGATTTTCTCTGTTAAACTCACAACAAATGGTCTAAAGTATCGGAAAATAACTGTAGGAGCTTAATCTAAATCTTGAAAGAACTACCGTTGTTTCTGCTATTAAACTCCCCAAAATACATAAAATAAAGGGAAATAACTGTATGAACTTGATATAAATCTTGAAAGAATCGCCTTGATTTGGTCTATCAAACTAAAAACTTGGCATGAAATCAAGGAAAATAATTGTATGATCTTATCTAAATCTTGAATAAATCACCTCTTATATTTTCTATTAAACTCACAAAAACGGCATAAGATCAAGGCAAATAACTATGAACTTAATCTAAATCTTGAAAGAATAACCTCTAGTTTTTCTATTACACCCACTAAAAATATGTATAAAACCAAGAGACATTAATGTATGTACTTAATCTAAATGTGAAAGTATTACCTTTATTTTCTCTATTAAACTCACAAAAATGTCCTAAAATCGGGAATAACTGTAGGAACTTAATCTAAATCTTGAAAGAACTACTGTTGTTTTTGCTATTAAACTCTCAAAAATTAATAAAATCGAGGGAAATAACAGTATGAACGTATTGAATATCTTGAAAGAATCACCTCTACTTTTGCTATTAAACTCATCACAAATAACTGTACCAACTTTATTTAAATCCTGAAAGAATCAACTTTATTTTCTCTATTAAACTCACAAAAATGGCATAAATTCAAGACAAATAATAGTATGAAATTAATCTAAATCTTGTAAGAACTACCTCGATTTTTTCTATTAAACTCACAAAAATTCCCTGAAATCAAGGGAAATAACTGTATTAACTTAATCCGTATCTTGAAAGAATCACCTCTATTTCCTCTATTCCTCTATGATCTTAATGTATATCTTGAAAGAAAAACGTCTTATTTTTTCTACTAAACTCACAAAAATGGCAAAATGGAAATAACTGTATGAAGTTAATCTAACTCTTGAAAGAATGACCTCTATTTTCTCTATTAAACTCACCAAACATAGCATAAAATAAAAGGAAAAAACTGTATAAACTTAATGTAAATCTTCACAGAATCACCTCTAATATCTCTATTAAACTCACAAAAAATAATATGAAATCAGAGAAAGTAACTGTAGTAACTTAATCTTTATCTTGAAATATCACCTCTATTTTTGTATTAAACTTTAAAAAAATGGAAAAAATTAAGGGAACTAATTGTATGAACTTAATCTATATTTTTAAAAAATCCCCTTTTTTTTCTACAATTCAACTCACAAAAAATGGCATGAAATCAAGGAAAATAATTGTATTAACTTAATCTGAATCAGGAAAGAATAACCTCTATATTCTCTAATTAACTCACCTAAAACGGCATAAAATCAAGGGGACTGTACGAACTTAATCTATATCTTTAAAGAATACCCTCTATTGTCACTATTAAACTCACAAAAAATGGCATAAAGTTAAGGCTTATAACTGTATGGACTTAATCTCAATCTTGATAGAATCACCTCGATTTTTTCTATTAAACTTACTTAAACTGGCATAAAATCCAAGGAAATAACTTTATTATCTTAATCTAAATCTTGGCAGTATCACCTCTAATTTTTTCTATTAAACTAACAAAAATAGCATAACATCAAGGGAAATAACTGAATTACTTTATCTATATCTAAAACAAATCACCTGTATTTTCTCTATTAAACTAACCAAAAATCGCATAAAACCTAGGGAAATATCTGTATTTACTTTATCTATATCTTGAAAGAATCACCTTTATTTTCTCTATGAAACTCATATAAAATCAAGGGAAATAACTGTATAAACTTGATCTTAATCTTGAAAATATCACCTCCATTTTTTCTATTAAACTCACTGAAATTACATAAAATCAAGGGAAATCACTGTATGAACTTAATCTATATCTTGAAAGAATCACTTCGAAGTTCTCTATTAAACTCACAATAAATGGCATAAAATCAAGGAAAATATCTGGATAAACTTATCTAAATCTGGAACGAATCACCTTTATTTTCTCTATTAAAATCTCCAAAAATCGCATAAAATCAAGGGAAATAAGTGTATGAACTTTATCTATATCTTAAAAGAATCACCTATATTTTCTCTATGTAACTCACAAAAAAATGGCATAAAATCAAGGGAAATCACTGTATGATCGTAATCTTAATCTTGAAAGAATCACCATTTTATTTTTTCTATAAATCTCAAAAAATTGGATAAAATCAAGGTAAATAACAGATGATCTTAATCTAAATCTTGAAAGATTCACCTCTTTTTTATAATAAACTAAAAAAAAATGACATAAAATCAAGAGAAATAACTGTATGAACTTATCTAAATCTTGAAAGAATCACCTCTATTCTCCTTATTCAAATCAACAAAAATCGCATAAAACCTTGGCAAATAACTGTATGAAATTATCTATATCTTGAACGAAGCACCTCGTTTTTCCCTATTAAACAAAAAAATTAAATTATTAATTTTTAAATTAAATTATTAAACTAAAAAAAATGTCATAAAATCAAGGAAAATAGCTGTATGATATTAATCTAAATTTTTAAATTATCAACTTTATTTTCTCTATCAAAATCACAAAAAATGGAATAAAATCAAAGGAAATAATTGTATGATCTTAATCTAAATCTTGAAAGAATCACCTCTAATTTTTTCTATCAAACTCAGAAAAATGGCATAAAATCAAGGGAAATAACTGAATGAACTTCATCTATATCTTAAAAGAATCACATCCAATTTCGCTATGAAAATCACCAGAAATCGCATAAAATCGAGGGACGTTACTGTATGTACTTTATCTATATGTTAAAAAACAATCACCTCTATTTTCTCTATTAAACTCACAAAAAATAACATGAAATCGGGGAAATAACTGTATGAACTCTTGTGGGGTAAGGAAACTTGGTTGTGCAGACCAAGCTTTACTCAACTTAAACTCAAGGTACAGCCTGCAATACAAAAGAACATAACGCTCCTGAGACATATTGTAAAGACAGTGACATATGAACAATGTACATATACAATAAATAAATAGAGAGGTAAAGTAAGTAATGAAAGCGAGACACCCATATGTCTGCACCGATGCTGAGCTTGTTTCCCGCCAGTCTCCAAAATATAAACAAATATGAAAACGCTAGCGAAGTATGAAAATGTCACAGTAACAACAAAGTTAACCTACAAAACCAATATACCATTCTTCCCTCCTAGAAAGAAAATGATAGCACTGTAGGTATGCGCTGACACAGCAGACCTTAGACAAACTAGAACAGAATTAATAATATACACAAACACATATACACATCACCCCTCCTCTCAGCCAAAGACATCTATACACCTGATTTAGTCCCAGCCATGGCGTATAGGAGGTTTTGAGATACGAGCAGATTTCCTTGTTTCACATAGAGTGTCATTTCACAGTTCAAGTGTTGTACCTCATCAGCAGCAGTCTCCTCCTGCACTGAGGTTGTCTGATCCTCTACGTTAGGTACCACAGGTATTAAATGAGTCTGTCCAGGTTCCTTAAGGTAAGTTTCTTGAATAGTTGAGGTGTCAGGAAACCGGGCTAGATCACGGACAAATAGCGTAGACTCTTGCCCGTCAGAGTACCTGATGGTGGCATAGGTGGGATTGCAGTCAAGAAGTTCAACCTGATCCACAAGAGGGTCATTCTTGCTGCTTCTTACAAACCGTCGCAGCAACACAGTACCAGGTGTCATTAACCAAGAGGGCAGAGAGTTTCCATGAGTCGAACGTCGTTGAAATGTAAAGAACCTTTCATGTAGTGTGGTGTTGGTAGAGGTACATAAGAGTGATCTTAAGGAGTGCATCACATCTGGAAAAACCAGGTCCCAGTGAATATCAGGCAAGTTACGGGACTTGAGAGCTGATTTGACAGATTTCCAAACTATGCCATTATATCGTTCCACTTGAGAGTTGCCTGTGGGGTGGTATGGGGTCGTGCGACTGATTGCAACTCCCTTTTGCGAAAGGTAGTCTTTTAGGTCCTTAGACATGAAGGAAGTCCCTTGGTCAGAATGAATGTAGTGTGGCATTCCACAAAGAGTAAAGATCTGCTCCAGACATTTTATCACTGTCGAAGTGTTCATATTAGGACAAGGGAATGTGAAGGGGAAGTGTGAATACTCATCAACCACTGTCAGCATATAAGGGTTACGTGAAGCAGTAGGTAAGGGTCCCTTGAAGTCAATGCTGAGCCGCTGTGTTGCTTTTATTAGCCTCCCTTATGCAGGATTGTAAAACAGAGGTTTTAAGTCTACACAAATCCTGCAGGAAGCACAAGTCCTCTTCACTTCCTCTGTGGAAAAGGGGAGATTTTTTGTTCTCACAAAATGCAGCAGTCTAGTTACCCCTGGATGACAAAGTCCATTATGAAGATCTGTGAGGGTTGATGATGTAAAAGCTGAACAACAAAATGCTCGAGTGAGAGTATCTGGCACCACATTTTCCTTCCCTGGTCGATATCTTATAGTATAACTGAAGGCTGCAAGCTCCAGTCTCCATTCTTGGATCTTGCTATTCTTGATCTTGGTACGTTTTCTACAGTCAAACATGAATACCACAGAACGTTGATCAGTCACAAGGTTGAAGTGACGACGTGCTAAGAAGTGGCTCCATTTCCTTACTGCTTCAATAATAGCAGTAGCCTCCTTTTCGAGTATGTGGTAATGCAGCTCACTCCCTTGTAGTGTCCTGGATATAAAAGCAACAGGTCTGCCTCCCTGGTTGAGTACTGCAGAAACAGCAACATCAGATGCATCACACTTAACCTCAAAGGGCAGGTTTTCATCCACAGAGTGAAGAGTGGTCGCCTCTAGTTCACCGTTCTGTGTACTGATTAAAGACTTGTAGTGCTTTTTCATCAAGTGGAAACTTTCTTACTTTCACCAACGGTTGTATTTTCTGCGAGAAGTTTTGAATCCATTTAGCATAGTAGGCAAACATTCTTAGTGTCCTTTTTAAAGATCTAGCATTTGATGGTGCTTGAAGCTCCTGTAAAGGACGAAGTCTCTCAGGATCTGGCCTTATGAAGTATGAAAATGTCACAGTAACAACAAAGTTAACCTACAAAACCAACATAACACTTTTATGCAATTTTTATGCTTGCCCATGGAATAAAAAAGGCGGTTAAATCCAGTAAGACTAAGATTAAGTTCATACAGTAATTTCCCTTACTTTTATGCCATTGTATCCTTGCGCATAGACTAAAAAAGGCGGCGAAATCTAGTAAGACGTAGATTAAGTTCATGCAGTAATTTAGCTTACTTTTATGCCATTTTTATGCTTACCCATAGACTTAAATAGGCGGCTATATCTGGTAAGACTTAGATTCAGTTCATACAATGAAAAAGGAGACTAAATCTAATAAGACTCAGAATAAGTTCATACAGTAAAATTCCTTTATTTTTATGTAATTTTTATGCTTGCCCATAGAATTAAAAAGGCGGCCAAATGCTTAATCTAGTTATTTCCTTTACTTTTGTGCCATTTTTATTTTATTTTATTTGTTTTTATTACATTTTCACCCCAAACAAGGCAAATTGCCACTTTGGTGTAGGGGGCAACTATCAGGGGCAACAACTACTGGGGTACTATGTAGGGATTTGGGCAGCAAGATGTCGGTTCACGTTACACTTGAACTTCTACACGTCAGTACTGTTGGAGAAGTAGGGACCTGGAATGGAATTCCAGAGTCTGGCGGTTCTGGGGAAGAAACTATTGGAGTAAAAAGATCTTTTACATCTAGGGATCTCTACAGTGTGGGGGTGGGATTTAGCAGGCTGTCGGGTTTGTCGAGGGTGCTCACGTCGTGGGGGACAAATGATTGCAGTTCGTCAGAGCATTCACCACTAAAATACTTGTAGAAAAGGCAGAGGGATGCAACATTTCGTCGATGGGACAGAGGCTGCAGCTTAGATGCTAGTTCAGGGCCTATCAGGTTTGCGACTCTCTTTTGAACCTTGTCAAGGAGCGAGAGACTAGTAGCAGATTCACCAGCCCAGATGTAACAGTGATACTCCATACATGGGCGAATGGTGGCCTTATAGAGGTACAGGATACTTTTGGATGTTAGTAGTTGTCTAGCACGGTAGAGAGAGCCCACCTTTCTTGCAGCGGCCCTGGCAATGCTTTCAATGTAATTGTTCCAACTCATGTTTCCTGTGAACGTTAGGCCAAGGCGTTTGAAAGATGTACTCTCAGATAAAGAGTCATCGGCCATTGCTATTGGTGGTAGAGAGGGTTTCTTGTAATTATTGAATGAAACTAGTTTAGTCTTGGCAGCATTGAACGCGACCAACCACTTTTGTCCCCATTCCACCACAGATTGGAGGTCTTCCTCTAGTGTTTCTGCCATTTCTTTAGAAATGTGTTCATTCGTCTTCCTGTCGTGCCTGCCATAGAGTGTAGTGTCATCAGCATATATACCCATCTCACAGGCAATTTTGTCGGGGAGATCATTTATGAATATCAGGAACAATAGAGGTCCAAGAATAGAACCCTGGGGCACTCCCGCATTTATATCATATTGTTTAGATGTACGACCGTCGAGGACAACCTGGATTTTTCTCTTATCTAAGAAGGATTTAATTATGTTAAGTATTCTACCAGTGATACCGTATGATCTAATTTTCCTGAGGAGACCCTCATGCCATACCCTGTCAAAAGCCTTAGATATATCTAGAGCTACCGCTCTGCCCTCCCCCGCTTTGTCCAGTGAATGGTATATGAGTTCAGAGATTACAGTTAAGGTTTGCTGTGTAACGGGCTTGTCTAAATCCATATTGTTTGTCAGTCAGAAGTTTAGCATCTGTAAGGTGATGGACTAGAGCATGGTTTATTCAGGTCTCAAATATTTTGGCAAAAAGTGGGAGGAGGCTACTGGGGCGATAATTTCGTCAGAATTCTAGAATACTGGTACAACAGAAGCAGTTTTCCAACAGCCTGGAAAGCAAGCTTCATTAAGGCATTTGTTGTGGAGCTTGGAGAGAACTGGAGCTACATCGGCTGAGCACTTTATTAATAGCACAGCTGGGATGAGATCGGGTCCACATGCTTTTGAAGTGTCGAGGTTTTTTATGATAGCATGCAACTGAGCAAGGGTGATGTTCAGATCGGCTAGCGTGGCGTCTGTCCGCATAGGAAAGTGAGGTAGGTGGTAGTTGG
Source organism: Euprymna scolopes (assembly GCF_053919585.1). Lineage (NCBI taxonomy): Eukaryota > Metazoa > Mollusca > Cephalopoda > Sepiida > Sepiolidae > Euprymna > Euprymna scolopes. The sequence continues at coordinate 170,036,408 of NC_136489.1, read as the reverse complement.
AAGGGTCCAGTGTTGAGTTGGAGGCAAACCGAACGCAAGCATGTAAGCGTTGCCGGTTGCTGAGGAAAACAACCTCATGATTGTTGGTTATGCTTGCACATGGACTAGAAAATGCGGCTAAATCTAGTATGAATTAGATCAAGTTCATACAGTAATTTACTTTACTTTTATGCAATTTTTATGCTTGCCAATGGACTAAAACAGGCAGTAAAATCTAGTAAGAACAGGATATAGTTTATACGGTCATACAACTAACTTTTTGGCCATTTAATCATTGCCCATAGACTGAAAAAGGCGGTTAAATCTAGTAAGACTTTGATTAAGTTCATACAGTAAATTACCTGACTTTTAGGCAATTTAATGATTGCCCATAGACTAAACAAGGCGATTACGTCTAGTAAGACTTAGATTAAGTTCATACAGTAAATTACCTTACTTTTAGGCAATTTAATGATTGCCCATAGACTAAAAAAGGCGGTTAAATCCAGTAAGACTTAGATTAAGTTCATACAGTAAATTACCTTACTTTTAGGCCATTTAATGATTGCCCATAGACTAAAAAAGGCGGTTAAATCCAGTAAGACTTAGATTAAGTTCATACAGTAAATTACCTTACTTTTAGGCAATTTAATGCTTGCCAATAGACTAAAAAAAGCGGTTAAATCTAGTAAGACTTAGATTAAGTTCATATAGTAAATTACCTTACTTTTAGGCCATTTGATGCTTGCCAATAGCCTAAAAAGCGGTTAAATCTAGTAAGATTAGATGAAGTTCATACCGTAAATTACCTTACTTTTAGGCCATTTAATGCTTGCCCAGGGAGTAAAAAAGGCGGTTAAATCAAGAAAGATTGGATTAAGTTAATACAGTAAAATACCTTACGTTTACGCCATTTAATGCCTGCCCATAGACTAGAAAAGGGTGTAAAATCAAGTTAGACTTAGATTAAGTTCATACAGTAAATTACCTTACTTTTAGGCCATTAAATGATTGCCCATATACTAAAAAAGACGGTTAAATAAAGTAAGACTAAGATTTTGTCCATACAGTAAATTACCTTACTTTTAGGCCATTTAATGCTTGCGCATCGACTAAAAAAGGCGGTTAAATCAAGTAAGACTTAGATTAAGTTCATACAGTAAATTACCTTACTTTTAGGCCATTTAATGATTTCCCATAGACTAAAAAGGGTATTAAATCAAGTAAGACTTAGATTAAGTTCATACAGTAAATTACCTTACTTTTAGGCCATTTAATGATTTCCCATCGACTAAAAAGGGCATGAAATCTAGTAAGACTTAGATTAAGTTCATACAGTAAATTACCTTACTTTTAGGCCATTTAATGCTTGCGCATCGACTAAAAAAGGCGGTTAAATCTAGTAAGACTTAGATAAAGTTCATACAGTAAATTACCTTACTTTTAGGCCATTTAATGATTTCCCATCGACTAAAAAGGGGATTAAATCAAGTAAGACTTAGATTAAGTTCATACAGTAAATTACCTTACTTTTAGGCCATTTAATGATTGCCCATAGACTAGAAAAACCGGTTACATCAAATAAGACTTAGATTAAGTTCATACAGTAAATTACCTTAATTTTAGGCCATTTAATGATTTCCCATAGACTATAAAGGGTATTAAATCTAGTAAGACTTAGATTAAATTCATACAGTAAATTACCTTACTTTTAGGCCATTTAATGATTTCCCATAGACTAAAAAGGGTATTAAATCTAGTAAGACTTAGATTAAGTTCATACAGTAAATTACCTTACTTTTAGGCCATTTAATGATTTCCCATAGACTACCAAGGGGATGAAATCTAGTAAGACTTAGATTAAGTTCATACAATAAATTACCTTACTTTTAGACGATTTAATGATTGCCCATAGACTAAAAAGGGTATTAAATCAAGTAAGACTTAGATTAAGTTCATACAGTAAATTACCTTACTTTTAGGCCATTTAATGATTTCCCATCGACTAAAAAGGGTATTAAATCTAGTAAGACTTAGATTAAGTTCATACAGTAAATTACCTTACTTTTAGGCCATTTAATGATTTCCCATAGACTAAAAAGTGGATTAAATCTAGTAAGACTTAGATTAAGTTCATACAGTAAATTACCTTACTTTTAGGCCATTTATTGATTGGCCATAGACTAAAAACGGGGATTAAATCTAGTAAGACTTAGATTAAGTTCATACAGTAAATTACCTTACTTTTAGGCCATTTAATGATTGGCCATAGACTAAAAACGGGGATTAAATCTAGTAAGACTTAGATTAAGTTCATACAGTAAATTACCTTACTTTTAGGCCATTTAATGATTGGCCATAGACTAAAAACGGGGATTAAATCTAGTAAGACTTAGATTAAGTTCATACAGTAAATTACCTTACTTTTAGGCCATTTAATGATTGGCCATAGACTAAAAACGGGGATTAAATCTAGTAAGACTTAGATTAAGTTCATACAGTAAATTACCTTACTTTTAGGCCATTTAATGATTGGCCATAGACTAAAAACGGGGATTAAATCTAGTAAGACTTAGATTAAGTTCATACAGTAAATTACCTTACTTTTAGGCCATTTAATGATTGGCCATAGACTAAAAACGGGGATTAAATCTAGTAAGACTTAGATTAAGTTCATACAGAAAATTACCTTACTTTTAGGCCATTTAATGATTCGCCATAGACTAAAAACGGGGATTAAATCTAGTAAGACTTAGATTAAGTTCATACAGTAAATTACCTTACTTTTAGACCATTTAATGATTGCTCATAGACTAAAAAGGGGATTAAATCTAGTAAGACTTAGATTTAGTCCATACAGTAAATTACCTTACTTTTAGGCCATTTAATGATTTCCCATCGACTAAAAAGGGTATTAAATCAAGTAAGACTTAGATTAAGTTCATACAGTAAATTACCTTACTTTTAGGCCATTTAATGATTTCCCATCGACTAAAAAAAGCATGAAATCTAGTAAGACTTAGATTAAGTTCATACAGTAAATTACCTTACTTTTAGGCCATTTAATGATTGCCCATAGACTAGAAAAGGCGGTTACGTCAAACAGGACTTAGATAAAGTTCATACAGTACATTACCTTAATTTTAGGCCATTTAATGATTTCCCATCGACTAAAAAGGGCATGAAATCTAGTAAGACTTAGATTAAGTTCATACAGTAAATTACCTTACTTATAGGCCATTTAATGATTGCCCATAGACTAAAAAGTGGATTAAATCTAGTAAGACTTAGATTAAGTTCATACAGTAAATTACCTTACTTTTAGGCCATTTAATGATTGGCCATAGACTAAAAACGGGGATGAAATCTAGTAAGACTTAGATTAAGTTCATACAGTAAATTACCTTACTTTTAGGCCATTTAATGATTTCCCATAGACTAAAAAGTTGATTAAATCTAGTAAGACTTAGATTTAGTTCATACAGTAAATTACCTTACTTTTAGGCCATTTAATGATTGCCCATAGACTAAAAACGGGGATGAAATCTAGTAAGACTTAGATTAAGTTCATACAGTAAATTACCTTACTTTTAGGCCATTTAATGATTTCCCATAGACTAAAAAGGGGATTAAATCGAGTAAGACTTAGATTAAGTTCATACAGTAAATTACCTTACTTTTAGGCCATTTAAGGATTGCCCATAGACTAGAAAAGGCGGTTAAATCAAATAAGACTTAGATTAAGTTCATACAGTAAATTACCTTACTTTTAGGCCATTTAATGATTGCCCATAGACTAGAAAAGGCGGTTAAATCAAATAAGACTTAGATTAAGTTCATACAGTAAATTACCTTACTTTTAGGCCATTTAATGATTTCCCATAGACTAAAAAGTGGATTAAATCTAGTAAGACTTAGATAAAGTTCATACAGTAAATTACCTTACTTTTAGGCCATTTAATGATTGCCCATAGACTAGAAAAGGCGGTTAAATCAAATAAGACTTAGATAAAGTTCATACAGTAAATTACCTTACTTTTAGGCCATTTAATGATTGCCCATAGACTAGAAAAGGCGGTTAAATCAAATAAGACTTAGATAAAGTTCATACAGTAAATTACCTTACTTTTAGGCCATTTAATGATTGCCCATAGACTAGAAAAGGCGGTTAAATCAAATAAGACTTAGATAAAGTTCATACAGTAAATTACCTTACTTTTAGGCCATTTAATGATTGCCCATAGACTAGAAAAGGCGGTTAAATCAAATAAGACTTAGATTAAGTTCATACAGTAAATTACCTTACTTTTAGGCCATTTAATGATTTCCCATAGACTAGAAAGTGGATTAAATCTAGTAAGACTTAGATTAAGTTCATACAGTAAATTACCTTACTTTTAGGCCATTTAATGATTGCCCATAGACTAGAAAAGGCGGTTAAATCAAATAAGACTTAGATAAAGTTCATACAGTAAATTACCTTACTTTTAGGCCATTTAATGATTGCCCATAGACTAGAAAAGGCGGTTAAATCAAATAAGACGTAGATAAAGTTCATACAGTAAATTACCTTACTTTTAGGTCATTTAATGATTGCCCATAGACTAGAAAAGGCGGTTAAATCAAATAAGACTTAGATTAAGTTCATACAGTAAATTACCTTACTTTTAGGCCATTTAATGATTTCCCATAGACTAAAAAGGGGATTAAATCTAGTAAGACTTAGATTAAGTTCATACAGTAAATTACCTTACTTTTAGGCCATTTAATGATTGCCCATAGACTAGAAAAGGCGGTTAAATCAAATAAGACTTAGATTAAGTTCATACAGTAAATTACCTTACTTTTAGGCCATTTAATGATTGCCCATAGACTAGAAAAGGCGGTTAAATCAAATAAGACTTAGATAAAGTTCATACAGTAAATTACCTTACTTTTAGGCCATTTAATGATTGCCCATAGACTAGAAAAGGGTGTTAAATCAAATAAGACTTAGATTAAGTTCATACAGTAAATTACCTTACTTTTAGGCCATTTAATGATTGCCCATAGACTAGAAAAGGCGGTTAAATCAAATAAGACTTAGATTAAGTTCATACAGTAAATTACCTTACTTTTAGGCCATTTAATGATTTCCCATAGACTAAAAAGGGGATTACATCTTGTAAGACTTAGATTAAGTTCATACAGTAAATTACCTTACTTTTAGGCCATTTAATGATTGCCCATAGACTAGAAAAGGCGGTTAAATAAAATAAGACTTAGATTAAGTTCATACAGTAAATTACCTTACTTTTAGGCCATTTAATGATTGCCCATAGACTAGAAAAGGCGGTTAAATCAAATAAGACTTAGATAAAGTTCATACAGTAAATTACCTTACTTTTAGGCCATTTAATGATTGCCCATAGACTAGAAAAGGCGGTTAAATCAAATAAGACTTAGATAAAGTTCATACAGTAAATTACCTTACTTTTAGGCCATTTAATGATTGCCCATAGACTAGAAAAGGCGGTTAAATCAAATAAGACTTAGATAAAGTTCATACAGTAAATTACCTTACTTTTAGGCCATTTAATGATTGCCCATAGACTAGAAAAGGCGGTTAAATCAAATAAGACTTAGATTAAGTTCATACAGTAAATTACCTTACTTTTAGGCCATTTAATGATTTCCCATAGACTAAAAAGTGGATTAAATCTAGTAAGACTTAGATTAAGTTCATACAGTAAATTACCTTACTTTTAGGCCATTTAATGATTGCCCATAGACTAAAAACGGGGATGAAATCTAGTAAGACTTAGATTAAGTTCATACAGTAAATTACCTTACTTTTAGGCCATTTAATGATTTCCCATAGACTAAAAAGGGGATTAAATCGAGTAAGACTTAGATTAAGTTCATACAGTAAATTACCTTACTTTTAGGCCATTTAATGATTGCCCATAGACTAGAAAACGCGGTTAAATCAAATAAGACTTAGATTAAGTTCATACAGTAAATTACCTTACTTTTAGGCCATTTAATGATTGCCCATAGACTAGAAAAGGCGGTTAAATCAAATAAGACTAAGATTAAGTTCATACAGTAAATTACCTTACTTTTAGGCCATTTAATGATTTCCCATAGACTAAAAAGTGGATTAAATCTAGTAAGACTTAGATAAAGTTCATACAGTAAATTACCTTACTTTTAGGCCATTTAATGATTGCCCATAGACTAGAAAAGGCGGTTAAATCAAATAAGACTTAGATAAAGTTCATACAGTAAATTACCTTACTTTTAGGCCATTTAATGATTGCCCATAGACTAGAAAAGGCGGTTAAATCAAATAAGACTTAGATAAAGTTCATACAGTAAATTACCTTACTTTTAGGCCATTTAATGATTTCCCATAGACTAGAAAAGGCGGTTAAATCAAATAAGACTTAGATAAAGTTCATACAGTAAATTACCTTACTTTTAGGCCATTTAATGATTGCCCATAGACTAGAAAAGGCGGTTAAATCAAATAAGACTTAGATTAAGTTCATACAGTAAATTACCTTACTTTTAGGCCATTTAATGATTTCCCATAGACTAAAAAGTGGATTAAATCAAGTAAGACTTAGATTAAGTTCATACAGTAAATTACCTTACTTTTAGGCCATTTAATGATTGCCCATAGACTAGAAAAGGCGGTTAAATCAAATAAGACTTAGATAAAGTTCATACAGTAAATTACCTTACTTTTAGGCCATTTAATGATTTCCCATAGACTAAAAAGGGGATTAAATCTAGTAAGACTTAGATTAAGTTCATACAGTAAATTACCTTACTTTTAGGCCATTTAATGATTGCCCATAGACTAGAAAAGGCGGTTAAATCAAATAAGACTTAGATAAAGTTCATACAGTAAATTACCTTACTTTTAGGCCATTTAATGATTGCCCATAGACTAGAAAAGGCGGTTAAATCAAATAAGACTTAGATAAAGTTCATACAGTAAATTACCTTACTTTTAGGCCATTTAATGATTGCCCATAGACTAGAAAAGGCGGTTAAATCAAATAAGACTTAGATTAAGTTCATACAGTAAATTACCTTACTTTTAGGCCATTTAATGATTGCCCATAGACTAGAAAAGGCGGTTAAATCAAATAAGACTTAGATTAAGTTCATACAGTAAATTACCTTACTTTTAGGCCATTTAATGATTTCCCATAGACTAAAAAGGGGATTAAATCTAGTAAGACTTAGATTAAGTTCATACAGTAAATTACCTTACTTTTAGGCCATTTAATGATTGCCCATAGACTAGAAAAGGCGGTTAAATCAAATAAGACTTAGATTAAGTTCATACAGTAAATTACCTTACTTTTAGGCCATTTAATGATTGCCCATAGACTAGAAAAGGCGGTTAAATCAAATAAGACTTAGATAAAGTTCATACAGTAAATTACCTTACTTTTAGGCCATTTAATGATTGCCCATAGACTAGAAAAGGGTGTTAAATCAAATAAGACTTAGATTAAGTTCATACAGTAAATTACCTTACTTTTAGGCCATTTAATGATTGCCCATAGACTAGAAAAGGCGGTTAAATCAAATAAGACTTAGATTAAGTTCATACAGTAAATTACCTTACTTTTAGGCCATTTAATGATTTCCCATAGACTAAAAAGGGGATTACATCTTGTAAGACTTAGATTAAGTTCATACAGTAAATTACCTTACTTTTAGGCCATTTAATGATTGCCCATAGACTAGAAAAGGCGGTTAAATCAAATAAGACTTAGATTAAGTTCATACAGTAAATTACCTTACTTTTAGGCCATTTAATGATTGCCCATAGACTAGAAAAGGCGGTTAAATACAATAAGACTTAGATAAAGTTCATACAGTAAATTACCTTACTTTTAGGCCATTTAATGATTGCCCATAGACTAGAAAAGGCGGTTAAATCAAATAAGACTTAGATAAAGTTCATACAGTAAATTACCTTACTTTTAGGCCATTTAATGATTGCCCATAGAATAGAAAAGGCGGTTAAATCAAATAAGACTTAGATTAAGTTCATACAGTAAATTACCTTACTTTTAGGCCATTTAATGATTTCCCATAGACTAAAAAGGGGATTAAATCTAGTAAGACTTAGATTAAGTTCATACAGTAAATTACCTTACTTTTAGGCCATTTAATGATTTCCCATAGACTAGAAAAGGCGGTTAAATCAAATAAGACTTAGATAAAGTTCATACAGTAAATTACCTTACTTTTAGGCCATTTAATGATTGCCCATAGACTAGAAAAGCCGGTTAAATCAAATAAGACTTAGATTAAGTTCATACAGTTAATTACCTTACTTTTAGGCCATTTAATGATTTCCCATAGACTAAAAAGTGGATTAAATCTAGTAAGACTTAGATAAAGTTCATACAGTAAATTACCTTACTTTTAGGCCATTTAATGATTGCCCATAGACTAGAAAAGGCGGTTAAATCAAATAAGATTAGATAAAGTTCATACAGTAAATTACCTTACTTTTAGGCCATTTAATGATTGCCCATAGACTAGAAAAGGCGGTTAAATCAAATAAGACTTAGATAAAGTTCATACAGTAAATTACCTTACTTTTAGGCCATTTAATGATTGCCCATAGACTAGAAAAGGCGGTTAAATCAAATAAGACTTAGATTAAGTTCATACAGTAAATTACCTTACTTTTAGGCAATTTAATGATTGCCCATAGACTAGAAAAGGGTGTTAAATCAAATAAGACTTAGATTAAGTTCATACAGTAAATTACCTTACTTTTAGGCCATTTAATGATTTCCCATGGACTAAAAAGTGGATTAAATCTAGTAAGACTTAGATAAAGTTCATACAGTAAATTACCTTACTTTTAGGCCATTTAATGATTGCCCATAGACTAGAAAAGGCGGTTAAATCAAATAAGACTTAGATTAAGTTCATACAGTAAATTACCTTACTTTTAGGCCATTTAATGATTGCCCATAGACTAGAAAAGGCGGTTAAATACAATAAGACTTAGATTAAGTTCATACAGTAAATTACCTTACTTTTAGGCCATTTAATGATTTCCCATAGACTAGAAAAGGCGGTTAAATCAAATAAGACTTAGATAAAGTTCATACAGTAATTTACCTTACTTTTAGGCCATTTAATGATTGCCCATAGACTAGAAAAGGCGGTTAAATCAAATAAGACTTAGATTAAGTTCATACAGTAAATTACCTTACTTTTAGGCCATTTAATGATTTCCTATAGACTAGAAAAGGCGGTTAAATCAAATAAGACTTAGATTAAGTTCATACAGTAAATTACCTTACTTTTAGGCCATTAAATGATTTCCCATAGACTAGAAAAGGCGGTTAAATCAAATAAGACTTAGATTAAGTTCATACAGTAAATTACCTTACTTTTAGGCCATTCAATGATTGCCCATAGACTAGAAAAGGCGGTTAAATCAAATAAGACTTAGATAAAGTTCATACAGTAAATTACCTTACTTTTAGGCCATTTAATGATTTCCAATAGACTAAAAAGGGGATTAAATCAAATAAGACTTAGATTAAGTTCATACAGTAAATTACCTTACTTTTAGGCCATTTAATGATTGCCCATAGACTAGAAAAGGCGGTTAAATCAAATAAGACTTAGATAAAGTTCATACAGTAAATTACCTTACTTTTAGGCCATTTAATGATTTCCAATAGACTAAAAAGGGGATTAAATCAAATAAGACTTAGATTAAGTTCATACAGTAAATTACCTTACTTTTAGGCCATTTAATGATTGCCCATAGACTAGAAAAGGCGGTTAAATCAAATAAGACTTAGATAAAGTTCATACAGTAAATTACCTTACTTTTAGGCCATTTAATGATTTCCAATAGACTAAAAAAGGGATTAAATCAAATAAGACTTAGATTAAGTTCATACAGTAAATTACCTTACTTTTAGGCCATTTAATGATTGCCCATAGACTAGAAAAGGCGGTTAAATCAAATAAGCATTAGATAAAGTTCATACAGTAAATTACCTTACTTTTAGGCCATTTAATGATTGCCCATAGACTAGAAAAGGTGGTTAAATTAAATAAGACTTAGATAAAGTTCATACAGTAAATTACCTTACTTTTAGGCCATTTAATGATTGCCCATAGACTAGAAAAGGCGGTTAAATCAAATAAGACTTAGATTAAGTTCATACAGTAAATTACCTTACTTTTAGGCCATTTAATGATTGCCCATAGACTAGAAAAGGCGGTTAAATCAAATAAGACTTAGATTAAGTTCATACAGTAAATTACCTTACTTTTAGGCCATTTAATGATTGCCCATAGACTAGAAAAGGCGGTTAAATCAAATAAGACTTAGATTAAGTTCATACAGTAAATTACCTTACTTTTAGGCCATTTAATGATTGCCCATAGACTAGAAAAGGCGGTTAAATCAAATAAGACTTAGATTAAGTTCATACAGTAAATTACCTTACTTTTAGGCCATTTAATGATTTCCCATAGACTAAAAAGGCGGTTAAATCAAATAAGACTTAGATAAAGTTCATACAGTAAATTACCTTACTTTTAGGCCATTTAATGATTGCCCATAGACTAGAAAAGGCGGTTAAATCAAATAAGACTTAGATTAAGTTCATACAGTAAATTACCTTACTTTTAGGCCATTTAATGATTTCCCATAGACTAGAAAAGGCGGTTAAATCAAATAAGACTTAGATTAAGTTCATACAGTAAATTACCTTACTTTTAGGCCATTTAATGATTTCCCATAGACTAGAAAAGGCGGTTAAATCAAATAAGACTTAGATTAAGTTCATACAGTAAATTACCTTACTTTTAGGCCATTTAATGATTTCCCATAGACTAGAAAAGGCGGTTAAATCAAATAAGACTTAGATTAAGTTCATACAGTAAATTACCTTACTTTTAGGCCATTTAATGATTTCCCATAGACTAAAAAGTGGATAAAATCTAGTAAGACTTAGATAAAGTTCATACAGTAAATTACCTTACTTTTAGGCCATTTAATGATTGCCCATAGACTAGAAAAGGCGGTTAAATCAAATAAGACTTAGATTAAGTTCATACAGTAAATTACCTTACTTTTAGGCCATTTAATGATTTCCCATAGACTAGAAAAGGCGGTTAAATCAAATAAGACTTAGATTAAGTTCATACAGTAAATTACCTTACTTTTAGGCCATTTAATGATTGCCCATAGACTAGAAAAGGCGGTTAAATCAAATAAGACTTAGATTAAGTTCATACAGTAAATTACCTTACTTTTAGGCCATTTAATGATTTCCCATAGACTAGAAAAGATTGTTAAATACAATAAGACTTAGATAAAGTTCATACAGTAAATTACCTTACTTTTAGGCCATTTAATGATTTCCCATAGACTAGAAAAGGCGGTTAAATCAAATAAGACTTAGATTAAGTTCATACAGTAAATTACCTTACTTTTAGGCCATTTAATGATTGCCCATAGACTAGAAAAGGCGGTTAAATCAAATAAGACTTAGATTAAGTTCATACAGTAAATTACCTTACTTTTAGGCCATTTTATGATTTCCCATAGACTAAAAAGTGGATTAAATCTAGTAAGACTTAGATAAAGTTCATACAGTAAATTACCTTACTTTTAGGCCATTTAATGATTGCCCATAGACTAGAAAAGGCGGTTAAATCAAATAAGACTTAGATTAAGTTCATACAGTAAATTACCTTACTTTTAGGCCATTTAATGATTTCCCATAGACTAGAAAAGGCGGTTAAATGAAATAAGACTTAGATTAAGTTCATACAGTAAATTACCTTACTTTTAGGCCATTTAATGATTGCCAATAGACTAGAAAAGGCGGTTAAATCAAATAAGACTTAGATTAAGTTCATACAGTAAATTACCTTACTTTTAGGCCATTTAATGATTGCCCATAGACTAGAAAAGGGTGTTAAATAAAATAAGACTTAGATTAAGTTCATACAGTAAATTACCTTACTTTTAGGCCATTTAATGATTGCCCATAGACTAAAAAGTGGATTAAATCTAGTAAGACTTAGATAAAGTTCATACAGTAAATTACCTTACTTTTAGGCCATTTAATGATTGCCCATAGACTAGAAAAGGCGGTTAAATCAAATAAGACTTAGATAAAGTTCATACAGTAAATTACCTTACTTTTAGGCCATTTAATGATTGCCCATAGACTAGAAAAGGGTGTTAAATCAAATAAGACTTAGATTAAGTTCATACAGTAAATTACCTTACTTTTAGGCCATTTAATGATTGCCCATAGACTAGAAAAGGCGGTTAAATACAATAAGACTTAGATTAAGTTCATACAGTAAATTACCTTACTTTTAGGCCATTTAATGATTTCCCATAGACTAGAAAAGGCGGTTAAATCAAATAAGACTTAGATAAAGTTCATACAGTAAATTACCTTACTTTTAGGCCATTTAATGATTGCCCATAGACTAGAAAAGGCGGTTAAATCAAATAAGACTTAGATAAAGTTCATACAGTAAATTACCTTACTTTTAGGCCATTTAATGATTTCCCATAGACTAGAAAAGGCGGTTAAATCAAATAAGACTTAGATTAAGTTCATACAGTAAATTACCTTACTTTTAGGCCATTTAATGATTTCCCATAGACTAGAAAAGGCGGTTAAATCAAATAAGACTTAGATAAAGTTCATACAGTAAATTACCTTACTTTTAGGCCATTTAATGATTGCCCATAGACTAGAAAAGGCGGTTAAATCAAATAAGACTTAGATAAAGTTCATACAGTAAATTACCTTACTTTTAGGCCATTTAATGATTTCCAATAGACTAAAAAGGGGATTAAATCAAATAAGACTTAGATTAAGTTCATACAGTAAATTACCTTACTTTTAGGCCATTTAATGATTGCCCATAGACTAGAAAAGGCGGTTAAATCAAATAAGACTTAGATTAAGTTCATACAGTAAATTACCTTACTTTTAGGCCATTTAATGATTTCCCATAGACTAGAAAAGGCGGTTAAATCAAATAAGACTTAGATTAAGTTCATACAGTAAATTACCTTACTTTTAGGCCATTTAATGATTGCCCATAGACTAGAAAAGGCGGTTAAATCAAATAAGACTTAGATTAAGTTCATACAGTAAATTACCTTACTTTTAGGCCATTTAATGATTGCCCATAGACAAGAAAAGGCGGTTAAATCAAATAAGACTTAGATTAAGTTCATACAGTAAATTACCTTACTTTTAGGCCATTTAATGATTGCCCATAGACTAGAAAAGGCGGTTAAATTAAATAAGACTTAGATAAAGTTCATACAGTAAATTACCTTACTTTTAGGCCATTTAATGATTGCCCATAGACTAGAAAAGGCGGTTAAATCAAATAAGACTTAGATTAAGTTCATACAGTAAATTACCTTACTTTTAGGCCATTTAATGATTTCCCATAGACTAGAAAAGGCGGTTAAATCAAATAAGACTTAGATTAAGTTCATACAGTAAATTACCTTACTTTTAGGCCATTTAATGATTGCCCATAGACTAGAAAAGGCGGTTAAATCAAATAAGACTTAGATTAAGTTCATACAGTAAATTACCTTACTTTTAGGCCATTTAATGATTTCCCATAGACTAGAAAAGATTGTTAAATACAATAAGACTTAGATAAAGTTCATACAGTAAATTACCTTACTTTTAGGCCATTTAATGATTTCCCATAGACTAGAAAAGGCGGTTAAATCAAATAAGACTTAGATTAAGTTCATACAGTAAATTACCTTACTTTTAGGCCATTTAATGATTGCCCATAGACTAGAAAAGGCGGTTAAATCAAATAAGACTTAGATTAAGTTCATACAGTAAATTACCTTACTTTTAGGCCATTTTATGATTTCCCATAGACTAAAAAGTGGATTAAATCTAGTAAGACTTAGATAAAGTTCATACAGTAAATTACCTTACTTTTAGGCCATTTAATGATTGCCCATAGACTAGAAAAGGCGGTTAAATCAAATAAGACTTAGATTAAGTTCATACAGTAAATTACCTTACTTTTAGGCCATTTAATGATTTCCCATAGACTAGAAAAGGCGGTTAAATGAAATAAGACTTAGATTAAGTTCATACAGTAAATTACCTTACTTTTAGGCCATTTAATGATTGCCAATAGACTAGAAAAGGCGGTTAAATCAAATAAGACTTAGATTAAGTTCATACAGTAAATTACCTTACTTTTAGGCCATTTAATGATTGCCCATAGACTAGAAAAGGGTGTTAAATAAAATAAGACTTAGATTAAGTTCATACAGTAAATTACCTTACTTTTAGGCCATTTAATGATTGCCCATAGACTAAAAAGTGGATTAAATCTAGTAAGACTTAGATAAAGTTCATACAGTAAATTACCTTACTTTTAGGCCATTTAATGATTGCCCATAGACTAGAAAAGGCGGTTAAATCAAATAAGACTTAGATAAAGTTCATACAGTAAATTACCTTACTTTTAGGCCATTTAATGATTGCCCATAGACTAGAAAAGGGTGTTAAATCAAATAAGACTTAGATTAAGTTCATACAGTAAATTACCTTACTTTTAGGCCATTTAATGATTGCCCATAGACTAGAAAAGGCGGTTAAATACAATAAGACTTAGATTAAGTTCATACAGTAAATTACCTTACTTTTAGGCCATTTAATGATTTCCCATAGACTAGAAAAGGCGGTTAAATCAAATAAGACTTAGATAAAGTTCATACAGTAAATTACCTTACTTTTAGGCCATTTAATGATTGCCCATAGACTAGAAAAGGCGGTTAAATCAAATAAGACTTAGATAAAGTTCATACAGTAAATTACCTTACTTTTAGGCCATTTAATGATTTCCCATAGACTAGAAAAGGCGGTTAAATCAAATAAGACTTAGATTAAGTTCATACAGTAAATTACCTTACTTTTAGGCCATTTAATGATTTCCCATAGACTAGAAAAGGCGGTTAAATCAAATAAGACTTAGATAAAGTTCATACAGTAAATTACCTTACTTTTAGGCCATTTAATGATTGCCCATAGACTAGAAAAGGCGGTTAAATCAAATAAGACTTAGATAAAGTTCATACAGTAAATTACCTTACTTTTAGGCCATTTAATGATTTCCAATAGACTAAAAAGGGGATTAAATCAAATAAGACTTAGATTAAGTTCATACAGTAAATTACCTTACTTTTAGGCCATTTAATGATTGCCCATAGACTAGAAAAGGCGGTTAAATCAAATAAGACTTAGATTAAGTTCATACAGTAAATTACCTTACTTTTAGGCCATTTAATGATTTCCCATAGACTAGAAAAGGCGGTTAAATCAAATAAGACTTAGATTAAGTTCATACAGTAAATTACCTTACTTTTAGGCCATTTAATGATTGCCCATAGACTAGAAAAGGCGGTTAAATCAAATAAGACTTAGATAAAGTTCATACAGTAAATTACCTTACTTTTAGGCCATTTAATGATTTCCAATAGACTAAAAAGGGGATTAAATCAAATAAGACTTAGATTAAGTTCATACAGTAAATTACCTTACTTTTAGGCCATTTAATGATTGCCCATAGACTAGAAAAGGCGGTTAAATTAAATAAGACTTAGATAAAGTTCATACAGTAAATTACCTTACTTTTAGGCCATTTAATGATTGCCCATAGACTAGAAAAGGCGGTTAAATCAAATAAGACTTAGATTAAGTTCATACAGTAAATTACCTTACTTTTAGGCCATTTAATGATTGCCCATAGACTAGAAAAGGCGGTTAAATGAAATAAGACTTAGATTAAGTTCATACAGTAAATTACCTTACTTTTAGGCCATTTAATGATTGCCCATAGACTAGAAAAGGCGGTTAAATCAAATAAGACTTAGATTAAGTTCATACAGTAAATTACCTTACTTTTAGGCCATTTAATGATTGCCCATAGACTAGAAAAGGCGGTTAAATCAAATAAGACTTAGATTAAGTTCATACAGTAAATTACCTTACTTTTAGGCCATTTAATGATTGCCCATAGACTAGAAAAGGCGGTTAAATCAAATAAGACTTAGATAAAGTTCATACAGTAAATTACCTTACTTTTAGGCCATTTAATGATTGCCCATAGACTAGAAAAGGCGGTTAAATAAAATAAGACTTAGATTAAGTTCATACAGTAAATTACCTTACTTTTAGGCCATTTAATGATTTCCCATAGACTAGAAAAGGCGGTTAAATCAAATAAGACTTAGATTAAGTTCATACAGTAAATTACCTTACTTTTAGGCCATTTAATGATTTCCCATAGACTAAAAAGTGGATTAAATCTAGTAAGACTTAGATTAAGTTCATACAGTAAATTACCTTACTTTTAGGCCATTTAATGATTGCCCATAGACTAGAAAAGGCGGTTAAATCAAATAAGACTTAGATAAAGTTCATACAGTAAATTACCTTACTTTTAGGCCATTTAATGATTGCCAATAGACTAGAAAAGGCGGTTAAATCAAATAAGACTTAGATTAAGTTCATACAGTAAATTACCTTACTTTTAGGCCATTTAATGATTGCCCATAGACTAGAAAAGTGTGTAAAAGCAAATAAGACTTAGATTAAGTTCATACAGTAAATTACCTTACTTTTAGGCCATTTAATGATTTCCCATAGACTAAAAAGTGGATTAAATCTAGTAAGACTTAGATAAAGTTCATACAGTAAATTACCTTACTTTTAGGCCATTTAATGATTGCCCATAGACTAGAAAAGGCGGTTAAATCAAATAAGACTTAGATAAAGTTCATACAGTAAATTACCTTACTTTTAGGCCATTTAATGATTGCCCATAGACTAGAAAAGGCGGTTAAATACAATAAGACTTAGATTAAGTTCATACAGTAAATTACCTTACTTTTAGGCCATTTAATGATTTCCCATAGACTAGAAAAGGCGGTTAAATCAAATAAGACTTAGATTAAGTTCATACAGTAAATTACCTTACTTTTAGGCCATTTAATGATTGCCCATAGACTAGAAAAGGCGGTTAAATCAAATAAGACTTAGATTAAGTTCATACAGTAAATTACCTTACTTTTAGGCCATTTAATGATTTCCCATAGACTAGAAAAGGCGGTTAAATCAAATAAGACTTAGATTAAGTTCATACAGTAAATTACCTTACTTTTAGGCCATTTAATGATTTCCCATAGACTAGAAAAGGCGGTTAAATCAAATAAGACTTAGATAAAGTTCATACAGTAAATTACCTTACTTTTAGGCCATTTAATGATTGCCCATAGACTAGAAAAGGCGGTTAAATCAAATAAGACTTAGATTAAGGTCATACAGTAAATTACCTTACTTTTAGGCCATTTAATGATTGCCCATAGACTAGAAAAGGCGGTTAAATCAAATAAGACTTAGATAAAGTTCATACAGTAAATTACCTTACTTTTAGGCCATTTAATGATTTCCAATAGACTAAAAAGGGGATTAAATCAAATAAGACTTAGATTAAGTTCATACAGTAAATTACCTTACTTTTAGGCCATTTAATGATTGCCCATAGACTAGAAAAGGCGGTTAAATCAAATAAGACTTAGATAAAGTTCATACAGTAAATTACCTTACTTTTAGGCCATTTAATGATTGCCCATAGACTAGGAAAGTCGGTTAAATCAAATAAGACTTAGATTAAGTTCATACAGTAAATTACCTTACTTTTAGGCCATTTAATGATTGCCCATAGACTAGAAAAGGCGGTTAAATCAAATAAGACTTAGATTAAGTTCATACAGTAAATTACCTTACTTTTAGGCCATTTAATGATTGCCCATAGACTAGAAAAGGCGGTTAAATCAAATAAGACTTAGATTAAGTTCATACAGTAAATTACCTTACTTTTAGGCCATTTAATGATTTCCCATAGACTAAAAAGTGGATTAAATCTAGTAAGACTTAGATAAAGTTCATACAGTAAATTACCTTACTTTTAGGCCATTTAATGATTGCCCATAGACTAGAAAAGGCGGTTAAATCAAATAAGACTTAGATAAAGTTCATACAGTAAATTACCTTACTTTTAGGCCATTTAATGATTGCCCATAGACTAGAAAAGGGTGTTAAATCAAACAAGACTTAGATAAAGTTCATACAGTAAATTACCTTACTTTTAGGCCATTTAATGATTGCCCATAGACTAGAAAAGGCGGTTAAATACAATAAGACTAAGATTAAGTTCATACAGTAAATTACCTTACTTTTAGGCCATTTAATGATTTCCCATAGACTAGAAAAGGCGGTTAAATCAAATAAGACTTAGATAAAGTTCATACAGTAAATTACCTTACTTTTAGGCCATTTAATGATTGCCCATAGACTAGAAAAGGCGGTTAAATCAAATAAGACTTAGATTAAGTTCATACAGTTACTTACCTTACTTTGAGGCCATTTAATGATTTCCCATAGACTAAAAAGGGGATTAAATCTAGTAAGACTTAGATTAAGTTCATACAGTAAATTACCTTACTTTTAGGCCATTTAATGATTTCCAATAGACTAAAAAGGGGATTAAATCAAATAAGACTTAGATTAAGTTCATACAGTAAATTACCTTACTTTTAGGCCATTTAATGATTGCCCATAGACTAGAAAAGGCGGTTAAATCAAATAAGACTTAGATAAAGTTCATACAGTAAATTACCTTACTTTTAGGCCATTTAATGATTGCCCATAGACTAGAAAAGGCGGTTAAATCAAATAAGACTTAGATTAAGTTCATACAGTAAATTACCTTACTTTTAGGCCATTTAATGATTGCCCATAGACTAAAAAGTGGATTAAATCTAGTAAGACTTAGATTAAGTTCATACAGTAAATTACCTTACTTTTAGGCCATTTAATGATTGGCCATAGACTAAAAACGGGGATGGAATCTAGTAAGACTTAGATTAAGTTCATACAGTAAATTACCTTACTTTTAGGCCATTTAATGATTTTCCCATAGACTAAAAAGTGGATTAAATCTAGTAAGACTTAGATTAAGTTCATACAGTAAATTACCTTACTTTTAGGCCATTTAATGATTGGCCATAGACTAAAAACGGGGATGAAATCTAGTAAGACTTAGATTAAGTTCATACAGTAAATTACCTTACTTTTAGGCCATTTAATGATTGCCCATAGACTAGAAAAGGCGGTTAAATCAAATAAGACTTAGATTAAGTTCATACAGTAAATTACCTTACTTTTAGGCCATTTAATGATTGCCCATAGACTAGAAAAGGCGGTTAAATCAAATAAGACTTAGATTAAGTTCATACAGTAAATTACCTTACTTTTAGGCCATTTAATGATTGCCCATAGACTAGAAAAGGCGCTTAAATAAAATAAGACTTAGATTAAGTTCATACAGTAAATTACCTTACTTTTAGGCCATTTAATGATTGCCCATAGACTAAAAAGGGGATTAAATCAAATAAGACTTAGATTAAGTTCATACAGTAAAATACCTTACTTTTAGGCCATTTAATGATTGCCGATAGACTAGAAAAGGCGGTTAAATCAAATAAGACTTAGATTAAGTTCATACAGTAAATTACCTTACTTTTAGGCCATTTAATGATTGCCCATAGACTAACAAGTGGATTAAATCTAGTAAGACTTAGATTAAGTTCATACAGTAAATTACCTTACTTTTAGGCCATTTAATGATTGGCCATAGACTAAAAACGGGGATGAAATCTAGTAAGGCTTAGATTAAGTTCATACAGTAAATTACCTTACTTTTAGGCCATTTAATGATTGCCCATAGACTAGAAAAGGCGGTTAAATCAAATAAGACTTAGATTAAGTTCATACAGTAAATTACCTTACTTTTAGGCCATTTAATGATTGCCCATAGACTAGAAAAGGCGGTTAAATCAAATAAGACTTAGATTAAGTTCATACAGTAAATTACCTTACTTTTAGGCCATTTAATGATTGCCCATAGACAAGAAAAGGCGGTTAAATCAAATAAGACTTAGATTAAGTTCATACAGTAAATTACCTTACTTTTAGGCCATTTAATGATTGCCCATAGACTAGAAAAGGCGGTTAAATACAATAAGACTTAGATTAAGTTCATACAGTAAATTACCTTACTTTTAGGCCATTTAATGATTGCCCATAGACTAGAAAAGGCGGTTAAATCAAATAAGACTTAGATTAAGTTCATACAGTAAATTACCTTACTTTTAGGCCATTTAATGATTGCCCATAGACTAGAAAAGGCGGTTAAATCAAATAAGACTTAGATAAAGTTCATACAGTAAATTACCTTACTTTTAGGCCATTTAATGATTGCCCATAGACTAGAAAAGGCGGTTAAATCAAATAAGACTTAGATAAAGTTCATACAGTAAATTACCTTACTTTTAGGCCATTTAATGATTGCCCATAGACTAGAAAAGGCGGTTAAATCAAATAAGACTTAGATTAAGTTCATACAGTAAATTACCTTACTTTTAGGCCATTTAATGATTGCCCATAGACTAGAAAAGGCGGTTAAATCAAATAAGACTTAGATTAAGTTCATACAGTAAATTACCTTACTTTTAGGCCATTTAATGATTGCCCATAGACTAGAAAAGGCGGTTAAATCAAATAAGACTTAGATTAAGTTCATACAGTAAATTACCTTACTTTTAGGCCATTTAATGATTGCCCATAGACTAGAAAAGGCGGTTAAATCAAATAAGACTTAGATAAAGTTCATACAGTAAATTACCTTACTTTTAGGCCATTTAATGATTGCCCATAGACTAGAAAAGGCGGTTAAATCAAATAAGACTTAGATAAAGTTCATACAGTAAATTACCTTACTTTTAGGCCATTTAATGATTGCCCATAGACTAGAAAAGGCGGTTTAATCAAATAAGACTTAGATTAAGTTCATACAGTAAATTACCTTACTTTTAGGCCATTTAATGATTGCCCATAGACTAGAAAAGGCGGTTAAATCAAATAAGACTTAGATGAGGTTCATACAGTAAATTACCTTACTTTTAGGCCATTTAATGATTGCCCATAGACTAGAAAAGGCGGTTAAATCAAATAAGACTTAGATTAAGTTCATACAGTAAATTACCTTACTTTTAGGCCATTTAATGATTGCCCATAGACTAGAAAAGGCGGTTAAATCAAATAAGACTTAGATAAAGTTCATACAGTAAATTACCTTACTTTTAGGCGATTTAATGATTGCCCATAGACTAGAAAAGGCGGTTAAATCAAATAAGACTTAGATTAAGTTCATACAGTAAATTACCTTACTTTTAGGCCATTTAATGATTGCCCATAGACTAGAAAAGGCGGTTAAATCAAATAAGACTTAGATAAAGTTCATACAGTAAATTACCTTACTTTTAGGCCATTTAATTATTGCCAATAGACTAGAAAAGGCGGTTAAATCAAATAAGACTTAGATTAAGTTCATACAGTAAATTACCTTACTTTTAGGCCATTTAATGATTGCCAATAGACTAGAAAAGGCGGTTAAATAAAATAAGACTTAGATTAAGTTCATACAGTAAATTACCTTACTTTTAGGCCATTTAATGATTGCCCATAGACTAGAAAAGGCGGTTAAATCAAATAAGACTTAGATAAAGTTCATACAGTAAATTACCTTACTTTTAGGCCATTTAATGATTGCCAATAGACTAGAAAAGGCGGTTAAATCAAATAAGACTTAGATTAAGTTCATACAGTAAATTACCTTACTTTTAGGCCATTTAATGATTGCCCATAGACTAGAAAAGGCGGTTAACTCAAATAAGACTTAGATAAAGTTCATACAGTAAATTACCTTACTTTTAGGCCATTTAATGATTGCCAATAGACTAGAAAAGGCGGTTAAATCAAATAAGACTTAGATTAAGTTCATACAGTAAATTACCTTACTTTTAGGCCATTTAATGATTGCTAATAGACTAGAAAAGGCGGTTAAATCAAATAAGACTTAGATAAAGTTCATACAGTAAATTACCTTACTTTTAGGCCATTTAATGATTGCCAATAGACTAGAAAAGGCGGTTAAATCAAATAAGACTTAGATTAAGTTCATACAGTAAATTACCTTACTTTTAGGCCATTTAATGATTGCCCATAGACTAGAAAAGGCGGTTAAATACAATAAGACTTAGATTAAGTTCATACAGTAAATTACCTTACTTTTAGGCCATTTAATGATTGCCCATAGACTAGAAAAGGCGGTTAAATCAAATAAGACTTAGATTAAGTTCATACAGTAAATTACCTTACTTTTAGGCCATTTAATGATTGCCCATAGACTAGAAAAGGCGGTTAAATCAAATAAGACTTAGATAAAGTTCATACAGTAAATTACCTTACTTTTAGGCCATTTAATGATTGCCCATAGACTAGAAAAGGCGGTTAAATCAAATAAGACTTAGATTAAGTTCATACAGTAAATTACCTTACTTTTAGGCCATTTAATGATTGCCCATAGACTAGAAAAGGCGGTTAAATCAAATAAGACTTAGATTAAGTTCATACAGTAAATTACCTTACTTTTAGGCCATTTAATGATTGCCAATAGACTAGAAAAGGCGGTTAAATCAAATAAGACTTAGATAAAGTTCATACAGTAAATTACCTTACTTTTAGGCCAGTTAATAATTGCCCATAGACTAGAAAAGGGTGTTAAATCAAATAAGACTTAGATTAAGTTCATACAGTAAATTACCTTACTTTTAGGCCATTTAATGATTGCCAATAGACTAGAAAAGGCGGTTAAATCAAATAAGACTTAGATAAAGTTCATACAGTAAATTACCTTACTTTTAGGCCATTTAATGATTGCCCATAGACTAAAAAAGGCGGTTAAATCCAGTAAGACTTAGATTAAGTTCATACAGTAAATTACCTTACTTTTAGGCCATTTAATGCTTGCCCAGGGAGTAAAAAAGGCGGTTAAATCAAGAAAGATTGGATTAAGTTAATACAGTTAAATACCTTACGTTTACGCCATTTAATGCCTGCCCATAGACTAGAAAAGGGTGTAAAATCTAGTTAGCCTTAGATTAAGTTCATACAGTAAATTACCTTACTTTTAGGCCATTAAATGATTGCCCATATACTAAAAAAGACGGTTAAATAAAGTAAGACTAAGATTTAGTCCATACAGTAAATTACCTTACTTTTAGGCCATTTAATGCTTGCGCATCGACTAAAAAAGGCGGTTAAATCAAGAAAGACTTAGATTAAGTTCATACAGTAAATTACCTTACTTTTAGGCCATTTAATGATTTCCCATAGACTAAAAAGGGTATTAAATCAAGTAAGACTTAGATTAAGGTCATACAGTAAATAACCTTAATTTTAGGCCATTTAATGATTTCCCATCGACTAAAAAGGGCATGAAATCTAGTAAGACTTAGATTAAGTTAATACAGTAAATTACCTTACTTTTAGGCCATTTAATGCTTGCGCATCGACTAAAAAAGGCGGTTAAATCAAATAAGACTTAGATTTAGTTCATACAGTAAATTACCTTACTTTTAGGCCATTTAATGATTGCACATAGACTAGAAAGGGTATTAAATCAAGTAAGACTTAGATTAAGTTCATACAGTAAATTACCTTACATTTAGGCCATTTAATGATTTCCCATAGACTAAAAAGGGTATTAAATCTAGTAAGACTTAGATAAAATTCATACAGTAAATTACCTTACTTTTAGGCCATTTAATGATTTCCCATAGACTAAAAAGGGTATTAAATCTAGTAAGACTTATATTAAGTTCATACAATAAATTACCTTACTTTTAGGCCATTTAATGATTGCCCATAGACTAAAAAGAGTATTAAATCTAGTAAGACTTAGATTAAGTTCATACAGTAAATTACCTTACTTTTAGGCCATTTAATGATTTCCCATAGACTACCAAGGGGATGAAATCTAGTAAGACTTAGATTAAGTTCATACAATAAATTACCTTACTTTTAGACGATTAAATGATTGCCCATAGACTAAAAAGGGTATTAAATCAAGTAAGACTTAGATTAAGTTCATACAGTAAATTACCTTACTTTTAGGCCATTTAATGATTTGCAATCGACTAAAAAGGGCATGAAATCTAGTAAGACTTAGATTAAGTTCATACAGTAAATTACCTTACTTTTAGGCCATTTAATGATTTCCCATAGACTAAAAAGTGGATTAAATCTAGTAAGACTTAGATTAAGTTCATACAGTAAATTACCTTACTTTTAGGCCATTTAATGATTGGCCATAGACTAAAAACGGGGATTAAATCTATTAAGACTTAGATTAAGTTCATACAGTAAATTACCTTACTTTTAGGCCATTTAATGATTGGCCATAGACTAAAAACGGGGATTAAATCTAGTAAGACTTAGATTAAGTTCATACAGTAAATTACCTTACTTTTAGGCCATTTAATGATTGGCCATAGACTAAAAACGGGGATTAAATCTAGTAAGACTTAGATTAAGTTCATACAGTAAATTACCTTACTTTTAGGCCCTTTAATGATTGGCCATAGACTAAAAACGGGGATTAAATCTAGTAAGACTTAGATTAAGTTCATACAGTAAATTACCTTACTTTTAGGCCATTTAATCATTGCCAATAGACTAGAAAAGGCGGTTAAATAAAATAAGACTTAGATAAAGTTCATACAGTAAATTACCTTACTTTTAGGCCATTTAATGATTTCCCATAGACTAAAAAGGGGATTAAATCGAGTAAGACTTAGATTAAGTTTATACAGTAAATTACCTTACTTTTAGGCCATTTAATGATTGCCCATAGACTAGAAAAGGCGGTTAAATCAAATAAGACTTAGATTAAGTTCATACAGTAAATTACCTTACTTTTAGGCCATTTAATCATTGCCCATAGACTAGAAAAGGGTGTTAAATCAAATAAGACTTAGATTAAGTTCATACAGTAAATTACCTTACTTTTAGGCCATTTACTGATTTCCCATAGACTAAAAAGTGGATTAAATCTAGTAAGACTTAGATAAAGTTCATACAGTAAATTACCTTACTTTTAGGCAATTTAATGATTGCCCATAGACTAGAAAAGGCGGTTAAATCAAATAAGACTTAGATAAAATTCATACAGTAAATTACCTTACTTTTAGGCCATTTAATGATTGCCCATAGACTAGAAAAGGCGGTTAAATCAAATAAGACTTAGATAAAGTTCATACAGTAAATTACCTTACTTTTAGGCCATTTAATGATTGCCCATAGACTAAAAAGTTGATTAAATCTAGTAAGACTTAGATAAAGTTCATACAGTAAATTACCTTACTTTTAGGCCATTTAATGATTGCCCATAGACTAGAAAAGGCGGTTAAATCAAATAAGACTTAGATAAAGTTCATACTGTAAATTACCTTACTTTTAGGCCATTTAATGATTGCCCATAGACTAGAAAAGGCGGTTAAATCAAATAAGACTTAGATTAAGTTCATACAGTAAATTACCTTACTTTTAGGCCATTTAATGATTGCCCATAGACTAAAAAGTGGATTAAATCTAGTAAGACTTAGATAAAGTTCATACAGTAAATTACCTTACTTTTAGGCCATTTAATGATTTCCCATAGACTAAAAAGTGGATTAAATCTAGTAAGACTTCGATAAAGTTCATACAGTAAATTACCTTACTTTTAGGCAATTTAATGATTGCCCATAGACTAGAAAAGGCGGTTAAATCAAATAAGACTTAGATAAAGTTCATACAGTAAATTACCTTACTTTTAGGCCATTTAATGATTGCCCATAGACTAGAAAAGGCGGTTTAATCAAATAAGACTTAGATTAAGTTCATACAGTAAATTACCTTACTTTTAGGCCATTTAATGATTTCCCATAGACTAAAAAGGGGATTAAATCGAGTAAGACTTAGATTAAGTTCATACAGTAAATTACCTTACTTTTAGGCCATTTAATGATTGCCCATAGACTAGAAAAGGCGGTTAAATCAAATAAGACTCAGATAAAGTTCATAGAGTAAATTACCTTACTTTTAGGCCATTTAATGATTGCCCATAGACTAGAAAAGGGTGTTAAATCAAATAAGACTTAGATTAAGTTCATACAGTAAATTACCTTACTTTTAGGCCATTTAATGATTTCCCATAGACTAAAAAGTGGATTAAATCTAGTAAGACTTAGATAAAGTTCATACAGTAAATTACCTTACTTTTAGGCCATTTAATGATTTCCCATAGACTAAAAAGTGGATTAAATCTAGTAAGACTTCGATAAAGTTCATACAGTAAATTACCTTACTTTTAGGCAATTTAATGATTGCCCATAGACTAGAAAAGGCGGTTAAATCAAATAAGACTTAGATAAAGTTCATACAGTAAATTACCTTACTTTTAGGCCATTTAATGATTGCCCATAGAATAGAAAAGGCGGTTAAATCAAATAAGACTTAGATTAAGTTCATACAGTAAATTACCTTACTTTTAGGCCATTTAATGATTGCCCATAGACTAGAAAAGGCGGTTAAATCAAATAAGACTTAGATAAAGTTCATACAGTAAATTACCTTACTTTTAGGCCATTTAATGATTGCCCATAGACTAGAAAAGGCGGTTAAATCAAATAAGACTTAGATTAAGTTCATACAGTAAATTACCTTACTTTTAGGCCATTTAATGATTTCCCATAGACTAAAAAGTGGATTAAATCTAGTAAGACTTAGATTAAGTTCATACAGTAAATTACCTTACTTTTAGGCCATTTAATGATTGCCCATAGACTAGAAAAGGCGGTTAAATCAAATAAGACTTAGATAAAGTTCATACAGTAAATTACCTTACTTTTAGGCCATTTAATGATTGCCCATAGACTAGAAAAGGCGGTTAAATCAAATAAGACTTAGATAAAGTT
This sequence comes from Euprymna scolopes, assembly GCF_053919585.1. NCBI lineage: Eukaryota > Metazoa > Mollusca > Cephalopoda > Sepiida > Sepiolidae > Euprymna > Euprymna scolopes. The sequence goes on along the minus strand of NC_136489.1, from coordinate 170,009,428 downwards.
CATACAGTAAATTACCTTACTTTTAGGCCATTTAATGATTGCCCATAGACTAGTAAAGGCGGTTAAATCAAATAAGACTTAGATTAAGTTCATACAGTAAATTACCTTACTTTTAGGCCATTTAATGATTTCCCATAGACTAAAAAGGGGATTAAATCTAGTAAGACTTAGATTAAGTTCATACAGTAAATTACCTTACTTTTAGGCCATTTAATGATTGCCCATAGACTAGAAAAGGTGGTTAAATCAAATAAGACTTAGATTAAGTTCATACAGTAAATTACCTTACTTTTAGGCCATTTAATGATTGCCCATAGACTAGAAAAGGCGGTTAAATCAAATAAGACTTAGATTAAGTTCATACGGTAAATTACCTTACTTTTAGGCCATTTAATGATTTCCCATAGACTAAAAAGTGGATTAAATCTAGTAAGACTTAGATTAAGTTCATACAGTAAATTACCTTACTTTTAGGCCATTTAATGATTGCCCATAGACTAGAAAAGGCGGTTAAATCAAATAAGACTTAGATAAAGTTCATACAGTAAATTACCTTACTTTTAGGCCATTTAATGATTGCCCATAGACTAGAAAAGGCGGTTAAATCAAATAAGACTTAGATAAAGTTCATACAGTAAATTACCTTACTTTTAGGCCATTTAATGATTGCCCATAGACTAGAAAAGGCGGTTAAATCAAAAAAGACTTAGATAAAGTTCATACAGTAAATTACCTTACTTTTAGGCCATTTAATGATTGCCCATAGACTAGAAAAGGCGGTTAAATCAAATAAGACTTAGATTAAGTTCATACAGTAAATTACCTTACTTTTAGGCCATTTAATGATTTCCCATAGACTAAAAAGTGGATTAAATCTAGTAAGACTTAGATAAAGTTCATACAGTAAATTACCTTACTTTTAGGCCATTTAATGATTGCCCATAGACTAGAAAAGGCGGTTAAATCAAATAATACTTAGATTAAGTTCATACAGTAAATTACCTTACTTTTAGGCCATTTAATGATTGCCCATAGACTAGAAAAGGGTGTTATATCAAATAAGACTTAGATAAAGTTCATACAGTAAATTACCTTACTTTTAGGCCATTTAATGATTGCCCATAGACTAGAAAAGGCGGTTAAATACAATAAGACTTAGATTAAGTTCATACAGTAAATTACCTTACTTTTAGGCCATTTAATGATTTCCCATAGACTAGAAAAGGCGGTTAAATCAAATAAGACTTAGATAAAGTTCATACAGTAAATTACCTTACTTTTAGGCCATTTAATGATTGCCCATAGACTAGAAAAGGCGGTTAAATCAAATAAGACTTAGATTAAGTTCATACAGTAAATTACCTTACTTTTAGGCCATTTAATTATTTCCCATAGACTAGAAAAGGCGGTTAAATCAAATAAGACTTAGATTAAGTTCATACAGTAAATTACCTTACTTTTAGGCCATTTAATGATTTCCCATAGACTAGAAAAGGCGGTTAAATCAAATAAGACTTAGATAAGTTCATACAGTAAATTACCTTACTTTTAGGCCATTTAATGATTTCCCATAGACTAGAAAAGGCGGTTAAATAAAATAAGACTTAGATTAAGTTCATACAGTAAATTACCTTACTTTTAGGCCATTTAATGATTGCCCATAGACTAGAAAAGGCGGTTAAATCAAATAAGACTTAGATAAAGTTCATACAGTAAATTACCTTACTTTTAGGCCATTTAATGATTTCCAATAGACTAAAAAGGGGATTAAATCAAATAAGACTTAGATAAAGTTCATACAGTAAATTACCTTACTTTTAGGCCATTTAATGATTGCCCATAGACTAGAAAAGGCGGTTAAATCAAATAAGACTTAGATTAAGTTCATACAGTAAATTACCTTACTTTTAGGCCATTTAATGATTGCCCATAGACTAGAAAAGGCGGTTAAATCAAATAAGACTTAGATAAAGTTCATACAGTAAATTACCTTACTTTTAGGCCATTTAATGATTTCCAATAGACTAAAAAGGGGATTAAATCAAATAAGACTTAGATAAAGTTCATACAGTAAATTACCTTACTTTTAGGCCATTTAATGATTGCCCATAGACTAGAAAAGGCGGTTAAATCAAATAAGACTTAGATTAAGTTCATACAGTAAATTACCTTACTTTTAGGCCATTTAATGATTGCCCATAGACTAGAAAAGGCGGTTAAATCAAATAAGACTTAGATAAAGTTCATACAGTAAATTTCCTTACTTTTAGGCCATTTAATGATTTCCAATAGACTAAAAAGGGGATTAAATCAAATAAGACTTAGATAAAGTTCATACAGTAAATTGCCTTACTTTTAGGCCATTTAATGATTGCCCATAGACTAGAAAAGGCGGTTAAATCAAATAAGACTTAGATTAAGTTCATACAGTAAATTACCTTACTTTTAGGCCATTTAATGATTGCCCATAGACTAGAAAAGGCGGTTAAATCAAATAAGACTTAGATAAAGTTCATACAGTAAATTACCTTACTTTTAGGCCATTTAATGATTGCCCATAGACTAGAAAAGGCGGTTAAATCAAATAAGACTTAGATTAAGTTCATACAGTAAATTACCTTACTTTTAGGCCATTTAATGATTGCCCATAGACTAGAAAAGGCGGTTAAATCAAATAAGACTTAGATAAAGTTCATACAGTAAATTACCTTACTTTTAGGCCATTTAATGATTGCCCATAGACTAGAAAAGGCGGTTAAATCAAATAAGACTTAGATTAAGTTCATACAGTAAATTACCTTACTTTTAGGCCATTTAATGATTGCCCATAGACTAGAAAAGGCGGTTAAATCAAATAAGACTTAGATTAAGTTCATACAGTAAATTACCTTACTTTTAGGCCATTTAATGATTGCCCATAGACTAGAAAAGGCGGTTAAATCAAATAAGACTTAGATTAAGTTCATACAGTAAATTACCTTACTTTTAGGCCATTTAATTATTTCCCATAGACTAGAAAAGGCGGTTAAATCAAATAAGACTTAGATTAAGTTCATACAGTAAATTACCTTACTTTTAGGCCATTTAATGATTTCCCATAGACTAGAAAAGGCGGTTAAATACAATAAGACTTAGATTAAGTTCATACAGTAAATTACCTTACTTTTAGGCCATTTAATGATTTCCCATAGACTAGAAAAGGCGGTTAAATCAAATAAGACTTAGATTAAGTTCATACAGTAAATTACCTTACTTTTAGGCCATTTAATGATTGCCCATAGACTAGAAAAGGCGGTTAAATCAAATAAGACTAAGATAAAGTTCATACAGTAAATTACCTTACTTTTAGGCCATTTAATGATTTCCAATAGACTAAAAAGGGGATTAAATCAAATAAGACTTAGATAAAGTTCATACAGTAAATTACCTTACTTTTAGGCCATTTAATGATTGCCCATAGACTAGAAAAGGCGGTTAAATCAAATAAGACTTAGATTAAGTTCATACAGTAAATTACCTTACTTTTAGGCCATTTAATGATTGCCCATAGACTAGAAAAGCCGGTTAAATCAAATAAGACTTAGATAAAGTTCATACAGTAAATTACCTTACTTTTAAGCCATTTAATGATTTCCAATAGACTAAAAAGGGGATTAAATCAAATAAGACTTAGATAAAGTTCATACAGTAAATTACCTTACTTTTAGGCCATTTAATGATTGCCCATAGACTAGAAAAGGCGGTTAAATCAAATAAGACTTAGATTAAGTTCATACAGTAAATTACCTTACTTTTAGGCCATTTAATGATTGCCCATAGACTAGAAAAGGCGGTTAAATCAAATAAGACTTAGATTAAGTTCATACAGTAAATTACCTTACTTTTAGGCCATTTAATGATTGCCCATAGACTAGAAAAGGCGGTTAAATCAAATAAGACTTAGATAAAGTTCATACAGTAAATTACCTTACTTTTAGGCCATTTAATGATTGCCCATAGACTAGAAAAGGCGGTTAAATCAAATAAGACTTAGATTAAGTTCATACAGTAAATTACCTTACTTTTAGGCCATTTAATGATTGCCCATAGACTAGAAAAGGCGGTTAAATCAAATAAGACTTAGATAAAGTTCATACAGTAAATTACCTTACTTTTAGGCCATTTAATGATTGCCCATAGACTAGAAAAGGCGGTTAAATCAAATAAGACTTAGATTAAGTTCATACAGTAAATTACCTTACTTTTAGGCCATTTAATGATTTCCAATAGACTAAAAAGGGGATTAAATCAAATAAGACTTAGATAAAGTTCATACAGTAAATTACCTTACTTTTAGGCCATTTAATGATTGCCCATAGACTAGAAAAGGCGGTTAAATCAAATAAGACTAAGATAAAGTTCATACAGTAAATTACCTTACTTTTAGGCCATTTAATGATTGCCCATAGACTAGAAAAGGCGGTTAAATCAAATAAGACTTAGATTAAGTTCATACAGTAAATTACCTTACTTTTAGGCCATTTAATGATTTCCCATAGACTAGAAAAGGCGGTTAAATAAAATAAGACTTAGATTAAGTTCATACAGTAAATTACCTTACTTTTAGGCCATTTAATGATTGCCCATAGACTAGAAAAGGCGGTTAAATCAAATAAGACTTAGATAAAGTTCATACAGTAAATTACCTTAATTTTAGGCCATTTAATGATTGCCCATAGACTAGAAAAGGCGGTTAAATCAAATAAGACTTAGATTAAGTTCATACAGTAAATTACCTTACTTTTAGGCCATTTAATGATTGCCCATAGACTAGAAAAGGCGGTTAAATCAAATAAGACTTAGATTAAGTTCATACAGTAAATTACCTTACTTTTAGGCCATTTAATGATTGCCCATAGACTAGAAAAGGCGGTTAAATCAAATAAGACTTAGATAAAGTTCATACAGTAAATTACCTTACTTTTAGGCCATTTAATGATTGCCCATAGACTAGAAAAGGCGGTTAAATCAAATAAGACTTAGATTAAGTTCATACAGTAAATTACCTTACTTTTAGGCCATTTAATGATTTCCAATAGACTAAAAAGGGGATTAAATCAAATAAGACTTAGATAAAGTTCATACAGTAAATTACCTTACTTTTAGGCCATTTAATGATTGCCCATAGACTAGAAAAGGCGGTTAAATCAAATAAGACTTAGATTAAGTTCATACAGTAAATTACCTTACTTTTAGGCCATTTAATGATTGCCCATAGACTAGAAAAGGCGGTTAAATCAAATAAGACTTAGATTAAGTTCATACAGTAAATTACCTTACTTTTAGGCCATTTAATGATTGCCCATAGACTAGAAAAGGCGGTTAAATCAAATAAGACTTAGATAAAGTTCATACAGTAAATTACCTTACTTTTAGGCCATTTAATGATTGCCCATAGACTAGAAAAGGCGGTTAAATCAAATAAGACTTAGATTAAGTTCATACAGTAAATTACCTTACTTTTAGGCCATTTAATGATTTCCAATAGACTAAAAAGGGGATTAAATCAAATAAGACTTAGATAAAGTTCATACAGTAAATTACCTTACTTTTAGGCCATTTAATGATTGCCCATAGACTAGAAAAGGCGGTTAAATCAAATAAGACTTAGATTAAGTTCATACAGTAAATTACCTTACTTTTAGGCCATTTAATGATTGCCCATAGACTAGATAACGCGGTTAAATCAAATAAGACTTAGATTAAGTTCATACAGTAAATTACCTTACTTTTAGGCCATTTAATGATTTCCCATAGACTAGAAAAGGCGGTTAAATAAAATAAGACTTAGATTAAGTTCATACAGTAAATTACCTTACTTTTAGGCCATTTAATGATTGCCCATAGACTAGAAAAGGCGGTTAAATCAAATAAGACTTAGATAAAGTTCATACAGTAAATTACCTTACTTTTAGGCCATTTAATGATTTCCAGTAGACTAAAAAGGGGATTAAATCAAATAAGACTTAGATAAAGTTCATACAGTAAATTACCTTACTTTTAGGCCATTTAATGATTGCCCATAGACTAGAAAAGGCGGTTAAATCAAATAAGACTTAGATTAAGTTCATACAGTAAATTACCTTACTTTTAGGCCATTTAATGATTGCCCATAGACTAGAAAAGGCGGTTAAATCAAATAAGACTTAGATAAAGTTCATACAGTAAATTACCTTACTTTTAGGCCATTTAATGATTTCCAATAGACTAAAAAGGGGATTAAATCAAATAAGACTTAGATAAAGTTCATACAGTAAATTACCTTACTTTTAGGCCATTTAATGATTGCCCATAGACTAGAAAAGGCGGTTAAATCAAATAAGACTTAGATTAAGTTCATACAGTAAATTACCTTACTTTTAGGCCATTTAATGATTGCCCATAGACTAGAAAAGGCGGTTAAATCAAATAAGACTTAGATTAAGTTCATACAGTAAATTACCTTACTTTTAGGCCATTTAATGATTGCCCATAGACTAGAAAAGGCGGTTAAATCAAATAAGACTTAGATAAAGTTCATACAGTAAATTACCTTACTTTTAGGCCATTTAATGATTTCCAATAGACTAAAAAGGGGATTAAATCAAATAAGACTTAGATAAAGTTCATACAGTAAATTACCTTACTTTTAGGCCATTTAATGATTGCCCATAGACTAGAAAAGGCGGTTAAATCAAATAAGACTTAGATTAAGTTCATACAGTAAATTACCTTACTTTTAGGCCATTTAATGATTGCCCATAGACTAGAAAAGGCGGTTAAATCAAATAAGACTTAGATTAAGTTCATACAGTAAATTACCTTACTTTTAGGCCATTTAATGATTGCCCATAGACTAGAAAAGGCGTTTAAATCAAATAAGACTTAGATAAAGTTCATACAGTAAATTACCTTACTTTTAGGCCATTTAATGATTGCCCATAGACTAGAAAAGGCGGTTAAATCAAATAAGACTTAGATAAAGTTCATACAGTAAATTACCTTACTTTTAGGCCATTTAATGATTTCCAATAGACTAAAAAGGGGATTAAATCAAATAAGACTTAGATAAAGTTCATACAGTAAATTACCTTACTTTTAGGCCATTTAATGATTGCCCATAGACTAGAAAAGGCGGTTAAATCAAATAAGACTTAGATTAAGTTCATACAGTAAATTACTTTACTTTTAGGCCATTTAATGATTGCCCATAGACTAGAAAAGGCGGTTAAATCAAATAAGACTTAAATTAAGTTCATACAGTAAATTACCTTACTTTTAGGCCATTTAATGATTGCCCATAGACTAGAAAAGGCGGTTAAATCAAATAAGACTTAGATAAAGTTCATACAGTAAATTACCTTACTTTTAGGCCATTTAATGATTTCCCATAGACTAGAAAAGGCGGTTAAATCAAATAAGACTTAGATAAAGTTCATACAGTAAATTACCTTACATTTAGGCCATTTAATGATTGCCCATAGACTAGAAAAGGCGGTTAAATCAAATAAGACTTAGATAAAGTTCATACAGTAAATTACCTTACTTTTAGGCCATTTAATGATTTCCAATAGACTAAAAAGGCGGTTACATCAAATAAGACTTAGATAAAGTTCATACAGTAAATTACCTTACTTTTAGGCCATTTAATGATTTCCAATAGACTAAAAAGGGGATTAAATCAAATAAGACTTAGATAAAGTTCATACAGTAAATTACCTTACTTTTAGGCCATTTAATGATTGCCCATAGACTAGAAAAGGCGGTTAAATCAAATAAGACTTAGATTAAGTTCATACAGTAAATTACCTTACTTTTAGGCCATTTAATGATTGCCCATAGACTAGAAAAGGCGGTTAAATCAAATAAGACTTAGATTAAGTTCATACAGTAAATTACCTTACTTTTAGGCCATTTAATGATTGCCCATAGACTAGAAAAGGCGGTTAAATCAAATAAGACTTAGATAAAGTTCATACAGTAAATTACCTTACTTTTAGGCCATTTAATGATTTCCCATAGACTAGAAAAGGCGGTTAAATCAAATAAGACTTAGATAAAGTTCATACAGTAAATTACCTTACTTTTAGGCCATTTAATGATTTCCAATAGACTAGAAAAGGCGGTTAAATCAAATAAGACTTAGATAAAGTTCATACAGTAAATTACCTTACTTTTAGGCCATTTAATGATTTCCAATAGACTAGAAAAGGCGGTTAAATCAAATAAGACTTAGATAAAGTTCATACAGTAAATTACCTTACTTTTAGGCCATTTAATGATTTCCAATAGACTAAAAAGGGGGTTAAATCAAATAAGACTTAGATAAAGTTCATACAGTAAATTACCTTACTTTTAGGCCATTTAATGATTTCCCATAGACTAGAAAAGGCGGTTAAATCAAATAAGACTTAGATAAAGTTCATACAGTAAATTACCTTACTTTTAGGCCATTTAATGATTTCCAATAGACTAGAAAAGGCGGTTAAATCAAATAAGACTTAGATAAAGTTCATACAGTAAATTACCTTACTTTTAGGCCATTTAATGATTTCCAATAGACTAGAAAAGGCGGTTAAATCAAATAAGACTTAGATAAAGTTCATACAGTAAATTACCTTACTTTTAGGCCATTTAATGATTTCCAATAGACTAAAAAGGCGGTTAAATCAAATAAGACTTAGATAAAGTTCATACAGTAAATTACCTTACTTTTAGGCCATTTAATGATTTCCAATAGACTAAAAAGGGGATTAAATCAAATAAGACTTAGATAAAGTTCATACAGTAAATTACCTTACTTTTAGGCCATTTAATGATTGCCCATAGACTAGAAAAGGCGGTTAAATCAAATAAGACTTAGATTAAGTTCATACAGTAAATTACCTTACTTTTAGGCCATTTAATGATTGCCCATAGACTAGAAAAGGCGGTTAAATCAAATAAGACTTAGATAAAGTTCATACAGTAAATTACCTTACTTTTAGGCCATTTAATGATTTCCCATAGACTAAAAAGGGTATTAAATCAAGTAAGACTTAGATTAAGTTCATACAGTAAATTACCTTACTTTTAGGCCATTTAATGATTTCCAATAGACTAAAAAGGGGATGAAATCAAATAAGACTTAGATTAAGTTCATACAGTAAATTACCTTACTTTTAGGCCATTTAATGATTTCCAATAGACTAAAAAGGGGATGAAATCTAGTAAGACTTAGATTAAGTTCATACAGTAAATTACCTTACTTTAAGGCCATTTAATGATTGCCAATAGACTAGAAAAGGCGGTTAAATCAAATAAGACTTTGATAAAGTTCATACAGTAAATTACCTTACTTTTAGGCCATTTAATGATTTCCAATAGACTAAAAAGGGGATGAAATCTAGTAAGACTTAGATTAAGTTCATACAGTAAATTACCTTACTTTTAGGCCATTTAATGATTGCCAATAGACTAGAAAAGGCGGTTAAATCAAATAAGACTTAGATTAAGTTCATACAGTAAATTACCTTACTTTTAGGCCATTTAATGATTTCCAATAGACTAAAAAGGGGATGAAATCTAGTAAGACTTAGATAAAGTTCATACAGTAAATTACCTTACTTTTAGGCCATTTAATGATTTCCAATAGACTAAAAAGTGGATTAAATCAAGTAAGACTTAGATTAAGTTCATACAGTAAATTACCTTACTTTTAGGCCATTTAATGATTGCCAATAGACTAGAAAAGGCGGTTTAATCAAATAAGACTTAGATAAAGTTCATACAGTAAATTACCTTACTTTTAGGCCATTTAATGATTTCCAATAGACTAAAAAGGGGATGAAATCTAGTAAGACTTAGATAAAGTTCATACAGTAAATTACCTTACTTTTAGGCCATTTAATGATTGCCAATAGACTAGAAAAGGCGGTTAAATCAAATAAGACTTAGATAAAGTTCATACAGTAAATTACCTTACTTTTAGGCCATTTAATGATTGCCAATAGACTAGAAAAGGCGGTTAAATCACATAAGACTTAGATTAAGTTCATACAGTAAATTACCTTACTTTTAGGCCATTTAATGATTGCCAATAGACTAGAAAAGGGTGTTAAATCAAATAAGACCTAGATTAAGTTCATACAGTAAATTACCTTACTTTTAGGCCATTTAATGATTGCCGATAGACTAGATAACGCGGTTAAATCAAATAAGACTTAGATAAAGTTCATACAGTAAATTACCTTACTTTTATGCCATTTAATGATTTCCAATAGACTAAAAAGGGGATGAAATCTAGTAAGACTTAGATAAAGTTCATACAGTAAATTACCTTACTTTTAGGCCATTTAATGATTGCCAATAGACTAGAAAAGGCGGTTAAATCAAATAAGACTTAGATAAAGTTCATACAGTAAATTACCTTACTTTTAGGCCATTTAATGATTGCCAATAGACTAGAAAAGGCGGTTAAATAAAATAAGACTTAGATTAAGTTCATACAGTAAATTACCTTACTTTTAGGCCATTTAATGATTGCCAATAGACTAGAAAAGGGTGTTTAATCAAATAAGACTTAGATAAAGTTCATACAGTAAATTACCTTACTTTTAGGCCATTTAATGATTGCCGATAGACTAGAAAAGGCGGTTAAATCAAATAAGACTTAGATAAAGTTCATACAGTAAATTACCTTACTTTTAGGCCATTTAATGATTGCCAATAGACTAGAAAAGGCGGTTAAATCAAATAAGACTTAGATTAAGTTCATACAGTAAATTACCTTACTTTTAGGCCATTTAATGATTTCCAATAGACTAAAAAGGGGATTAAATCTAGTAAGACTTAGATTAAGTTCATACAGCAAATTCCCTTACTTTTAGGCCATTTAATGATTTCCCATAGACTAAAAAGGGGATGAAATCTTGCAAGAGTTATATAAAGTTCATACAGTTATTTCCCTTAAAGTTACTACACTTGATATAAGTCTTACTAGATTTCGCCGGTTTTTTAAGCTATTTCAAACAAAACATTGAGTAACTTCAAGGGAAATTACTGTATTAACTTGATATAAGTCTTACTAGATTTTGCCGGTTTTTTAGCCTATTTCAAACAAAACATTGAGTAACTTCAAGGGAAATTACTGTATGAACTTGATATAAGTCTTACTAGATTTAGCCGGTTTTTTAAGCTATTTCAAACAAAACATTGAGTAACTTCAAGGGAAATTACTGTATGAACTTGATATAAGTCTTACTAGATTTAGCCGGTTTTTTAAGCTATTTCAAACAAAACATTGAGTAACTTCAAGGGAAATTACTGTATGAACTTGATATAAGTCTTACAAGATTTAGCCGGCTTTTTAGCCTATTTCCAACCAAACATTGAGTAACTTCAAGGGAAATTACTGTATGAACTTGATATAAGTCTTACTAAATTTAGCCGGTTTTTTAAGCTATTTAAAAACAAACATTGAGTAACTTCAAAGGAAATTTCGTTATGAACTTGATACAAGTCTTACTAGATTTAGCCGGTTTTTTAGCATATTTCCAACAAAACATTGAGTAACTTCAAGGGATATTACTGTATGAACTTGATATAAGTCTTACTAGATTTAGCCGGTTTTTTAGCCTATTTCCAACAAAACATTGAGTAACTTCAAGGGAAATTACTGTATGAACTTGATATAAGTCTTACTAAATTGAGCCAGTTTTTGAGCCTATTCCAAACAAAACATTGAGTAACTTCAAGGGAAATTACTGTATGAACTTGATATAAGTCTTACTAGATTTAGCCGGTTTTTTAACCTATGTCAAACAAAACATTGAGTAACTTCAAGGGAAATTGCTGTATGAACTTGATATAAGTCTTACTAGATTTAGCCGGTTTTTAAGCTATTTCAAACAAAACATTGAGTAACTTCAAGGGAAATTACTGTATGAACTTGATATAAGTCTTACTAGATTTAGCCGGTTTTTTAGCCTATTTCCAACAAAACATTGAGTAACTTCAAGGGAAATTACTGTATGAACTTGATATAAGTCTGACTAGATTTAGCCGGATTTTTAGCCTATGTCCAACAAAACATTGAGTAACTTCAAGGGAAATTACTGTATGAACTTGATATAAGTCTTACTAGATTCAGCCGTTTTTTTAAGCTATTCCAAAAAAACATTGAGTAACTTCAAGGGAAATTACTGTATTAACTTGATATAAGTCTTACAAAATTTAGCCGGTTTTTTAAGCTATTTCAAACAAAACATTGAGTAACTTCAAGGGAAATTACTGTATGAACTTGATATAAGTCTTACTAGATTTAGCCGGTGTTTTAGCCTATTTCCAACAAAACATTGAGTAACTTCAAGGGAAATTACTGTATGAACTTGATATAAGTCTTACTAAATTGAGCCGGTTTTTTAGCCTATTCCAAACAAAACATTGAGTAACTTCAAGGGAAATTACTGTATGAACTAAATATGAGTCTTACTAAATTGAGCCGTTTGTTTAGCCTATTTTAAACAAAACATTGAGTAACTTCAAGGGAAATTACTGTATCACCTTGATATATGTCTTACTAGATTTAGCCGGTTTTTTAGCCTATTTCCAACAAAACATTGAGTAACTTCAAGGGATATTACTGTATGAACTTGATATAATTCTGACTAAATTTAGCCGGTTTTTAGCCTATTTCCAGCAAAACATTGAGTAACTTCAAGGGAAATTACTGTATGAACTTGATATAAGTCTTACTAAATTTAGCCGGTTTTTTAGCCTATTTCCAACAAAACACTGAGTAACTTCAAGGGAAATTACTGTATGAACTTGATATAAACCTTACGAAATTTAGCCGGTTTTTAAGCCTATTTCAAACAAAACATTGAGTTACTTCAAGGGAAATTACTGTATGAACTTGATATAAGTCTTACTAGATTTAGCCGGTTTTTTAGCCTATTTCCAACAAAACATTGAGTAACTTCAAGGGAAATTACTGTATGAACTTGACATAAGTCTTACTAAATTGAGCCAGTTTTTGAGCCTATTCCAAACAAAACATTGAGTAACTTCAAGGGAAATTACTGTATGAACTTGATATTAGTCTTACTAGATTTAGCCGGTTTTTTAACCTATTTCAAACAAAACATTGAGTAACTTCAAGGGAAATTACTGTATGAACTTGACATAATCTTACTAAATTAAGCCGGTGTTTTAGCCTATTTCCAACAAAACATTGAGTTACTTCAAGGGAAATTACTGTATGAACTTGACATAATCTTACTAAATTAAGCCGGTGTTTTAGCCTATTTCCAAGAAAACATTGAGTTACTTCAAGGGAAATTACTGTATGAACTTGATATAATCTTACTAAATTTAGCCGGTTTTTTAGCCTATTTCCAACAAAACATTGAGTTTCTTACAGGGAAATTACGGTATTAACTTGATATAAGTCTGACTAAATTTAGCCGGTTTTTTAGCCTATTCCAAACCAAACATTGAGTAACTTCAAGGGAAATTACTGTATGAACTTGATATAAGTCTTACTAAATTTAGCCGGTTTTTAAACCTATTTCAAACAAAACATTGAGTAACTTCAAGGGAAATTACTGTATGAACTTGATATAAGTCTTACTAAATTTAGCCGGTTTTTTAGCCTATTTCAAACAAAATATTGAGATACTTCAAGGGAAATTACTGTATTAACTTGATACAAGTCTTACTAAATTTAGCCGGTTTTTTAGCCTATTTCAAACAAAACATTGAGTAACTTCAAGGGAAATTACTGAATGAACTTGATATAATCTTACTAAATTTAGCTGGTTTTTAGCCTATTTCCAACAAAACATTGAGTTTCTTCAAGGGAAATTACGGTATTAACTTGATATAAGTCTTACTAAATTTAGCCGGTTTTTTAGCCTATTTCAAACAAAACATTGAGTTACTTCAAGGGAAATTACTGTATGAACTTGATATAATCTTACTAAATTTAGCCGGTTTTTTAGCCTATTTCCAACAAAACATTGAGTTACTTCAAGGGAAATTACTGCATGAACTTGATATAATCTTACTAAATTGAGCCGGTTTTTTATCCTATTTCAAACAAAACATTGAGTTACTTCAAGGGAAATTACTGTATGAACTTGATATATGTCTTACTATATTTAGCCGGTTTTTTAGCCTATTTCCAACATAAACATTGAGTAACTTCAAGGGAAATTACTGCATGAACTCAATATAAGTCTTACTATATTTAGCCTCCTTTTTAGCCTATTTCCAACAAAGCATTGAGTTACTTCAAGGGAAATTACTGTATGAACTTGATATAAGTCTTACTAGATTTAGCCGGTTTTTTAGCCTATTTCCAACAAAACATTGAGTAACTTCAAGGGAAATTACTGTATGAACTTGATATAAGTCTTACTAAATTTAGCCGGTTTTTAGCCTATTTCAAACAAAACATTGAGTTACTTCAAGGGAAATTACTGTATGAACTTAATATAATCTTACTAAATTTAGCCGGTGTTTTAGCCTATTTCCAACCAAACACTGAGTTACTTCAAGGGAAATTACTGTATGAACTTGATATAATCTTACGAAATTTAGCCGGTTTTTTAGCCTATTTCCAACAAAACATAGAGTTACTTCAAGGCAAATTACTGTATAAACTTAATATGTGTCTTACTAGATTTTGCCGCTTTTAAGCCTATTTCCAACATAAACAATGAGTAACTTCAAGTCTTACTAGATTGAGCCGGTTTTTCAGCCTATTTCCAACAAAACATTTAGTAACTTCAAGGGAAATTACTGTATAAAATAAATATAAGTCTTACAAACTTTAGCCGGTTTTTTAGCCTATTTCCAACATAAACATTGAGTAACGTCAAGGGAAATAACTGTATGAACTTAATATAAGTCTTACTATATTTAGCCTCCTTTTTAGCCTATTTCCAACATAAACATTGACTAACTTCAAGGGAAATAACTGTATGAACTTAATATAAGTTTTACTATATTTAGCCTCTATTTTAGCCTATTTCCAACATAAACATTGAGTAACTTCAAGGGAAATGACTGTATGAACTTAATATAAGTCTTACTATATTTAGCCTCCTTTTTAGCCTATTTCCAACATAAACATTGAGTAACTTCAAGGGAAATAACTGTATGAACTTAATATAAGTTTTACTATATTTAGCCTCTATTTTAGCCTATTTCCAACATAAACATTGAGTAACTTCAAGGGAAATGACTGTATGAACTTAATATAAGTCTTACTATATTTAGCCTCCTTTTTTAGCCAATTCCAACATAAACATTGAGTAACTTCAAGGGAAATAACTGTATGAACTTAATATAAGTATTACTATATTTAGCCTCTATTTTAGCCTATTTCCAACAAAACATTGAGTAACTTCAAGGGAAATTACTGTATGAACTTGACATAATCTTACTAAATTTAGCCGGTTTTTTAGCCTATTTCCAACAAAACATTGAGTTACTTCAAGGGAAATTACTGTATGAACTTGACATAATCTTACTAAATTAAGCCGGTGTTTTAGCCTATTTCCAACAAAACATTGAGTTACTTCAAGGGAAATTACTGTATGAACTTGACATAATCTTACTAAATTAAGCCGGTGTTTTAGCCTATTTCCAACAAAACATTGAGTTACTTCAAGGGAAATTACTGTATGAACTTGACATAATCTTACTAAATTAAGCCGGTGTTTTAGCCTATTTCCAACAAAACATTGAGTTACTTCATGGGAACTAACTGTATGAACTTGACATAATCTTACTAAATTAAGCCGGTGTTTTAGCCTTTCTCCAACAAAACATTGAGTTACTTCAAGGGAAATTACTGTATGAACTTGACATAATCTTACTAAATTTAGCCGGTTTTTTAGCCTATTTCCAACAAAACATTGAGTTACTTCAAGGGAAATAACTGTATGAACTTAATATAAGTATTACTATATTTAGCCTCTATTTTAGCCTATTTCCAACAAAACATTGAGTAACTTCAAGGGAAATTACTGTATGAACTTGACATAATCTTACTAAATTAAGCCGGTGTTTTAGCCTATTTCCAACAAAACATTGAGTTACTTCAAGGGAAATTACTGTATGAACTTGACATAATCTTACTAAATTAAGCCGGTGTTTTAGCCTATTTCCAACAAAACATTGAGTTACTTCAAGGGAAATTACTGTATGAACTTGACATAATCTTACTAAATTAAGCCGGTGTTTTAGCCTATTTCCAACAAAACATTGAGTTACTTCAAGGGAAATTACTGTATGAACTTGACATAATCTTACTAAATTGAGCCGGTGTTTTAGCCTATTTCCAACAAAACATTGAGTAACGTCAAGGGAAATAACTGTATGAACTTGACATAATCTTACTAAATTGAGCCGGTGTTTTAGCCTATTTCCAACAAAACATTGAGTTACTTCAAGGGAAATTACTGTATGAACTTGACATAATCTTACTAAATTTAGCCGGTTTTTTAGCCTATTTCCAACAAAACATTGAGTTACTTCAAGGGAAATTACTGTATGAACTTGACATAATCTTACTAAATTTAGCCGGTTTTTTAGCCTTTTTCCAACAAAACATTGAGTTACTTCAAGGGAAATTACTGTATGAACTTGACATAATCTTACTAAATTTAGCCGGTTTTTTAGCCTATTTCCAACAAAACATTGAGTTACTTCAAGGGAAATTACTGGATGAACTTGACATAATCTTACTAAATTTAGCCGGTTTTTTAGCCTATTTCCAACAAAACATTGAGTTACTTCAAGGGAAATTACTGTATGAACTTGACATAATCTTACTAAATTTAGCCGGTTTTTTAGCCTATTTCCAACAAAACATTGAGTTACTTCAAGGGAAATTACTGTATGAACTTGACATAATCTTACTAAATTAAGCCGGTGTTTTAGCCTATTTCCAACAAAACATTGAGTTACTTCAAGGGAAATTACTGTATGAACTTGACATAATCTTACTAAATTAAGCCGGTGTTTTAGCCTATTTCCAACAAAACATTGAGTTACTTCAAGGGAAATTACTGTATGAACTTGACATAATCTTACTAAATTAAGCCGGTTTTTTAGCCTATTTCCAACAAAACATTGAGTTACTTCAAGGGAAATTACTGTATGAACTTGACATAATCTTACTAAATTTAGCCGGTTTTTTAGCCTATTTCCAACAAAACATTGAGTTACTTCAAGGGAAATTACTGTATGAACTTGACATAATCTTACTAAATTGAGCCGGTGTTTTAGCCTATTTCCAACAAAACATTGAGTTACTTCAAGGGAAATTACTGTATGAACTTGACATAATCTTACTAAATTTAGCCGGTTTTTTAGCCTATTTCCAACAAAACATTGAGTTACTTCAAGGGAAATTACTGTATGAACTTGACATAATCTTACTAAATTAAGCCGGTGTTTTAGCCTATTTCCAACAAAACATTGAGTTACTTCAAGGGAAATTACTGTATGAACTTGACATAATCTTACTAAATTAAGCCGGTGTTTTAGCCTATTTCCAACAAAACATTGAGTTACTTCAAGGGAAATTACTGTATGAACTTGACATAATCTTACTAAATTAAGCCGGTTTTTTAGCCTATTTCCAACAAAACATTGAGTTACTTCAAGGGAAATTACTGTATGAACTTGACATAATCTTACTAAATTTAGCCGGTTTTTTAGCCTATTTCCAACAAAACATTGAGTTACTTCAAGGGAAATTACTGTATGAACTTGACATAATCTTACTAAATTTAGCCGGTTTTTTAGCC
This sequence comes from Euprymna scolopes, assembly GCF_053919585.1. Taxonomy (NCBI): domain Eukaryota; kingdom Metazoa; phylum Mollusca; class Cephalopoda; order Sepiida; family Sepiolidae; genus Euprymna; species Euprymna scolopes. Next base: position 169,991,606 of record NC_136489.1, on the reverse strand, counting down.
TTTTTCCAACAAAACATTGAGTTACTTCAAGGGAAATTACTGTATGAACTTGACATAATCTTACTAAATTTAGCCGGTTTTTTAGCCTATTTCCAACAAAACATTGAGTTACTTCATGGGAAATTACTGCATGAACTTGACATAATCTTACTAAATTTAGCCGGTTTTTTAGCCTATTTCCAACAAAACATTGAGTTACTTCAAGGGAAATTACTGTATGAACTTGACATAATCTTACTAAATTTAGCCGGTTTTTTAGCCTTTTTCCAACAAAACATTGAGTTACTTCAAGGGAAATTACTGGATGAACTTGACATAATCTTACTAAATTTAGCCGGTTTTTTAGCCTATTTCCAACAAAACATTGAGTTACTTCAAGGGAAATTACTGTATGAACTTGACATAATCTTACTAAATTAAGCAGGTGTTTTAGCCTATTTCCAACAAAACATTGAGTTACTTCAAGGGAAATTACTGTATGAACTTGACATAATCTTACTAAATTAAGCCGGTGTTTTAGCCTATTTCCAACAAAACATTGAGTTACTTCAAGGGAAATTACTGTATGAACTTGACATAATCTTACTAAATTAAGCCGGTGTTTTAGCCTATTTCCAAGAAAACATTGAGTTACTTCAAGGGAAATTACTGTATGAACTTGACATAATCTTACTAAATTTAGCCGGTTTTTTAGCCTTTTTCCAACAAAACATTGAGTTACTTCAAGGGAAATTACTGTATGAACTTGACATAATCTTACTAAATTTAGCTAGTTTTTTAGCCTATTTCCAACAAAACATTGAGTTACTTCATGGGAAATTACTGTATGAACTTGACATAATCTTACTAAATTTAGCCGGTTTTTTAGCCTATTTCCAACAAAACATTGAGTTACTTCAAGGGAAATTACTGTATGAACTTGACATAATCTTACTAAATTAAGCCGGTGTTTTAGCCTATTTCCAACAAAACATTGAGTTACTTCAAGGGAAATTACTGTATGAACTTGACATAATCTTACTAAATTAAGCCGGTGTTTTAGCCTATTTCCAAGAAAACATTGAGTTACTTCAAGGGAAATTACTGTATGAACTTGACATAATCTTACTAAATTTAGCCGGTTTTTTAGCCTTTTTCCAACAAAACATTGAGTTACTTCAAGGGAAATTACTGTATGAACTTGACATAATCTTACTAAATTTAGCTAGTTTTTTAGCCTATTTCCAACAAAACATTGAGTTACTTCATGGGAAATTACTGTATGAACTTGACATAATCTTACTAAATTTAGCCGGTTTTTTAGCCTATTTCCAACAAAACATTGAGTTACTTCAAGGGAAATTACTGTATGAACTTGACATAATCTTACTAAATTAAGCCGGTGTTTTAGCCTATTTCCAACAAAACATTGAGTTACTTCAAGGGAAATTACTGTATGAACTTGACATAATCTTACTAAATTAAGCCGGTGTTTTAGCCTATTTCCAACAAAACATTGAGTTACTTCAAGGGAAATTACTGTATGAACTTGACATAATCTTACTAAATTTAGCCGGTTTTTTAGCCTTTTTCCAACAAAACATTGAGTTACTTCAAGGGAAATTACTGTATGAACTTGACATAATCTTACTAAATTTAGCTAGTTTTTTAGCCTATTTCCAACAAAACATTGAGTTACTTCATGGGAAATTACTGTATGAACTTGACATAATCTTACTAAATTTAGCCGGTTTTTTAGCCTATTTCCAACAAAACATTGAGTTACTTCAAGGGAAATTACTGTATGAACTTGACATAATCTTACTAAATTTAGCCGGTTTTTTAGCCTTTTTCCAACAAAACATTGAGTTACTTCAAGGGAAATTACTGGATGAACTTGACATAATCTTACTAAATTTAGCCGGTTTTTTAGCCTATTTCCAACAAAACATTGAGTTACTTCAAGGGAAATTACTGTATGAACTTGACATAATCTTACTAAATTTAGCCGGTTTTTTAGCCTATTTCCAACAAAACATTGAGTTACTTCAAGGGAAATTACTGTATGAACTTGACATAATCTTACTAAATTAAGCCGGTGTTTTAGCCTATTTCCAAGAAAACATTGAGTTACTTCAAGGGAAATTACTGTATGAACTTGACATAATCTTACTAAATTTAGCCGGTTTTTTAGCCTATTTCCAACAAAACATTGAGTTACTTCAAGGGAAATTACTGTATGAACTTGACATAATCTTACTAAATTAAGCCGGTGTTTTAGCCTATTTCCAACAAAACATTGAGTAACGTCAAGGGAAATTACTGTATGAACTTGACATAATCTTACTAAATTTAGCCGGTTTTTTAGCCTTTTTCCAACAAAATATTGAGTTACTTCAAGGGAAATTACTGTATGAACTTGACATAATCTTACTAAATTAAGCCGGTGTTTTAGCCTATTTCCAACAAAACATTGAGTAACTTCAAGGGAAATTACTGTATGAACTTGACATAATCTTACTAAATTAAGCCGGTGTTTTAGCCTATTTCCAACAAAACATTGAGTACCTTCAAGGGAAATTACTGTATGAACTTGACATAATCTTACTAAATTAAGCCGGTGTTTTAGCCTATTTCCAACAAAACATTGAGTTACTTCAAGGGAAATTACTGTATGAACTTGACATAATCTTACTAAATTAAACCGGTGTTTTAGCCTATTTCCAACAAAACATTGAGTTACTTCAAGGGAAATTACTGTATGAACTTGACATAATCTTACTAAATTAAGCCGGTGTTTTAGCCTATTTCCAACAAAACATTGAGTAACGTCAAGGGAAATTACTGTATGAACTTGACATAATCTTACTAAATTTAGCCGGTTTTTTAGCCTATTTCCAACAAAACATTGAGTTACTTCAAGGGAAATTACTGTATGAACTTGACATAATCTTACTAAATTAAGCCGGTGTTTTAGC